>NC_080044.1:59350356-59686993 GCF_012489685.1 Lotus japonicus
TTTGTACTTGGATAGCGACTTGACCTTTTAACCTAGGAGACTTCTGATCAGAGGAATGCTTCGTATTGGAACTTGTGAAGCCGGTTGATCAGAGTCAGAGGGAAAGCACAGATCCTCTGACCATTGTATCTTCTGATTCTGAACTCAGAGGGAAGAACATGGCCTTCAGAGTTTCTTGCTTCTGGACTTCAGAGTTTCCACTATTCAGCTTCTGGATCTTCAGAGTCTTCTACACCATCAGAACATCTGAACCTTCAGTGTTTCTTGGTTATCAGAACTTCTGGATCTTCAGAGCTTCTAGCGACTGAGTCCACATCAGAGTTTGTATAGCTTCAGAACTTCTGAAGCTTTTCCACTGTTCATACTGAACATGGTGAATGCGAAAGCGTTGCTTGGGTTACCCTTTATACACAGTGCTTCTGATTTGTGTGAGATTGAGTTGAGGTCAGAGCCTGTAAATAGCACACTCAGAAAAACACGTTAGAGTACCACAATTGTTCATATCAAAAGATTAACTTGTAATCATCAAAACATAGAGTTGTACTACTCGATCAAAACTTGATCTTACAATCTCCCCCTTTTTGATGATGACAAAACTAAAATTTTTGATGAACAATTCTTAAACATTAAACTGAATTCACTCAGAGTTTAGAGATATAGAATAAGACTTATCCTGATGTGAATAGTTTATCTTGCTCATTCTGAATTCAAGTCACTGCTTGATTCTGACTTAGCTCCCCCTGAATCTAATACTTGATGAAAACGTTAGTAAAGTCTAGATTCTGAGCTAAATAATATAAGAGTTCAGAGTGAAAAACTTATGACATAGATGAAAAACGAATAATCAGAGCGCATAAGTGATCAGAGTCATGGACAAGGTATCAGAGTCTTGGGTATCAGAGTCAACTTAGAATCACTTCAGAAGAAGTGAAATGTATTCCTTGTATTTGCCCAGTGACACATCTATGGTCATGAAGGTGGAACTCTTAAAATCTCCAAAAGAAAAATAAATCACACTAACACATCTTACACATCAAAAACTGGGTTTACTCCCCCTTTTTGTCATAAGCAAAAAGCCTGGGGTGTGAAAAACTTAGCTTGAAGTACAAGGTACTCCCCCTTAGAGAAGGTCTAAGTTTAAAGAAAACGAAAACGATGTAAGAATCAGAGTTAGGCGAAATAAATAAAAGAGTTAATGCAAGGGATGAACGTTTACCACCGGTCAAGTGAGTAAATAGAAGGGTCAGTTACCAAGAACTTAACCTCGAGAAACTGTAGGAGCATTAACTTGCAGAGAGAAAGTGAAGCCTATAAAAAGCGTTGGAGAGAAAGGTAAGCTTCACACCTCGAATAATTTTCAGTGAAAAAGAATGGCATCATACAACGTAGCACTAGAAGAGCTGAGGAAGAAGGCCTTTGAAGAGGACTTGTTCCTGAACATCAGGCATCCAGAGGGTGCAACGACCATCTCGGAGCTAACACGGACACTGCTGGAAGAGGACCTGCGTCCAGAGTTGGAGAGAGACCTGAAGGAATTTCTTGCCTTCGTGGAGGAGGTGCAAGAACTCAGCCGGCTTGAACTCAAGCTGCTGGAAGAGAAAGAGTGTTTGGAAGAGAAGCTCAAGACTTCAGAAGAGATTCTGGAGAGGGATGAGCTAAAGAACAGGCTCAGCAACATCCAGCATGTACTGGAGAGTCTGGAGAAAGATAGGTCAGAGCAGCGCCAGGAGTGCAGAAGAATGAGGAGAGATCCTCCATTCTAGACTTTTTAGGGAAGTAATGTATGATGTAAACGCAAAAAGATTATGAATAAAACGAGTTTAGCAAACATATGGGACACAAGTATATAGATACGCATATATAATCACAAACGAATAAAATAGAATAAGTAAATAAAAAAGAAACAGAGTTTAAATAAAACAACGTTAGATAAAAGAAAGAAAAAGAAGAGATCCTAAAACTAAGGTTTGTCAGATCGTCGCAGAAGTTCCATCATCATTTGCTTCATCTCAATCAGCATGGATTCATGAGTGTCAAGACGTTGTTCCATGATGTCGAGTCTGGATGAGCTTGGCTGAGTAGAACTGGAAGAAACATTCTGAGCAGCTTGAGGATCTGGAATGGAAGCAGAAGCAGCAGGAGTAAACACAACTGGTGCAAGTGCTTGGCATCTAAGAGCTTCAGCCTCAGCTTCAAGTCGCTCTGCCTCAAGTCTGGCTTGTTCAGCTTGAGCTGCTGCAAGACGCGCAGCTTCTTCTGCTTGAGCCTTCTTTCTCTTGGCTTCTTCAATGGCTTCAAGAAGCTTATTTCTCTGTTCTTGTTCATGAAGAGCCACCCTTCTAGCAAACCTTTGCCTTGCAGCCTCAATGCTCTGACTTCCCTCTGCATGCAGGAGCTGCATCATAATTGGAACTTGAGCCACTAGCCAAGTGCTCAGATGGTTCCACTCATCAGCCACACTTTCAGCATTCTCACTGAGGTCAGTCTGACCGTGCACATTGCGGAGCCTCAAGGAGGCTTCATGATAGAAAATATTGATGCACTCAGAGAGAGAGTGGGTTGAAGGTGAGTATAGGGAATTATGGAGAGGTTGGTTTCAGGAGAGGCTGGGTGATTGCTGCTATGAGCTTCAGAGACACCTTGTGGAGAACCAATGTTAATCATAGGAGCATTGGGTTCAGAGGTTCCAAGGTGGGGGTCTGAAGTTTCAACCAGAGGATGAGGTGATCTAACCGAGGATTGATTAGACACTGAATGTTCGGGTTCAGGTTCTGGTTGAATAGGCTCTTGTTGGTCAGGGACATGGTGAGCTTGTTGAACCAAGGGGTCTGCCTCTTGTAAAGGATTAGCCAAGATAGGTTCATCTGGGTCTACTAGACGTTCAGGTCTAGGGCCAGGATATCTCCTAGGGCTTGGACAAGTTAGGTAATATTCTTCCAAGGCAGACACCTTTTCTTTTCTAACCTCCATGAATTTTCTAATGGATTCAGAGTTATTGGAGGGAGAAGAATCAGCAACATTGATTGGGAAGGATACAGGTGTAAAGGCTGTTGAAGAGTCGGTATCCGTGGTTCTGGCAGCAGGACGTTCTGATGCTCTGGGAGCAGAGTGATCAGACGTTCTGGGTTGTGGTTCTGTTTGGTTTGGCTCGGGTTGGTCATGGATGATTGGTTCAGAGGATAATGGGTCGTACGGAATGGTGAGGAGAGAGGTTGGTTCTTCTGACCTAGAAGGTTGGTTCTGAAGCAAATTCCAGAGAGGTGCTTCAGTAGGAGAAGGTTGAAAGAAGGAAGATCTTGGGGAATGTGGTGGAGTGGTGGTTTGTGCGGCTGGCTGGGATTCAGGAATAGGAGTGAGGGGATTGGAGGAGTGTTTGAGCATAGCAGAAATAGGGAGTGCATCAAATAAATTCAAATCATCATCAGAGGCAAGTGCAGGCTTACTTGAATGTGCTGATGATCGAGTCACTCTGGCAGGAGGTTCAGTCCTTCTAACCATTTCAGTAGCTGGTTCCACCCGAGTAGGCTTCACCACGATTCTGACCTTCTTCTTCTTCTTCTTTGGAGGACCATCCTCACTATCATCACCATCATCAGGCTTTCTCTTTGTCTTCTTGACCGGAGGGACATCAGATTCCTCAGAAGATTCGTCCAGAACCATCTTCCTCTGAGCTTTCTTCTTGGGAGGAAAGGAAACTCTGGAGCTGGTGGTAGTCTGCTGACGAAATCATCAAGGTCAATTTCGAAACCTTGAGCCCTGAGATCTTCAACATAGCATCTGATGGCGTCAGGATTGTCCGCTTGTGTCCACAGAGGGTAGTCATTCAGAGGCATTCTTCTTCCTCTGATTTCAGAAGATGTGTCTTCATGAGCAGGAGCAATCTTCTTCTGGACCAAACCCATCTTCTTCAGAGAATTTGCAGTGAAGACATCACTGACAATGGTGCTCAAATCTCTGTGCAACCAGCATTGATCAAATCTTGCACCAAGTTGCTTTCAATGAGAAAGTCTGAGAGCAGCCTCCCAAAAGGGATATATTTGATTGCAGACTTGATGGAGGCGGTGGTGCGAGACTTCCGGATGCATTCCTTCAAGTAGGAAAACAGGAAGTAGGGAAGGCAGATCTTCTCCTGATTTTGGATGAAGAACAACATCGCCTTCTGGTTGAAGTTGATGTAGTCTGGGGAACTGCCCTTCGGTCTCTGGTTTATGCAGTTGAGCAGGATCTTGTGCCAGATCCTGAGTTTGGGGTGAAGATCCATCACCTTGTAACTCGTCTTGCCCGGTTTGAAGGTGGTGTACAGAACCTGGTTGACTATGTCCTTGGTGCTGGGTTTCAGCTTCGATTCCGTCAGTTGGAACCGATACCCATAAGCAGTTTCTGCACCTAGCAGATTCACGAATGACTTCTCAGTGATGATGATCTTCCTTCCAAGAATGTGAGAGACCACCTGAGTATCATCGCAGTCGGCGTGCTTCCAGAATTCCTTTACCAATCTATCATACACCGGTCCTCGAAGTCTGTTGAAGTAATTTCCCCAACCTTGAGCTTGGACTTCAGGACGAAGATCAAACCCATTTGTAGCCAAGTTGTCGAGGTTGAATCTCCATTCTGCCAGGACTTGGAGTTCCTCAGGAGGATAAACACAGTGAACGGCACAGCCCCGTTCTGCAATTGGAACACTCTGTTCTTGAGCTTGAACTTGTTCTTGAGTTGGATTCTCAGAGCCCCTTTGACCCGTTGCTAGACCAACTACCATGTGAGGGAACTGAGGTGCATCTGCAGTAGATCTTCTGGTTTGTCTCACCATTTTGAAGAGGTTGAAGGTTTGAGGTAGAAGATGAAGGTTGAAAGATGAAGAGAGATCGAGAGAGAAATCGAGAACAAGGCGGTTTTGAAAAGCAGAGAGAGCGAGAGAGAAAACCGGAAGTGAAAGAGAACGTGTGTGTATAGTGGGTTTTATCAAATAACCGTTGTTGATTCAAAAAGCACTTTAAGATCAACGGTTGAAAATTAAAGATAGATAGTAACAGTAAAATACACAATCACACACAGGAGATAAGCATATCTACACGCAATCATAACAGACTGTCACACGGGCACAAGGAACTATGCATCAGAAATTCTGACGCACGTGTTGTTGTCTCAGCTTCAGAGTCAGTACCAGTGGGCACACACACTCTGATTGAGTTACCTTCTGGACTAGACATCTTCTGATCAAGAAGTATCATAGTCAGAGGTTCTGATCCATCTTCACTCTGGACAAAAGTCCATGTTTAGATTTTTCAGAATAAAATTAAATCTATCCTCTGCTAAGGGCTTTGTAAAGATATCTGCCCATTGATGGTCAGTATCAACAAACTTCAGAAGAAGTACGCCCTTCTGTACATAATCTCTAATAAAGTGATACTTTACCTCAATGTGCTTTGCCCTTGAATGTAGGATAGGATTCTTACTCAATGAGATTGCAGCACTGTTATCACAATAGATTGGGATATTGCTCTCAAGGATCTGATAATCCTCCAGCTGATGTTTCATCCAGAGCATCTGAGTGCTGCATATTGCTGCTGAGATATATTCTGCCTCTGCAGTTGATAGTGCAATGGTTGATTGCCTCTTGCTTGCCCATGAGACTAGATTGCTTCCCAGAAATTGACAATTTCCGGAAGTACTTTTTCTCTCTGTTCTATCTCCAGCATAATCAGCATCACAATAACCTGAAAGCTTATACTCTGATGTTTTCTTATACATCAAGCCAAGGTTAGTGGTGCCTTTCAGATACCTTAGGATCCTCTTAACAGCAGTTAAGTGGGTTTCCCTTGGATCTGATTGGAATCGAGCACATAAATGAACACTAAATAATATGTCTGGCCTAGATGCAGTTAAGTATAGAAGTGAACCTATCATGCCACGATAGAGCTTCTGACATACCTTACCACTTTTATCTTCTTTCTCCAGAATGCATGTAGGATGCATTGGAGTCTTGGCCACTGTAGATTCCAGCATATTGAACTTCTTCAGAAGTTCTTTAGTGTACTTGCTCTGATGGATATATGTTCCTTCTGGTGTTTGATCAACTTGTATTCCCAGAAAGTACTTTAATTCTCCCATCATACTCATCTCAAATTCAGCCTGCATCATCTCAGAAAATTTTTTGCATAGAGATTGATTAGCAGAACCAAATATAATATCATCAACATAAATTTGCACAATTAAGATATCATCTTTATAAGTCTTGCAAAAAAGAGTTGTATCTACTTTACCCCTTACAAACTCATTCTCCAGAAGGAATGAGCTAAGTCTCTCATACCATGCTCTGGGAGCTTGCTTCAGACCGTAGAGTGATTTCTTCAATTTGAACACATGGTCTGGTTTCTTTTCATCTTCAAAACCTGGGGGTTGATGAACATAGACTTCCTCTGAGATATAACCATTTAGGAAGGCACTCTTTACGTCCATCTGATGTAGAACTATGTTGTGATTTACTGAGAAAGAGATCAACAGTCTGATTGCTTCCAGTCTTGCTACTGGAGCAAATGTTTCAGTGTAGTCTATTCCTTCCTGCTGGCTGTAGCCTTGAGCAACTAGCCTTGCCTTATTTCTGACTACATCTCCTTTCTCATTCAGCTTGTTTCTGAATACCCATTTCGTTCCAATAACATGGACACTCTCAGGCTTCTTCACTAAGCTCCAAACATCGTTCTTGGAAAATTGATTCAATTCTTCTTCCATGGCCAGAATCCAATCCTTGTCGTGAAGAGCTTCATCTATGGACTTGGGTTCAATTAAGGACACCAATCCTTTCAGACTCAGCAAGGTCTCTTCAGAGGGTCTGAAGGCAGATCTGGTTCTGACTGGTTCGTCTTTGTTGCCTAGAATCAATTCCTTAGGGTGAGCTGCAGTGATTCTGCTCTTCTTCAGAGTTTGTGAGTTAGAGGGACCAGCTTCTTCCTCTGGTTCATCTTCCTCTGGCTCAACTTCCTCTGGAGCTTTGCCTTTGTCAGAAACATTAATGCTTAAATCTGCAAACTTTTCAACTAGCTTTGACTGGTCAGAGTCAAGCTTATCATCAAATCTAACATGAATAGATTCTTCAATAGTCTTAGCATCAGTATTATAAAATCTAAAACCTTTAGATCTATCAGAATAACCAAGTAATAGACACTTAGAAGACTTAGCATCAAATTTATGCAATCTATCCTTAGTATTGAGAACATAACAAACACAGCCAAAAGGATGAAAATAAGAAATGTTGGGTTTTATGTTCTTCCACAATTCATAAGGAGTCTTATTCAGAATTGGTCTCACAGAGATTCTGTTCTGAATGTAACATGCTGTATTTACTGCCTCTGCCCAAAAATGCTTAGCCATGCCAGTTTCTTGGAGCATGGTTCTAGCCATCTCCTGAAGAGTTCTGTTCTTCCTCTCAACAACACCATTTTGTTGAGGAGTTCTGGGACAAGAGAAATCATGTGCAATTCCATAGGAATCAAACAGACTCTCAAACTTGTCATTCTCAAACTCTCCACCATGGTCACTTCTGACACGCACAATCCTACAAGCCTTCTCGTTTTGCACTTGAGCAATGAAGGTAGAGAACACAGCATGAGACTCATCCTTGCGGGTTAGAAACTTTACCCATGTCCAGCGGCTATAGTCATCAACGATAACCATCCCATATCTCTTGCCACCTATAGACTCAGTTTTCACTGGTCCAAAAAGGTCGATATGCAGAAGTTCCAACGGCCTTGAGGTTGAGACAACATTCTTTGCCTTGAAAGGGACTTTTGTGAATTTGCCTTTCTGACATGCTTCACAAAGAGCGTCTGAAGCGAACTTCAGATTGGGTAAGCCCCTGACAAGGTTTAGCTTGCTCAGCTGAGAAATCTTTCTCATACTGGCATGCCCTAACCGTCTATGCCATACCCACTGCTCTTCATTAACAGACAGAAGGCACTTCACATTCTGAGCCTCCAACTCAGATAATCTGATCTTATAGATGTTGTTCTTCCTCTTGCTGTTAAATAGAACAGAGCCATCGATCTGACTTACAGCCCGACAGGACTTTTGATTGAATATAACATCATAACCCTTGTCAGCTAATTGACTTATAGACAATAAGTTATGTGTTAAGCCGTCTACCAATAAAACATTATCAATGCATGGGCTACTATCTACACAAATAGTACCAGTACCAACAATTTTACCCTTTTCATTTCCTCCGAAGCCAACTTCGCCTCCAGGCTTAAGTTTCAGCTCTCGGAACATACGCTTTTCTCCCGTCATGTGACGCGAGCATCCACTGTCCAGATACCATGATTGGTGTTTCAGTGGAGCTATCAAGGATATCTGCAACATAGATAATCTTGTCCTTAGGTACCCACTTTCTGGGTCCTCTTTTGTTAGTTACCCCAGAGGTTCTGATCACCTTGGGTGTCTCAACATAATATTTTAAAGGAATATTTGCATGATATTTAGTCATAGAGAAAGATCCCTTTTTAAGAGGATGTTTAGCAACTTTAGCAGGTACAGGATCAGGCAATATGGTACCAGAGGGAACAAAGCATTCATACAAGGATTTAGCTTTAGACACAGAAGGCTCATTTCTAATTGGTTTAGAATAGCCAATGCCATGCATTCCATTTCTGCTTACGCCATAGATCATTGAAGCCATTAAGCTTCTATCCACGCTTTTAGCTAGGAATCTTTGAAAAGACTTTTCATACTTAGATTCATTTCTACAATCAGAGGCATCACAGGCAACAATTTCTTCTAACTTAGCAATCTGGTTCTTAAGCACAGAGTTAGAATTTACCAAATCATGATTTTAATTTTTCAAATCAGAAATAGTTTTCTCATGTTCAGAAGGAGTCTTGGAGACAGCAGATAAGTTCTTTTTCAATTTTTTATGCTTAGACAATAAAGAGTTATACTTATCCATGATATCAGACAAAGCATGTTTCAGTTCAGAGGTAGAGAAAGAAGCAAATACCTCATTTTCATCGTCTGAGTTAGGATCTCCTTCTGATTCTGAGTCAGAGTCAACAGCTTCCTTTGTCTTTGACAATGGCCATGAGTCCTTGGACTTCACCATCAGAGTCAACATCCTCTGACTCTGATTCATCGAATGTCACCATCAGACTCTTCTTGGCCTTGAAGTGCTTCTTTGGCTTCTTGTCTTTCTTCAACTTTGGACAATCACTTTTGTAGTGCCCAGATTCTTTGCACTCAAAACATGTGACTTCCTTGATTGAAGACTTCTTCTGGCCTGAGGACTCATACTTTCCTTTTGCCTTTCCAGAGCCTTTGAACTTGCTCTGCCTGTGCTTCCAGATGCGGTTGAGTCTCTTGGAGATCAGAGTCAGCTCATCTTCATCAGAATCTTCTGATGCTTCTTCAGATTCTTCTTCTTCAGCTTGAAGAGCCTTTGACTTCTCAACCTTAGCCTTTTCAGATTTGGATTTCAAGGCTATGGACTTTTTCCTCAGATCTTGCATCTCTGAGCGCTTCAGCTCATGGCATTTCAAAATGCTGATGAGTTCTTCTAAACTCATATTCTCAATGTCTCTCGTGAGCTCTATTGAAGTCACCAAAGGCATCCAACTTTCAGGAAGACACCTGATGACTCTTATGACATGATCTTTTGTTGTGTAGCTCTTGTTGAGAGGTCGTATGCCGGCTACAAGCAATTGAAATCTGGAGAACATTTCTTCAATGGATTCATTTGGCTCCATGATGAAGGATTCATACTTTTGGATCAAAGACAATGCCTTTGATTCTTTGACTTTCTTGTTTCCTTCATGAGACATCTTCAGAGATTCAAAAATGCCTTTAGCAAACTCACGATCTGTAATCTTCTGGTACTCTTCATAGGAAATAGCACTTAGAAGAATTGCTCTTGCTTTGTGATGTTGTGAGTACAGCTTCTTTTGATCTGCAGTCATCTCTGACCTTGGGATCTTCTTGCCATCTGCATCAACTGGACGCTCGTAGCCATCCACAATAATATCCCAGAGATCTGCATCGAAACCCAGAAAGAAACTTTCCAGTCTATCTTTCCAATATTCGAACCTTTGACCGTCGAACATAGGAGGCTTTGCATTGTAACCATCTCTTTGAGTTTCACTGGTGGTGGCAGCCATTGTTTTTCACACCGGCCCGGATCACTGAACACTGTTAGGTGTGGTAATCAGAACTTGCGCTCTGATACCAATTGAAGGTATGAAAAACGGTAGAAAGGGGGGGTTTGAATAACGTTTTCAGTACAAAACTTCCACCTTAAAGATTTTGACAAATCTTTCGAGAACTTAAGTGCTAAAGCTAAGAGATAGAGAAGCACACAACGATTTTATCCTGGTTCACTTGATAAATCACTCAAGCTACTCCAGTCCACCCGTTAAGGTGATTTCTTCCTTCTTAGAATGAAGGCAATCCACTAATCAGGTAAGAGTTACAACTGCACTTGAAACCTACAAGTGACTAACAATTACACTGACTTAGCTCACACTAAGATTCACTCTCTTAGTCTTCTCTAGGATCCGATCAACCTTGATCTCCTAAAGGAACTAAACAAACTGTTTATCAAAGAAATGTTTACAAGAGATTTGCTTCTAAAAAGCTAATAGTAAACTCAATGAATTTCAGATGAAAGAAAGCTTAGAATATTTTGAATATGTCTTGCGCGTATGTGTTACTTCTTCTCGCCGCTTCTTTCAATCTTCAGCCTCTATATATACTCCAAGGATTAGGGTTGAGCGTTGCATGGGAAATGCTACCGTTGGAGGGCAGTTCTGGAAAATCCAGCTTCTGCTGTGGCTGAGAACGTTAGGTAGGTCGTCAGGAAGGTACACTTGCTTTTGTACTTGGATAGCGACTTGACCTTTTAACCTAGGAGACTTCTGATCAGAGGAATGCTTCGTATTGGAACTTGTGAAGCCGGTTGATCAGAGTCAGAGGGAAAGCACAGATCCTCTGACCATTGTATCTTCTGATTCTGAACTCAGAGGGAAGAACATGGCCTTCAGAGTTTCTTGCTTCTGGACTTCAGAGTTTCCACTATTCAGCTTCTGGATCTTCAGAGTCTTCTACACCATCAGAACATCTGAACCTTCAGTGTTTCTTGGTTATCAGAACTTCTGGATCTTCAGAGCTTCTAGCGACTAAGTCCACATCAGAGTTTGTATAGCTTCAGAACTTCTGAAGCTTTTCCACTGTTCATACTGAACATGGTGAATGCGAAAGCGTTGCTTGGGTTACCCTTTATACACAGTGCTTCTGATTTGTGTGAGATTGAGTTGAGGTCAGAGCCTGTAAATAGCACACTCAGAAAAACACGTTAGAGTACCACAATTGTTCATATCATAAGATTAACTTGTAATCATCAAAACATAGAGTTGTACTACTCGATCAAAACTTGATCTTACACGCGTCACTTCAAACTTCGTACCTCCAGGGTTAGTCGTCATCTGATACCAATTGTTAGAACAACAACACGAATACAGATCAGAGTAGAGAGAAACACACAAAAGCTTTGTTCACGCAGTTCGGCCAAATTGCCTACCTCTGCGACTATATAGCAGCTATAGTTCCGTTTATTGATTCGAACCTGAATACAATCACTCAACAATTGCAATTTCTCTCAATTGCATTAGTGCCTCTTGTGTCTCTTGTGTTTTTATGGTTATATTGTTATCCTATTTATAGTGGATTATATTGATCTCTATTTGACAATAAAATCCTAATAAATCTTATAACAATCCCTTAAAACCTTTTACAATCCACATTAAATCAAATCCTAATAAACTAAAGATTTTAGCCCAAAATATAATGAGTGAAATCTCACAAGAAAGGGTATAGCTGATTTATTGATTATATGTTTGTCTCATTTTTCTTCTAAACAAATATGGTTCTCGATTCTTTTTCTTCCCTGGCAATATTATATAATTAGTTCATAATTAGATTTTAGTCGTTAGCAGCATTTCTATTAACTTTTTTTATATATTCTCATCCATGCCGTGGTAGCAACTAGCAAGTAGATATGTTTATAATTTTTTCTGGCACAAAAGTCTAATGTTAGCACAATTGTTTTGCTTATTCTGTTAGGTCACTAGAGTTGGGGACAGGCTTCCATATGCCAATTCTCTGAAGAGGCATGGGTGCCTCCCCTCCCCTGTCTTAGCCATTGATTTATAATATTTTAATTGAATTGTCCGGATCAGTTGAGGAAAATAATCATGGCTTGGTCCTATGGACTATTCGAAGTATAGTTTTGGTCCTATTACATTTCGTTATTCACGTAAATGGCTGCAAGGTTTCTCTAATCCAGTATAGACCCTTTGAGTTGTAATATCTTGAAACTAGTTCTAACTATATATACCCAAAACCAAGCAATTTCAATACTCTCGTTCTCCTACGATACCATGGAAGCTTGCCTTCTCTGAGTCTTTGGATAGCTCTTTTCCCTTCTATAAGATTAGTTTTTGGTTCTCATACATACAACCGGCAGTAAATTCAGCTTACAGAGTTCCATATTTCTCCCCGTTTCGTAGATCTGGTAAACTTAACTTCCATTAAAATCACTACCCCGCAGATCTTGATCTAGTAAACTTCTTTGTCAAAGGTATTAGCACCGGAATGCAACCAAACGCATTTCTAAGGCGACGAATCTAGGTCGCGTTTGAAAACTGAACCACGCATATCATATCGAAGCGTCTATAGCGGGGCGGAGAGATGCTAATCGTCCGGTTGTTTTGGCTATAAGAGGATGGGATGAGGTGTTTGGATTTTAAGGTAAATTGTAGTACCAATAGTATGTTATTTATGTTGAACTAATTCTGGAATCAACTATGGGATCCCAAAAACTATTTCTTGTTAAATTTTTAAAAATCTGGAAAAACTCGGAAAATTTCCAGATTTTCCACGCCGGAGAAAATGAAGTTGTTGTTGCGGCCACGGCGGAGTGCATGCCAGAGAACAATGGACCACATTATTTTTTTGTCAGAAGAATGGCCCACATATTAGCTCTATGGACCATAAATTGGGCCAGGTAAATGCACGACCTCATTCATAATTGCTGAAACTACCAGGCACAAACTAATGGGAAACAACAAAAACATTTCAAGTCTTGCCACAATTTGAATGGGCCAAGGTAATGCAAGCCCAATACTATGATTGGTAACATGGTCCATTAAATCCTGCAAACGCTCTAAAGGCCTAATATTGCGCCGTTTAATGGAACTCATTGCCCCATTCAGTGTACAAAAATAAATTTGGACCCAAGATACTACAAAAATTAAGATTAATATGGTATCACCAACCCACACATGTAACTTACACGATGCTTCGCCGCTCAGTTGCACCTAAAGAGTGAAGAGAAGGTGCATTGGATAAAAAACAATAAAAATAAAATAGAAGATACATAGCCTTACTGTTTGACATTACCAAGTAGAGAGAGGAACAAGCTACCCCTGCTGTTTCACGTGCTATTGTTTATGCAGCTTTATGAATTGAAATGACATGTTTCTTTTCTCTTCGACTGACTTGACCATTTACTGACTTTGCCATTACGGCCAAAATAACGTGCCTGACTTGACTCATTGA
This sequence comes from Lotus japonicus, assembly GCF_012489685.1. NCBI lineage: Eukaryota > Viridiplantae > Streptophyta > Magnoliopsida > Fabales > Fabaceae > Lotus > Lotus japonicus. The sequence goes on from NC_080044.1 coordinate 59,363,956, forward strand.
GTCGGTTCACGTGGGCATTCTTGACTAACTCTTTCGATAGGAGCATGCTTTATAAATATTGGACCAAAAATTCGCAGTCTTTTACTCTCTCACACATTTCAACACAACTCCGTTTATCAATAACTATTTTCAAATTATAGCGGGTCTAACCTGGCAATAAAATAAGGATCTGGCATTAAATATGTTAAATAATTGTGGAATTCTCCGTATCAATGCACTGCGAAGGTTGTGAGACTAAAATGTTTGGTTAGGGAAGAAAGAAGAGGAAAGGAAGGTAGAAGGAAAGGAAGGGAAAGGAAAGTGAGAGGATTTTTTAGGTTGTTTGGTTTGATAAAATGAGAAATAAAAAGAGGAAGGAAAGAAAAGAAGTGTGATGCATAATGACTATTTTATCCTTTATATATAATATTGATAAATATTTATATCTGTCTTTTTAAATATATATAGGCTTAAATATGTTGGAGGTCCCTCTAAAATAGGGCTCCTTTGGTTAAGGCCCTTACAATTTTTTTTGGGTGGAATAAGCCCCTAATGTGAAAATAATATATAGTGATAAGCCTCTGCCGTGAGGTTTCGTTAAATTTCTGATGATTCTGCAAACGACGCTGAAATGGATTATATTTTATGAAAATTATTAGGGTTCCACGTAAGTAAATTAGGGTTGAAAAAATAAAAATAATAAAAACCCAAAGTAAAAAACCTAAGTAAAATCCCCAAACGTACTTGGGTTTTTTACTTTGGGTTTAGATTTTATTTTTATTTTTTTAACCCTCATTTACTTACGTGGCACCCTCTTTAATTGAATAATTTTCACAAAATATAATCCATGTCAGCGCCGTTTGCAGAATCATCAGAAATTAAACGGAACCTCACGGCATGGGCTTATCACTTTATATTATTTTCACATTAGGCGCTTATTCCACTAAAAAAATTGTAAGGGCCTTAACCAAAGGACCCCTATTTCAGAGGGACCTCCAACATATTATATATATATATATATATACTTACAGAAGGAATTCTCTCAGTGTTTCACTATGGTCGGGATCTGGACTGGTAGTACACTTTGAACTAAACTAAAATGAAAGCTCTTTTGAAAACCTTCTAGGATTATTACTATTCAGACTTATGATCATCTCTGCAGCGGAGGCGTTGAAGGCAGTAAGTCCCTGTGTGGCAGTAAGTCTATATTGGCCATACTACAGACATGTTATTAAGTTCTGAATATTTTTAATGTCCTTGTTTAGTTTCTTTTTGTGGTGGCTTAAGTCTGATCCAGATCTATACTGCTCAACTATTAAGAACAACGCAGAACCTAACTTATATTTCTAATTTATTTATCTGTTTCTATAGAACCAGGTGATGGTGATGATACTTACGGGCAAGGAAGATCTATCTTTCATGATGCTTCGCTCTTTCTCTTCTAAGCTTTCTTTCAGATCTTCCCAACCCTCTTCTTCTATCGATCATCCTCATCAATCCAATCAATTATCCAAATCTGTCTTCAAAGAAGAAATTCATTTTGAAGATATCAATCAAGATCTTGACAACTGGGAAATTCCAAAAATTTCTCATGCTGAGATCTACAAACCAAACGGATCCTTTTTCAAACGATCAGATTTCATTATCAAAACCGTTGAGCAAACCTACAAGCTCAGATCTGATGATGAAGAAATCCATCTGCTTTCCGAGAAAAGCATCAAAGAACATATCAGCAAGAACTTCAACTATCTTCATATAGGTAGTGTTCAAGTTGGTCTTAAACCCCTAACCAGGAAATCTCTTGACATCGCTGTACTCCTTTGTCTTAGGGATGTTAGACATAATCAATTCCATGACTCCCTCTTAGGAACGGTTGAAACCAGCCTGAGTAATGGACCAATCTTTTTCAATTGCTTCCCAGATCTAACTGTTAGTCTGGAAGATAAAAACATCGATTGTTCCATGAGGTCTTTGATGTCTTTACCAGTGACATCACCTTCTTCTTTCCTAGTCTTGAAGGGAGAAGCTAGGACAGGTGTAGATTGAGCTCCTTTAAGAAGGAAAGGAGTTTTAGGTGGCAGGTTAGAAAGGGTTTCTTTTCCATCCTTATGCTGCCATTTAACCATGTCAATTTGGAAGGGGTAAGATTTCCAATTCTTGTTGGCATAATCTTGAAACCATTCAAAAAAGAAGATGTTTTGCTGGGTTTTCTCAAGGAACCCATAGAATTTTTCTTGGATCTTCTTTCTCTTTTCACCCTGATACTTTGCAAAGAACCATTTTCTTTGCTGAGTCCATCGGTCAGAGTAGAAATCTGCCTTGATACTTCCTTTGTCGATGACGAATTCAGTAGTGATTGCTCCAATGAAATCAGAAGTTTCTCCAGGGGTTTCTAGAGAAGAATACGTTGGAGATAAGGTGGATTGATGATCTTCATCACCCTTGTCATAGGTAGTCTTGACAGGAGTGGTATTGACATATCCAGCTAAATGGATAGTAGATCCGTCATGAGAGAGGGAAGGTCGAGCATTAGACTCAGCCTTTCTCTTTCAAAGTGTACTACCAGTCCAGATCCCGACCATAGTGCTTAATTATATAAGAACAGAACAGAGAAATAACTTATATCTAACATATTTAGCATGTTCCTACTTCCCCATCAGGCTCTGATACCAAGAGGGGGTCGGAAGCAGAAGGAGGGGGATGAGAAGAGGATTAAGAGAAGTAGGACGCCACCACGGAGGGGCTTTTTGCAGAAAATTAAATTGCAGAAATTAAAACAGGAATTAAAACAGGAGGCTTAGCCTTCCATAAACAGAAAAATAAAAACAGGAATTAAAACAGGAGGCTCAGCCTTCCATAAACAGGAAAATAAAACTTGAACAAGATATATATTACATAAACATAGATTACAAAACTGAAACTTAAAAACTGAAAAACTTAAACTTAAAAACAGAAAAGATTGAAAGAAAGGAAAACTGAAGGAGAACAAGGAATTCTCTCAGTGTTTCTCTCTCTAAACTCTCTATCTAAGCTCTATCCAAAACTCTCCTTAACAAGGTTCAGAATGAGCCTATTTAAAGAAAAGATTGGGCACTGTTTGAATAGTTCCGGTTGAATAGTTCCGGTAGACGGTACTATTTGACTGGCACTATTTGCTACAGTAAAAAGTCAATTTTACTATTTGCTACAGTACAAAAATTGAATTATTACAGAATAAAAATGATTACAAGACGACAAACTTAGCAGAAGTCATCATCATCTGATTCTGTGGTTTGGACAAAATCTGACGACCCAAGAGAGGATGGCTCGGAGACTTTGTGTTGAGGGGCCTTTGAAGATGAGGCTTGCTTAATTGGTTCCTTCAATAATTGAAGAGCAGATTGAAGATTTCTTAGCAAGTCTTCTTCTGTTGAAGCTCCTGCAAGGGCCGCTGTGATGTGGGCCTTTTGATTTAGCAAGAGGCTGGTTTGCGGACTTGCATGCTTGAGATATTTCTGGTTGTTTTTGAACCATTGAATTACTTTATCCTTGTGAGCTTTGGAAGCATCAAAAGCCTTCCACCACTTGATAAGGGCATGTTTGTTGAGAATTGGTTGGGGTTTGGCTTTAAGACCGTACCTCCAAGAGAATACCCAAGAAAGGGAAAAGATTGTATAAAAGTTTAAACAATCAGGATAATTGTTAAACTCTTTGTCCCAATGTTTCAGGAAAAGATTGTATCCCTCCAGAACTTCAGGGGGAAAGATTTCAGTAGTTGGACCAAAGAAGCTCCACCAAGAATGGAACCAAATTGGAAAGGAATATTTGTTGGTCCATTTGAAGTAAATGAGCCAAGAATGCTTGAAATTTTGGTTTTGCAGGCCAAGGATTGTAAATTCCCAAGCTTTGATGTAATCCCAATAATTAAAACCTATAGGGTCAAAATTCTGGGAAAATTTTCTGTAGGTGTTTGGATTGGGTCCAAAGTCAGTGGGACGAAGGACACGGAGAATTTGGAGTGTGGAGTGGGTAATTAGGGAGTTGTCATTTTTATCCCTAAAATGCTTAATATCCACACTGTTTGTATCAACCAAGATAAACTCATAGAATCTCTGGGTTTTGTTTGGGTGGATTGGATCAAGATAACCAGGGAAAAGTTTAGTACCAATTTTATTGGCGAGGTTCCCTCCTGAATGGTCCCACCATTCTGGTTCAATCAAGGTTTGGAATTTGGAGATAGTTTTGGTCAAATATTCCGATTTTGGGTTAGATTGGGTAACTGGGCTAGATTGGGCAACAACAACTGGTTTCTTTCCATCATGAGTTGCTAAGCTTTTTGTTCTTTCAATAAAAGATTGGAGGGATTGGAGATCTAGGTCATCATCTTTATCAGCGATGCTGGCCCAAGATTTATTTGGTAAATTGATGAGTCCCTGAGGAACATTATCCAGGCCTGCTTGTTTGAAGGCAAGGAGAGTTGGAATTGATAAAGCATAATCAGCTTTGGTTTGTTTTGGTTGTGAAGATTGGTTTTGAGCAGTGGGCTCAGATTTTTGGACAGTGGGTCCAGATTGATGGGCAGTGGGCCCAGATAAGATTAAAGAGTCAGAGATTATAATACCTTTGCTCTTTTCTTTGTTTCTTCCTCTTCCTCGGGAGGAGGAGGATCCTCCTCTGGAGGACATCTTATGATCTTCCCTGCAAATATTCACGAGTGAGGAAATCAGGGAGAGAATTGTTAGATCCTTTTATATATTCAATATCGAAGTCAAAAACGCTTAAAATAGCTTGCCATCTGGCAAAGATATGTTTTGAAGCTAAGTTTTTGACATCTTTTTGTAAGATTTCTTTCGCAGATTTGCAGTCTACACGGACTAAGAATTTTTGATTAATCAAATCAGATTGAAATTTTGAAATAGATAAAACGATTGCTAAAACTTCTTTTTTGACAGTAGAATAATTCTGTTGAGCAGGATTCCAATGTTTTGAAGTAAAAGCAATAATTTGTTCCTTGTCAAAAACCTTTTGTTTCAAAATACCACCAAAGCCAATATCAGAGGCATCAGTTTCAATAATTTTGAAAGCTTGAGGATTAGGGAGATAAAGACAAGGGAGATTCTTGACACGAAGTTTGATTTGTTTGACCACATTGGTATGAATATCGGACCAAGGTGGAGGATCCTTCTTGAGTCTATCATGAAGGGGTTTGATTATGGTACTGAGTTGAGGACAGAAGTCCGCAACATAATTGAGACAACCCAGGAATCTTTGTAGTTGGGTTTTGTCAATGATTTGATCAGGGAATTTATCCGTGAACTCTATGGCTCTATTGATAGGAATGATGGTTCCTTGGTGGATGTTGTGACCAAGAAATCTGATTTTGGTTTGGAACAAACTGACCTTTGTCTTGGATACAGCCAAGCCATTCCTTTTGATTACAGAGATGAACGTATTGAGATGTTTGAAATGTTGATCTAAAGTTTGGGAAAAGATTAGAACATCGTCAATGTAGACAATAGTGAATTTGGAATAAGGATTGAAGATTTCGTTCATAATCCTTTGGAATTCAGATGGGGCGTTCTTTAGCCCAAAAGGCATAACGTTCCACTCATACTGCCCAAAAGGAACAGTAAAAGCAGTTTTATACCTATCCTTCTCTTGCAATTGGATTTGCCAGAATCCAGATTTCATGTCGAATTTTGAAAAGACCTTAGCATCATGCAGTCTGGCTAAGAGATCTTTCTTGTTGGGGATAGGATATCTAATCCAACAAAGGGCTTGATTGAGAGGTTTGTAGTTAATAACCAGCCTAGGGGTTCCCCGTTCTATCTCAGCTTGTTTGTTGACATAGAAGGCTGCACAGGACCAAGGGCTCTTACTCCTGCGAATAAGTTTCTTTTCAAGGAGATCATTGATTTCCTTTTGGCAGAAATGAAGAAGTTCTTCATTCATTTGAATAGGCCTAGCCTTGGTTGGAATCTGTTTGTCTGAAAAATCTTTTTCATAAGGAAGTTCCACCATATGGCTCCTTCTTTCCCAAAAAGCGTTGGGTAGATCAGAACAGATGCTGGATTGAATATTTTCCAAAATATTCTCAATCCTTGATTTAACAGAAGGTTGTTGCAATTGATCCTCAATGGTTCTGTAAGAGATTTCTTCCCTGAGGAAGTTGATCTGCTTCTCCTTGTAGGATATGACGTTCAAAGTCTTATCTATGGGAGGTTCAGAGAATTTGAACAAGATAGGCTGTCCAAGATGCTGAACAGTGATGCCGTTTTCGTCAGTATTATAGGGGAAGAGCTTCTTAATGAAAGGGGTCCCTATAATGATTTTTTGACTCAAATTTCTGACTAACAGAAATAGAGTTTCGATTTCAAGACTACCATTTTTTATGATAGCTGAGGGGATTTTATACTTGATCTTTAGTCTAGATCCTTCAGCAGCGCTGAGCTTCTCAGTGGTTTTCTCAAAATATCTGGTGGGAATGAGTCCCTCCGAGATACAACTGGAATCTGCCCCTGTGTCAAAGAGGGCAGGGATTTCGAGAATAAAATCTCCTATGAGGATTTTGACATGGATGAAGAATTTCTGAATGGTGACCTGGTTAATATTCTCCAGAAAGTCTTCGCAATTGTTGTTAGGAGCAGGATTGGAATCAGGTACAGAAGAATCATCTTCCTCATAATTTCTAGTCAGTTTTTCTAAGATAAGCTGCTGACTATTTTGGATTTGTTTGAGACTTTTAACCTCAGTCTTGAGGGAATTGACTTCAGATTGAAGGTCTTGAATAGTGACGGGTTTGACCGTAGATTTCTCAAGACGCTTGAAAGTATCTCTAAGATTGAATTTATTGGTGGTTATAGGACTTTTGGGAGGCCTATCTTCAAGAGTAGACCTGAGGCGTTCCAAATAGATTTTCTTTTCCTCAGGATCAGGGATAGAATTAATGGCCCTGAAGAGAAGGTCTTGTTCATTGGTCAAAGTGTTGATGGACAAGGTATTGACGGAAGATGATGATTGAGAATCATCATTCTGAATTTGATTTAGGTCTTCAGAGACCTCAGAATCCGAAGGATTAGATTCTTCTTCATCAGAAGTTTGAATGAGGAGATTGTTGATCTTGTCCTCGATCTCAGGTTCAAGATGAAGCTCAGAGATTCTTCTTTTGAGTCTGCAATACCTGCTAATATGGCCCGGCTTGCCGCAGTTGTAGCAGGTAACATCTTTTCCTTGAGAGGGTCTAGTCTCAGGAGGGTTCTTTGGAATTTGCGAAGATTGGGGTTTTGATCTAGGCTTGGGTTTCCTATGATCATTCCTGCTAGATCTCTTTCTCCATTGTTGTTTGGGAGGAGGATCTTGCTTTCTGGGTTTAGGTTTCTTGGGACAACCTTGAATTCCGAATTGTTCGCAGAAAGTACCCAAATCCCTGCGATTCTGAGACTTCTCCTTAGTGAGTTGCTGTTGGATTTTGTCATCCTGACAGATTTTGAGAGCAACTCTTTGAATGATAGCTATGAGCTGTCCATAACTAAGGGTGTGATATGGGATTTCTCCCCCCGGATTTTGGCTTCTAAGTTTCTCACGAACTTTGTCGCCAAAAGATTTAGGAAGACCGGCCAGGAATTTCTCTTTCCAGAAGGCTTGTTGGCTGTCTTCACGGGTGTAAACCCTGGTCAGGAAGGTATCCTTATACCATCTGAAATCACCCAAAGATTTGCACTTCAGATTGGACAAAAGATCACCAGATCTGTCCTTGATGAGGGAAGGATCTCCAACAAAATGTTGGGCTATGGTAAAGATTAAGGAGTTGACAGCATCAGAGATGAATTTGCCATCTTCCATGATAGGATTACCTTCTTCATCAGTCTTGACAGCGGTCAAGATCTGATCCTTCTCGTCTTGAGTGAGATAATTATCCCACCAACCTTTGAGCTGGCCACAGAAACCAGCAACCAAGACTTCAACGATAAGAGATTCAGGACAATTGTAGGCGGTAACATAGGCAGTGGCTACCATAGTCATATTTTGGAGGATTTTGGTGATGCCATACTCGTTTTCACCATCAATATTCCATTCATAGACATTGTTGGCACTGAAGCTTTTGAAGTTTGAAGATTCTTCTAAAAGAAGATCAGGAGCAGTAGCTCTAGGATAGTAGAGCTTGGTTTCTTTTCTCCACTGATTCTTAGAATTGTGAATGACAGTATTGACCGGAATACTCTTGATAGATTGAACGTCAGACTTCATAGATTGAATATCAGAATCAGACTCAACCTTACCATCTTCAATATTATTTAAAGAAGTAGAGGTATTACGAGTAGAAGTACGAGTTTTTGGAGGAGGAGGAGCAGTAATAGTGGGATTAGAAACTGCTTCCGGAGTAGGTTCCGGAGTCTCAGGAGGTTCCGGAGTCTCAGGAATAACTTGTTTGAGAAGCTGAAGTTGCTCTACCACCTTTTGGAGGAGCTCATTGTCAGATTCCTTTTTTGCTCGAAGAGTTTGAGCCGAGTGTCTGGAACGGCTACTGATTTGAAAAGGTTTGAAAAGAGGTTTTTCAAGTTGACATCCTTTAGGGATATCAAGATTAGAAGAGGAAGGTTCAATCTTGACCTTTTCTTTTCCTTTCCTGGAAGAGGAATCCTGCACTTGGGATTCTCCAAGAATTTGAAGATACTTATTGGTATAATTGGATTGTTCCATGAGGTCTTTGATGTCTTTACCAGTGACATCACCTTCTTCTTTCCTAGTCTTGAAGGGAGAAGCTAGGACAGGTGTAGATTGAGCTCCTTTAAGAAGGAAAGGAGTTTTAGGTGGCAGGTTAGAAAGGGTTTCTTTTCCATCCTTATGCTGCCATTTAACCATGTCAATTTGGAAGGGGTAAGATTTCCAATTCTTGTTGGCATAATCTTGAAACCATTCAAAAAAGAAGATGTTTTGCTGGGTTTTCTCAAGGAACCCATAGAATTTTTCTTGGATCTTCTTTCTCTTTTCACCCTGATACTTTGCAAAGAACCATTTTCTTTGCTGAGTCCATCGGTCAGAGTAGAAATCTGCCTTGATACTTCCTTTGTCGATGACGAATTCAGTAGTGATTGCTCCAATGAAATCAGAAGTTTCTCCAGGGGTTTCTAGAGAAGAATACGTTGGAGATAAGGTGGATTGATGATCTTCATCACCCTTGTCATAGGTAGTCTTGACAGGAGTGGTATTGACATATCCAGCTAAATGGATAGTAGATCCGTCATGAGAGAGGGAAGGTCGAGCATTAGACTCAGGCTGGTTCCTTCTAGTCATAGAAAAAGATCTTCTAGACATGGCGGATTGGAAATCATTTGAGGACGTCCTAATAGATCTAGGGATAGAGAAGGAATTTCTCCTATCAAAGATGAGATCTACTTGGCCAGATTGGTGTTGGATGATTTCACGAAACTCAGGAGTTTCAGCAGGTTGGGCTGGAGTAGCCTTTTCCAAAGACCATTTTTCTGGAAGGGTGATATCACTCCATTGGATGGTTTTGGGCACAATAACATTGGCCTTATCATAATCTGTGAGGAAGAGGGTAGTTTCTCCAGATTTCTCACAATTGGTTCGCAAGAAATAAGATTTGATAGAGTTCATTACCTTGTATTGAACCCTGTAGATCAAAGAGATTGGAATGGAATCTTCTTTCATATCAAGGCCGTGAAGCTTGATATTTAGGAAGAGGACATCAAGGATGTTTTTATCTTCCAGACTAACAGTTAGATCTGGGAAGCAATTGAAAAAGATTGGTCCATTACTCAGGCTGGTTTCAACCGTTCCTAAGAGGGAGTCATGGAATTGATTATGTCTAACATCCCTAAGACAAAGGAGTACAGCGATGTCAAGAGATTTCCTGGTTAGGGGTTTAAGACCAACTTGAACACTACCTATATGAAGATAGTTGAAGTTCTTGCTGATATGTTCTTTGATGCTTTTCTCGGAAAGCAGATGGATTTCTTCATCATCAGATCTGAGCTTGTAGGTTTGCTCAACGGTTTTGATAATGAAATCTGATCGTTTGAAAAAGGATCCGTTTGGTTTGTAGATCTCAGCATGAGAAATTTTTGGAATTTCCCAGTTGTCAAGATCTTGATTGATATCTTCAAAATGAATTTCTTCTTTGAAGACAGATTTGGATAATTGATTGGATTGATGAGGATGATCGATAGAAGAAGAAGAGGGTTGGGAAGATCTGAAAGAAAGCTTAGAAGAGAAAGAGCGAAGCATCATGAAAGATAGATCTTCCTTGCCCGTAAGTATCATCACCATCACCTGGTTCTATAGAAACAGATAAATAAATTAGAAATATAAGTTAGGTTCTGCGTTGTTCTTAATAGTTGAGCAGTATAGATCTGGATCAGACTTAAGCCACCACAAAAAGAAACTAAACAAGGACATTAAAAATATTCAGAACTTAATAACATGTCTGTAGTATGGCCAATATAGACTTACTGCCACACAGGGACTTACTGCCTTCAACGCCTCCGCTGCAGAGATGATCATAAGTCTGAATAGTAATAATCCTAGAAGGTTTTCAAAAGAGCTTTCATTTTAGTTTAGTTCAAAGTGTACTACCAGTCCAGATCCCGACCATAGTGCTTAATTATATAAGAACAGAACAGAGAAATAACTTATATCTAACATATTTAGCATGTTCCTACTTCCCCATCAGGCTCTGATACCAAGAGGGGGTCGGAAGCAGAAGGAGGGGGATGAGAAGAGGATTAAGAGAAGTAGGACGCCACCACGGATGGTATCACCCAGATGTCAAAGAGGGGACCTCCAACATATTATATATATATATATATATATATATATATATATATATATATATATATATAATATGTTGGAGGTCTATATATGAAATATTATAATTATTATAATTTTTAGGAGTGACAGAATATAAAATTTATATATTCAATAATATTATAATTATTTACATTTATACTAAAACTATAGTAATATTTAAATTTTGAAAATTTAATATTAATATTAAACGTAAAAAAAATAGAAAATCAATAAAGAAGAAAATTGAAACGTACAGACTAAAAACTACACACGTGAATACAATATGCATTTTCTAGTATGTACACTGGCAATATAGAGAATTTGATAGCGCAATCAGTTTTCTTCCCATTTTGGGCGGAAAGTTTCAGAGTGTTCTTGGAATGAACATTAAAGAGAGGGGTAGTACCTAGAGAGTGAAGAATGTGCTAGATGGAGAAAGAGAATGAGAGAGAGAGTGCTGAATTTCATGTGTTATTTGATCCAATGAGCTCCAAAAGTCCTTTACAATTGGTAACTACCTCCTATTTATAGAGCTTGGGCACTACCTATTGGGCCAATTGGGCCTCTGAAGTTGAGGCCCAACTTAAGGCCAGGCTCTCGCCCTTGGGCGGGCTGAACCCTGGGCGTCGCCCCTCTAGGGGCTCGCCCAGTCCACAGAGCATGGGACCCACCAATTCTTTTCCTTTCCTCTACTGTTTATGGTGCATCCAAAGGAGAGAAAGTGTCTTGGTATTTGTGTTTTCTTTCCCTTGGCAATCTTTTCACTCCCCTTCCGTCAAGACCCTATTTTCATCTGTCTCCTTTATGTCAGCCATCATATGTCATAGTTAATGTCATAAGCTTTCTGTCACACAAACACGAAATCGAATAGTTAGATATGGAAGAAGATATATAAGAACAAATCATAGAGAAAATAAAGATTTAATAAATAAATTGATATATAAAAGAAATATAAATAGATGGAAATGCGTGTAGCCTGTACTCCCGCTGTTCGCATCGGAGAATCCAAGACAACTCGCTGAGGCCGCCGAGGCGGCGAGATTCGCTGTCGCACCGGCGAATGATGCTGCTTCCTGCGTCGAGTCTCCATCTAAACCAAGAATGACACAAACTCGATCGGAAAACGAACGCCGGTCACAGAATCAGAATCGGAAAACTGCAGAATCGCCTAATCGTAATTAGAGATAGCCTCTTGCACAATCAATCCACGTGAATGGGAGTAGAAAGTTTATCGTTCCCCACAGACGGCGCCAAATGTTCTTGGAATGAACATTAAAGAGAGGGGTAGTACCTAGAGAGTGAAGAATGTGCTAGATGGAGAAAGAGAATGAGAGAGAGAGTGCTGAATTTCATGTGTTATTTGATCCAATGAGCTCCAAAAGTCCTTTACAATTGGTAACTACCTCCTATTTATAGAGCTTGGGCACTACCTATTGGGCCAATTGGGCCTCTGAAGTTGAGGCCCAACTTAAGGCCAGGCTCTCGCCCTTGGGCGGGCTGAACCCTGGGCGTCGCCCCTCTAGGGGCTCGCCCAGTCCACTAGTCCACAAGACACCGAGCTCGAAGTATGAGAGCTAAGTGTGTCTTTTAAATGCTCTTACATGCATCCTATGGTGTGCTGGAATCTAAGCTGCCAACATGGCTTGAGGGAAAAAAGAAGAAAACTACGTCGCCGACATGGCGTAAGCGAAAGGAAACAAGCATCTTTAGTCGTCCAGTCCACTGGTCTTGGCGAGCAACCCAAACCGGCAAGTCCACAAGTCCGCAGGCGGCGGGAACGATCGCTTTGTACTAACGATTAGTTGGAGTAGGCGAGCGTCTTTCGTCGGCGGGCTAGGTGGCAGGCGTTAACCATGTACTGATCATCCAAGTGTTGGCTGGCGATGCCCTTGGCAGGCGGCTAAACTTCATTGGCGACATCGCTTGTTAGGCGAGGCGTTTGGATTTCATGGTGGCGAGGCCTTTCGCGCTTTCCCTTATTTCAAAAACCTTCCAAATCTCTAACTGCTCCATGTGATACGTCAGTTACGTCAGTTTCCCCCTTTCTCCGCAACCGTCACCTCACTCCTCATAACTGTCCAATCATGCGCAGTAACTCCCCATCACACGCGTCCCACTTCCCAAAAGCCATAATGACTTCCAACCTTCCACACGCGTCCACCACGCGTCACCCTTCCAACTCCCTCCCTTTGCCTATAAAAACCCTTTTTCCCTACAATCATCCCTTTCCGAAACCTCTCTTTACTTCTCTTATCGCTTACCAAGCTCCCTCTTCCAACTTCCGCTCTGGTGCCGTCGCCTTTCACCCTTTCCGCTACCCACTCTTCACATCCTTACCCGGTGAGTCCTCGTTCCCTTATCTCTGCATCTTATCTCTACTTGTCTTTTCCTTTTCCTCATTTAATTGTCAAAGATGGCTTCAAACCCGAACTCCCCTAACCACACCTCTTCTTCTTCTGAGAATAACCCTGACTCTACCGCAGCCGGCGGCCTCCGTCTAGAGGTCCCGGAAATCCCCCATTACCGATTGAGAACATTCGCGACCCTGCCCCTTCCAGTCCAGAGAGCACCCTCCCACGAAGCTATAGACCAACCCTCCGTTTTCCAGGATAGGGAGATTATAGTGGAATTCGTGAGTAACCTTGGCGGTTTGTCTGACGATGATGAAATAAACGACAAACTCAGGATTTGGCCCTGCAGCGCTGAGGATCGCCCCTGGCTTCATAGAATCGACGGCGATGTGAAGAGATCCCATTTTTTCTTTGCATATGAGTATATGTTTGGCGAGCTTGGAGTCAGGCTTCCCTTTTCGCCCTTCGTTCAAACCGTTCTCCGTGATATCAACGCGGCTCCTTGTCAACTCCACCCCAACGCCTGGGCCTTCATCCGGTGCTTCGAGATCTTGTGCGCCGCTGTTGGCACCGCCCCATCTCCCACCAGCTTCTTCTACCTTTACGATGTTGACTCCAAGTCTATCAAAAATAGAGGATGGATCTCTTTAAAGGCTCGAGCCAGCCGTAAGTGCTTGAACCCTTACAAGAGTAACGCAAAGTCCTCCTTCGCCCGGAGATACTTCCGCGTGGCGGTTCACCCCGTCTATCCTGAAGCCTTTACCCTTAGGGACGGGACTGCCTTTTTTCCCCTCTACTGGACGGAGAAGCCCAATGGGATTACCGACCCTTCAGAAGAATCTTTGTCTGTCAACGACAAAGCCTTTTTGAATCTCCTCGCCCCGCTTCCTATTCTTGACTGCGCAACAGTCCTTGAGGGTGCTCGCCTCTCAAGGACACCCAAATACTTAGGTCATTTATAGTTTATTTTTATCATCGCAATTTCTCTTTCGTTTTTTCATCATCATTTTCTTTCTTACCCCTTATGTTGCTACTGACCCCTTTTTTGTTTATTTATTGTTGCAGAAGATATGAACTTCACCAACGCCGAGCTCCTGAAAGCCCGCGAGAGGAAAATGGACCGTTTCTCTCCAAAGTTCAACGCTGAGGGCGACGGGAAAAAATGGGGCGGTGCTGAGAGCCAATCCGAGGGCGCTCAAGCCCCCAAGAGGAGGAGATTAGTCAAAGTCTCCTCCAACCCCGGCGCTCAACCCACCGCTGCCGCCGTGCCCAAAGGCAAGAATGTTGCCGCCACTGCTACCATTGCAAGCTCCCAGTCTCCGACTGGCGGGACGAGCCAACTCCCTGCCGCCAAAGCTTCCGCCGCCACGGCCACCGAGTCTGCCACTGTCACGGCTCCCAATTCCGCTACCGCTGGTACAGCCACCGTTGCCGCCTCTAAGTCCACCACTATAGGCGCCACAACCGCAACTGCTGACCAGTCATCAACTGCTGGCACAACCACCAACACTTCTCAACCCTCAGCTGTTGAGAAGCTTGCCGCCATCAACGCCACAACCGCTGCCGCTTTCTCCAATGCTTCCGCTGGGGAGAAAGAAAGAGAAAAAGAAAAAGAAACCCCCAAGTCTCCCCCTCGCCAAGTCGCACCTCCTAGCCCGCCTCCAACGAATGATGGGCGTTCCATGTCTCCCCCGCCTCGTCAAGAAGAAAGACCCCCTCCTGATGCCGCCCCTACCTTCGAAGCAGCCCGGATCGAGCAAGCTCCTGGCAACAAGGGCAGCTACTCTAGCTACTACAACATGCTTCCCAACGCCATTGAACCTTCAGAGTTCTTGCTTACCGACCTCAACCGTGACGCCATAGAAAAAGAAGTTTCGAGCCAGAGTATTAATGAGACCAAGGAGGAGACCCTTGCTTGTCTTCTACGCGCTGGGTGTATCTTTGCCCACGCGTTTGACAATTTCAACGCCGCCGCTGCTGAAACTGAACGGTTGAAGGCTGAGAGTGCCCAGCACCAAGAAGCCGCTGCTGCTTGGAAAAAGCGCTTCGACAAACTGTTGGATCAAGCGAGAAAGGAAAAGGTTCAGGCCGACAAGTTGATTGGCGCGGCGGGGAACAAGATCGGCGAGCTGGAAGACCATCTGAAGCTGATGAAGGAGGAGGCGGACAGCCTTGATGCAATCCTCCAAGCTTGCAAAAAGCAAAAAGATCAAGTAGAGAAGGACCTGGCCGCCAAAGGCGAGGCGCTGGCTGCCAAGGAGTCAGAGCTTGAAATATTGGGCGCTGAACTGGAGTCAGTGAAGAAGGCGCTGGCGGAGCAGGAGGAGAAGTCTGCTGAGTCTTTGGCTTCGGCGAAGGCAGATCCGGAGGCGGTGATGCGAGCTACTTCTGAAGAGATCAAGAAGGCGGACGAGGCTCATAGGGCAACCCTCGCCGCGAGAGATGTTGAGATTGCTTCCCATCTTGCGAGGATCAAAGAGCTAGAGAGCGAGCTGTCGGTGGAGAAAGCCAAAGATGCTGAGGCGAGGGAACAAGCCGCCGATATTGCCTATGACAATCGCGAGCGCGGCTTCTACCTCGCCAAGGACCAGGCTCAACACTTGTTCCCGGATTTTGATTTTAGCGCCATGGGAATAATGAAAGAAATCACCGCTGAAGGACTGGTTGGTCCTGATGATCCTCCTTTGATTGACCAACACTTCTGGACCGCAACTGAAGAGGAGGAAGAAGAAACAGGAGAAGAAGAAAGAAATGATAAATAGTGTAACTTTAATTTTTACCTAGCCTTTACAGCCCTCTGTAATGCACTTTCCTGTTATTTCTATATATAAGTAACCTTTTCGCCATTGCTTTTATATCGCTTTTAAATACTTTGTAAATTTTGTTGAATGATTGCTTTCGCCGTAAATCTTTTTGTCGCCCCTTCGCAAATCGCCGCATTCTTATTGTTAAAAAATTTAAGAATGAATTTCATAGTTAAACGCCCCGACGCACCGGAGTAATAAAATACTCAACATCCTGAGTGACCAAGCACTCGCCTTCCACCTTATTCATTCGCCGACCTTATATCTTGCGCTATTTTTCACGCGTCATGTAATTGAATTACGCCTAACGATTTCGTGCATTAATTTTAACTAGGGCTTATTGCTTGGCATTTCTCCGTCAAGACTTTAAACATTTTCCACAAAGGGATAAATGGCCTCCATTCCTGAGGGCTTCGCCCGGGGCTTTGCCCGCTCGGGGCTTACAATGCTTGGGTCCCAATGGCCATTTGGGGGTCCCAAGACTTTTGCCTAGTTAATGGCGCTCGTCGTATTCTGGCGAGACTTACCCAACACATCGTTTATGGGACCGGCGATCACATCAGACTTTCCGGGGGGAGATTCCCAGGCGTCAAAGGCCATTTGTGGAATCGCCGCCACCTTCAGGGTTCCAGCAAGCCCCTTTGGGGATCAAGCTTGTCCCACCTAGTGATCGCCGTAATTCTTTATATCGATCGGCAATTCCGATCGTCAGGGAATCCCTGGAATCTTTGGACATGAATTTCATGAATTTTCGTTTTATTGATGGAGCGCCTCGTTAAAAAACTCCTTTCGGAGAAAAAGAGCACGCTTTTGTCATGGTGATACATTGGAGAGTTTGGAGATATTTTTAGAAAAATTGAAGACATCTAACTTTGGAGAATTCATTTTGTTCATCAGAAGTTGTTCCTTGGAGCTCCTCGCCTTTCCAGCTTTCTCGTCCACGATCAACTATAATAATAGCGCAGGCTCAAACCATTGAATGACCTGGGTAGTCGCCTTCCATCAAGCTCCTCCAAGTGATAGGCCCCTGTACCAAAAACTTTGACAATGCGGTAGGGACCTTCCCAGTTCGGAGTCAGCTTGTTTCCTGAGGTTCCTGATCGCCACTTGAGGACCAGATTGCCAACTTGCATATCCCGGGGGCGAACCCTGCTATTGTACTTGGCGGCCACGCGCTGCTTCATCGCCGTCTCTCGAATGTGCGCCCCGTCACGCGTTTCAGACAAAAGATCCAGCTCCATCGCCATATTGGCTTGATTCTCCCCTTCAAAATCCGGCTGAGTCCGCCATGTGAAATTGTCAATCTCCACCGGCAACATAGCATCTACCCCATAGGTCATTCTAAAGGGAGTTTCTCTTGTAGTAGATTGCTCAGTGGTGTTGTACGACCATAGTACCACAGGGAGTTCATCCAGCCAGGCTCCCTTAGCTTCCTCAAGCTGTCGCCTTAATCCGCGCAGAATCACCCTGTTTGCAGATTCTACTTGTCCGTTCGTTTGCGGATGCTCCACAGAGGCGAACCTCATCTGTATGCCCATTTCCTTGCAAAATTCCCTTGTTTGGTTGCTTGAAAACTGGGTCCCGTTGTCGGATACGATCGCCCTTGGGATCCCGAACCTGCAAACAATACGCTTCCAGTAAAAGTTAACTATTTTTGCAGAGGTTATTTTGGCTAGGGGCTCAGCTTCAATCCATTTAGTAAATTAGTCCACCGCCACCAATATAAACTTCATCTGCGACCTGGCGGTCGGAAATGGTCCTACCAAATCCACACCCCACATGGCGAAAGGCCATGGGGCGCTCATTGTTACAAGTTCCTTTGGCGGTGCCTTGGACAAATCCGCAAACACTTGACATTTTTTACACCGCTTCACAAAGTCCATACAATCCTTTCTGAGGGTGGGCCAGTAGAACCCCGCCCTTAACACCTTGCAGGCCAAAGACCTTCCCCCGATGTGGCTTGCACATACTCCTTCATGCACCTCAGACATTATCGCCTCATATTTCTCTGGCGGCACACACTTTAACAGCGGCGTCGAAAAACCACGGCGATACAAATGTCCATCAATGAGAGTATAGTGGCTCGCCTCTCGCCGTTGCTCCTTCGTGCACTGCTCCACTTCCGCCGGGTCCCCCGCCAAGATAGATATTATGGGTCCCATCCACGTCGCCCCTCTGTTCACACATGCTATGAGCTCGCCTTCAATGCTGGGGCACGCTAGCGTTTCCTGAATCACACTTTTGTTGTTGCCGGGCTTCCGTGTGCTCGCCAATTAGGCCAACGCGTCCGCCCGCTGATTTTTTGCTCGAGGAACATACTCTACCACAACTTCTTGAAAAAGTGTCATCAAATATCGCACTCGCTCAAGGTATTTGATCAGATTGGGATCCTTGACCTGGAAAGTTCCCTTCACTTGACTCTCTACCAACTGCGAGTCCGTTCTTATCAGCAACCTTCCGATTTTTACTTCAAGCGCCAACTTCAATCCGGCGATGAGAGCTTCATATTCTGCCTGGTTGTTTGTTGCCTTGAACTCAAATTTCAACGATTGCTCCAATACTAGATCTCCTGGTCCTTCCAACGTTACTCCTGCGCCACTGCCACTGCTATTGGAGGATCCATCTACAAAGAGAGTCCACTGGGTGTCCACTCTTTCAACCAGGTCTGGAGTCAACTCCACCACAAAATCAGCCAGTGACTGTGCGCCAACTGTGCCTCGCTTATCATATTGTAACCCATATTCAGATAATTCAACCGACCAGGCAACCAATCTACCTGACAAATCCGGCTTTTGTAACACTTGTCTCAGAGGCAAATCCGTCCACACCTTCACTAGAAAGCTCTGAAAATAAGGTCTCAACCGCCGGGCGGTGACAAGGACCGCCAGTGCCGTCTTCTCAATTTTCTGGTATCTGATCTTTGCGCCCTGGAGTGTGTGGCTAACAAAATAAACAATTCGCTGCTCGCCATCTATTTCCTGCAGTATCACAGAACTCAGAGCGCTATCACTCACAGCAAAATACAAGTGCAGCGGGTGTCCCTGCATTGATTTTGACAAGATTGGCGGTGATGACAGGAGTTCCTTGAGGCGAACAAAAGCTTCTTCACACTCCGCCGTCCACTCAAACGCAACATTTTTTCGAAGACACTTGAAAAAAGGGAAGGATTTATCACCAGACTTAGGAAGAAATCGAGATAAAGCTGCTATTCGCCCTGTTAAACGTTGGACCTCTTTCACATTAGAGGGGCTTTTCATCTGCTGAATCGCCTTGCATTTGTCTGGGTTTATCTCTATTCCTCTGAACGTGATCATGAAGCCTAAAAACTTGCCGCCCTGAATACCAAAAGAACATTTCTCCGGGTTGAGGCGCATATTGTGCTTCCTTATCTCGCCAAATGCTTCTTCCAGATCTTGTTGATGGTCCAAGCCACGCGCTGATTTAACGATCATATCATCAACATAAACTTCCATGTTTCTCCCAACCTGCCTAGCAAAAACCCTATCCATCAATCTTTGGTAAGTCACCCCAGCATTCTTTAATCCAAACGGCATGGTGCGATAGCAATAGTTGACTCTGGCGGTCATGAAAGCTGTTTTGTCCTCATCTGCCGGGTGCATGCGAATTTGATGATAACCAGAGTAAGCATCCATCAAGCTAAGCAGTTCGTTGCCCGAGGCACCATCAACGAGACTATCAATGCTGGGAAGAGGATAAGAATCCTTTGGGCATGCCTTGTTTAAGTCTGTGTAATCCACGCACATTCGCCATTTTCCATTCGCCTTCTTCACCATCACGACGTTCGCCAACCACGTCGGATACTTCACCTCCCTGATGAATTCCGCCGCCAGCAACTTGTCTACTTCCTGCTGAGCCACTTTTCCCTTGTCTCCGCCCAAGCGCCGCCTGAGTTGTGAAACTGGCTTTACACTTGGATTCAATGCTAATCGATGGCAGATGAAGTTTGGATCAATTCCGGGCATATCCTTGCAGCTCCAGGCAAACAAATCTAAGTTCTCGCCTAGCAACTTTGTCAGGCGCGTCTCCTGCTCGTCCGTCAATCTGGTCCCAATCTTCAAAGTGCGATCACCAAACTTTAGCGCCTTTGTTTCCTCAATTGGCGTGGGCCTGTTCACTCGCCCGTCGCCACGTGGGTCAAGACTTTCATCCGGAGTTTCAATTTCATAACATCTGTGTCCAACCAACGCACTCTTCTTGCCATACAGGTTGAGGCAATTGTTATAACATTCCCTCGCCATCTTCTGGTCAACCTTCAGCTTACCAACCTTGCCATCGCTTAGTGGATACTTGACCGCCAAGTGGGCTGTCGAAATTACAGCACAGAGGCGATTCAATGTATTTCGCCCAATGATGACGTTATAAGATGCCACCACCTGGAGGACCAGATACCTTACTTTCAAGACCCTTGCACACTCATCTTCCCCAAATATTGTGTCCAGATCAATGAATCCTCGCACCATTACTTGCTCTCCTGCAAAACCCACCAAGGTTCCCGAATATGGAGTCAGATCATCGTCAGTCAGTCCCAACTTGTCAAATGCGTCGCCATAGATAAGATCAGCTGAACTTCCCTGATCCAGGAGTACCCTTCTAACATTGAAACTATTCAACCTTAATTGCACTACTATTGGGTCATCCTTGTGAGGTTTTATCCCCTCAAAGTCTGCCATCGAGATTGTTATGTCAGGGTGCACGAATCCGAAAGCAACTTCATGAACTGCATTAACTGCACGAATATGACGTTTTCGTGCCGCGCGGGTGTCGCCTCCACCGCCAAATCCTCCGGCGATGGTGTTTATGGTCCCTACGGGCGGTCCTGAGTGTTGGGCGAACGTGTCATCAGCCCCTCTTGTGGCAATAGCCGCTGATTCTTGCTTCTTCTCGCCCTTATTGTCTGTTCGCTCCTCCTCTCGCCGATCCGCTCAGTTGCGATCGCCATTGTAGCGCCACTCCCTTTGGCTATTTCCTCGATATTGTCCAGCACCTGAACGATTGTCCTGACGTCCATCGCCTTGACGCTCGTCTCCTCGCCCATCGCGCCTGAAGTGTCCCGCCCGAATCAACTTGTCAATCTCCCGCTGCAAAGTCCAGCAGTTGTCCGTGTCATGCCCGATGGACCGATGGTATTCACACCACTTCTTGGGATTGGCGTCCCGTGGTTGATACTTTGGGGCCTCTGGCTCATCCACTAGATGTGCGTCTCTCGCCTCGCGGAGCATATCCGTTAAATTGGTATTCATCACCATGTCAGTCTCTTCCCGCTGGCGATGAGACTTAGATTGCCAAGGCCGGCGCTGTTCATAATCATCGCGCCGTGGATACAACTGTTCCCTGGAC
Source organism: Lotus japonicus (assembly GCF_012489685.1). Taxonomy (NCBI): domain Eukaryota; kingdom Viridiplantae; phylum Streptophyta; class Magnoliopsida; order Fabales; family Fabaceae; genus Lotus; species Lotus japonicus. The sequence continues at coordinate 59,385,236 of NC_080044.1, forward strand.
GGTTTTACCACTGCCTTTCCTTTATCCTCTCTCTGCCGCCTGCCATCCCCCTTGCCTTCGCCATACTTATCTCTTTTCGCGCGCCTGGGTGACGTGTCACCTTTTTCCAGTTTCGCGCGTTTTCTTTTGAAAGCATTGTCCTCCTCATCTAGAATATAAGTGCTAGCGCGAGCACGCATCTCTTCCATTGAACGTGCAGGCTTGCGTGTCAACTTGCTGTTCAACCTTCCTGGTAACAAACCATTCTTGAATGCTAGAGCACAAGCTCGAGGCTCCTCATCCTCTACCTTGACCGATGCAGCGCTGTACCTGGCCATATACTTCTTCAGTGACTCTCCTTCTCGCTGGCGAATGTTGTATAAATCATTGATCGTCACCTGCTGATTCTTATTCGCCGAGAACTGTACTAGAAACTTGGATGAGAAGTCTCTGAAATTCAAAATCGATCCGCGCGGCAAAGTTGTGAACCACGCCATCGCCGTCGATTTGAAAGTTGATGGAAACATCCTGCACTTCACCGCATCTGATGCCGCAATTATCACCATCTTCGTGTTGAAATACAGAAGATGATCCTTCGGATCAGAATCCCCGCTGTAAGAATCCAGAACCAACGTTTTCATATTATCTGGAATCGCCACATTCTCAACGTCCTCCGAGAACGGACGGAACTCAGCTACAGAATCCGCTTCTCTGCCTCCATCGTCTTGTTGCTCGCGGCGGTAGAAATCCAACTGAGCTTGTAAATGCTCATTCCGCTGCTGGATGTCGCCAATGCTGCGCATCATGAAGGTATGAAAAACGGTAGAAAGGGGGGTTTGAATAACGTTTTCAAGATAAAACTTCCACCTTAAAGATTTAGACAAATCTTTCGAGAACTTAATTGCTAAGAAGAAGAGATAGAAAAGCACACAAGGATTTTTATCCTGGTTCACTTGATAAATCACTCAAGCTACTCCAGTCCACCCGTTAAGGTGATTTCTTCCTTCTTAGAATGAAGGCAATCCACTAATCAGGTAAAGTGTTACAACTGCACTTGAAACCTACAAGTGACTAACAATTACACTGACTTAGCTCACACTAAGATTCACTCTCTTAGTCTTCTCTAGGATCCGATCAACCTTGATCTCCTAAAGGAACTAAACAAACTGTTTATCAAAGAATTGTTTACAAGAGATTTGCTTCTAAAAAGCTAATAGTAAACTCAATGAATTTTGGATGAAAGAAAACTTAGAAGAATTTAAGATTGTCTTGCGCGTATGTGAATGCTTCTGAAAAGCTAATAGTAAACTCAATGCTTTTCCACTGTTCATATTGAACATGGTGAATGCGAAAGCGTTTCTTGGGTCACTCTTTATGCATAGTGCTTCTGATTTGTGTGGGATTGAATTGAGGTCAGAGCCTGTAAATAGCACACTCAGAAAAACACGTTAGAGTACCATAATTGTTCATATCAAAAGGTTAACTTGTAATCATCAAAACATAGAGTTGTACTACTAGATCACAACTTGATCTTACACATCATATGGCGCCATTCCTCCTGCATCACTGCCGGTTGTCGCTCCGGAGTAGGTGAATTCTCTGGTGAGCACTCCGGAGATCCGATCTGCGAAGGCGATGGAGGAGGTGGTGGTGATGGAGGAGGTGGTGGTGGCAAAGAAGTGCGTGTAGCCTGTACTCCCGCTGTTCGCATCGGAGAATCCAAGACAACTCGCTGAGGCCGCCGAGGCGGCGAGATTCGCTGTCGCACCGGCGAATGATGCTGCTTCCTGCGTCGAGTCTCCATCTAAACCAAGAATGACACAAACTCGATCGGAAAACGAACGCCGGTCACAGAATCAGAATCGGAAAACTGCAGAATCGCCTAATCGTAATTAGAGATAGCCTCTTGCACAATCAATCCACGTGAATGGGAGTAGAAAGTTTATCGTTCCCCACAGACGACGCCAAATGTTCTTGGAATGAACATTAAAGAGAGGGGTAGTACCTAGAGAGTGAAGAATGTGCTAGATGGAGAAAGAGAATGAGAGAGAGAGTGCTGAATTTCATGTGTTATTTGATCCAATGAGCTCCAAAAGTCCTTTACAATTGGTAACTACCTCCTATTTATAGAGCTTGGGCACTACCTATTGGGCCAATTGGGCCTCTGAAGTTGAGGCCCAACTTAAGGCCAGGCTCTCGCCCTTGGGCGGGCTGAACCCTGGGCGTCGCCCCTCTAGGGGCTCGCCCAGTCCACAGAGCATGGGACCCACCAATTCTTTTCCTTTCCTCTACTGTTTATGGTGCATCCAAAGGAGAGAAAGTGTCTTGGTATTTGTGTTTTCTTTCCCTTGGCAATCTTTTCACTCCCCTTCCGTCAAGACCCTATTTTCATCTGTCTCCTTTATGTCAGCCATCATATGTCATAGTTAATGTCATAAGCTTTCTGTCACACAAACACGAAATCGAATAGTTAGATATGGAAGAAGATATATAAGAACAAATCATAGAGAAAATAAAGATTTAATAAATAAATTGATATATAAAAGAAATATAAATAGATGGAAAATGAGTGTGGAAAAACGTCGGAGGTGTTTATATTTTTCAATACTCACCTTTTCACATTTAAATCACTTTTATGTTCTATATATTCCTTTATTTTTTTATCAGTAAGATTATCTATCTAATCTTAAATTTCTTTTTTTTGTGGGAGATCTCTCCTCCTCCAGCACTTCTTTGAGATGTTTACTAAAATTATTCCTTGAGTTGTGATATATATATACATCTCCACCTCTTTTCTATCTTCGTTTTCAATTATTTCTCTATTCTCTACCAATTAAATTGTCTATCATATCTTTACTTTCTATATTTTTTCTTCCTATATCTCTTTTTCTCCGTCTCTCCACACCTTAAGATATAATAATTCTTATTCCTTGGTGGTTGTAATTGGCCTTCTCTTTCCATCTAGAGGGTTATTTACCCCCCTTTTATCTTTCACTCCTTGACCTAATTTTTTCCCGATTTGGAGAATAGCCGCCACTCATCTCTCCTCAACGTTCTCACTCTGGCAACCACATTCACAAATCCATCTCCACAACACTGACTGTACCGACTCCACTAATCCCATCAACAAGTTATATATCTTCAGCTCAGGTTTGCACGACATTCCCCCTTCATATAAGGGATAGGTCCTGTTCTTCGTTCGCCAGGTTTCATTAACACTTTGAGTCACTCTGACCACACATGCGTTCATTTGCATATCATTTTTCTCCCTGGTTTTATCATTATTTCATATTCTCTATAGATCTTTGCATTCTGAATTATCTGCCCACTATTTTCTGAAACTTCCTATAGCAATGAAATTATTTGTTTTCCATTTTCAATACATTTGAACAAGTTCTTAAGCTTTCTTTCGTTCATCCAAGTGCTATACTTACAGGTACCTTTATTTCCAACGTAAAATTTAACTTAATTAATTATATAATGGTAGTTTACATGTTAGCAACATCTTATTATGCATGTTTCACTTGTAAAGGACATACTCTAATGCGGAAGTTTTTCTAAGCCAATAGTATATCAGAGGAAGTAGTAGGAGTGATTCAATACATGTACAAAACAAACAAAAAAACAAAAGACATTCGTATGATGAATCCTAATTCATATTACCAATTATTTTTTTTTTCATCACCATTTTTTACCAATGTGCAGTGGCAATGGATCCAATCTCGTTGAGATCACTTCACTCCAACGGAAGAGTCTTCATTAAATCACTACACGCGGGAGTGGTAATTTTACAGATTTTTTCATAAGCTCGTAAACCATTTTTTCACATTTAGTACTGAATTAAACTATTTGTTCCATTTTACTATTTGTTCAATATACAACCATGTGTTTTTGTCCCGGAAAGGTTTGATCACCGTTTTGGCCATGAAATCAATGATACGGTTGAGTTAAAAGACCCTGTTGGAAATATTTTCGTAGTTCGTTATATTCACGGTCCAGGAGATGCTCGCCTATCCGATGGGATTTTGGAGTTGCGATCTCTCCACAAAATCGAAACAACACTGCATATTCAATTTGTCTACTGTGGCCAAGCAAGATTTACCATCAACATTTACAAGTTATGGCCTTCAGAGATTGACTACAAGATTGAGTATCAAATGAATTCATCTACTGTTGATGCGGAATCTTCCACCCCGAACAAGAACTACAACTATCTGGATCAGTACCGAGGCAGTGATCTGATGTGGTCTGCTGATATAACTATTAAACACATTTATGGCGAGCAACCAATGGTTGGTCGTATGTTTCTTTAAAAATTGCCACAATGTTAATATTCATCTTACTAAATTCAAATGTTAAATGCTTTGTTATCTTTATTTGCAGCTCATTCCTCTTAGTGTGCAACAAAGAGCTTTCCAGCACTTGCCTACGGAGATAGAGGTTCTCCTTCCTGACGAGAATATTACGCAATGGCGTATAACATGGTATTACAAGAATGATGCCAGTACAACTTCCTCTACGGACTCCGAAGACTCAGAGAAGCCCGAGTCTATAGGTGAGTTGGCTGCTGGATGGTGTGATTACTTTAGACAAAAATTTATAAGAGATGAGAATAGGTACCAGGTTTTTGAGATGACTTTGTATGAGGTACCTTGGGGGGGTTTGTACATTTTGTTGGTTGATCCAGTAGTGTAAGTAGCTAGCAGTGTAAGTGGCTTACTAGCGTACTCTTTTCTGGAACTGTGTTGCCTTGTCTTGTGGATAGCTTGGCGTTAAATTAAGAACTTATTATCTTATGTAATTGAGATAATCTTTTTTTATTTTGAACTATTTGTAGTTTTATTAGAGTAGTCTTCGTAATTAAGTGCAAATAACTCGAGTGTGAGGACAATCATATTAGTGTGTGATATTCCAAACTCCAAAGGAACTATAGTCAATTGACCATGAGAATCCTAACACGAGAGGAACTTTAGTCAATCGTGTTTGAGAACCCTACTCGAGTGTGCCAACAATCATATTATTCAATATATTAATCACTTGTTGTAAAATATTTCAATATTGCATATTTAAAAGTTAAATTTAATACTTAAAATGTAAATATTAATAATATATTGTGTAAGTATTTTAAATAACATAAAGAATTATAAAGAATGTACTTATAAAAAAAAACGTAAGAAGCATGTTAAAATTTAAGAAATTGTTAGAAAAAATGGAAAAATAAGGGATTGAAGTCATTCCATCATGTACTTTAGCAAGATAAAATCCCACTACGATGAGGAGTCATATTGAAAAAAAGTTGCACCGTTTTATATACATTAATTATGTTTAAAATAAACGCAACACTGAAATTAATCAAAAAATAAATGTAGCAACGGATCGAACCCAGGACCTCTAACATTAATAATAAGTTCTTAACCACTAGTACAAGTCAAGGTAATGTGATTCATAGCACTCTGTATATATATATAAATGGAAAAAACAATTTAATTATAGTTTCATCAAATCTATCTATCTTCTATATATATTATATATATGTAAAGCACACTTGAGTTTTTTTCATTTAATTTATAAAATAAATGAGTTATTAAAATATAATTCAATGCTAATTATGAAATTAAATTATTAAATTTAAGTATGTATTTATTCACACAAAAAACTCTAAATTGTCTCAAGATTTTTATATTACTTCTAATTAAAAGATACTTTTGAAATTCCTTTAAAGTATTTTAATTTTTTTTAAGGTTAAAAAAGATTGTAAATAAACCCGTGCATCGCACAGGTATTATATCTAGTATAACGTAATTGAAAATGAACTAACATGATTATATTTTAGTTACTCGTGTGTGAGAACAGTATTTCGAGGGTGACACCGAAATTATTTGTGCGTGAGAATCCTAACTAGAGTGTGCCAACAGTCATATTAGTGCGTGCGAGCTCTAACTCGAGTGTGCCAACAATCAGATTAGTGCGGAGGTACTCTAACTCGAGTGTGCCGACAATCATATAAGTGCGGGCGAACCCTAACTTGAGAGTAGCCACAATCATACAAGGGCATGAGATCCCAAACTCCAAAGGAACTTTAATCAAATGTGCGTGAGAACCCTAACTCGAGAGTGACCACAATCATATTAGTGCGTGATATCACTTACTCCAAAGGAAGTATAGTCAATCGAGTGTGAGAACTCTAACACAGGAGGAGCGAGAGGAACTTTAGTCAATCGTGTGTGAGAACCCTAACTCAAGAGTGACCACAATCATATAAGTTCGTGATATCACTTACTCTAACACGAGAGGAGCGAGAGGAACTTTAGTCAATCGTGCGTGAGAACCCTAACTCGAGTGTGACCACAATCATACTAGGGCATGAGATCCCTTAACTCCAAAATATATTAATTACTAGTTGTAAAATATTTCAAATTCATATATCTAAAATTAATATATTGTGAAAATATTTTAAATAACATAAATAATTATAAAGAATGTGCTTATAACAAAAAAAAAACGCAAGAAACATGTTAAAAATTAAGAAATTGTTGGAAAAAAATATGAGTATATGGAGCTATTGCCCAAATAACCAAGAGACAATTTAGTATATTTTTTTCAACTTTTAATACAAATATTATAAAGCAATATATTTCCAGCTGTAGCACACTATTCCCCAACCTATCTTCATTGTGAGAACCCACTCTTAGTTCTTCATATTCCCCAACCCATACTCTATACGGTCTCATCAAGCCCTGATGACCCTATTTTAGTAGTGTTTTTAGGGTCATTTCTTTGTATGTTTTGAGTCTTTTTGTTGAGTCTCATGTAGTGTTTCATGCATTCTCATGCATTTTTATTCTTTTCTTTAGTTTTTATTTCGTTTTGGTAATTTAGTAGTTTTATAAGTAGTTTTCTTGCATTTTAAGTAAAGTTTAGGACTTGCATGGTTTTGTTGTGTTTTATGAGGGACTTCTTGTGCTAATGAGCTCTTGGAGCTTCTAGAATCTTCCTTGTCTTGTTGGTTAGGTTTGGAGTGCAGAAAATGAAGGAGAAAGAAGGCTAAGAAGCATGGAATTGATGAAGAACTTAAAGAGAATTGAAAAGAGAAGTTTCAGAAGCCAAAAAGTCTTTTTCAGGCGAGCTTGAGCGCCTAGGCGCTGGGAGTGGGCGCCTAGGCGCCAATAGGGTCAGAGAGCATGTTTTTCAACATGCAATTGGCGCTCAGGCGCTCTGAATTGGCGCCTGAGCGCCCAGTTTCGTTTGTTTTGCCTATAAATAAGGCTTAGGCCAATTTCCTTGATAATTTTTGGACATTTTACTCATTTTTGATCAAGTTTGAGAGCTGAGGAGAACTTTGGGGCCAAGGGAGGCTTCCAACTTGTATTTCTTCTCAGGTTTTCTTTACATTTCCTTTATGAATTCACTAGCCATGAGTGGCTAGTTTACCTTTTGCTTTGGGTTAAGAGATTCTATGAAATTCTAGTTTGTTAATTCCTATCTCTATGCATGAGTCTTGATTTAATCTTGTAATCCAATTCCTTATTGCATGCTTAGCTTTGGTGCACCTTTGCTATAGGCTAGATTATAATTGAATGGAAATTTGTTATGATCTAGGGATATGAATTGGAATAGATCCTTCTATACTTGCTTCTAGGAATAGAGTGAGGGTAGGGTTTTGTTGGCCTGAACATACATGCTCTTTTACCTCTTATGAATGTTTAAGTACACAAGGAATTGGGCTTATCTTTCAGTTTGAGAGAATTACTTTTGTGAGGAATCAACTAGTAAGTACATAGGCTATAACAACAAGAGAGAAATCAAGATATCACATGCATAGGATAGGTGAACTAAAATGGATTAGATGATCAAAAACCCAAGGCAATTTTTCCATCATTTGTTATTTACATCATTTTCAACATTGCTCTTTTGCAAATCTTTTGTCACAATCAACCAAAACCAATTTTTGAATTTTACTGCTTTAAGAACTTGCAAACTTTAGACTTAAATCAACAATTCTCACTCACAATCCCTGTGGTTCGATATTTTAAAACCCGGAGGTATTCGTACACTTGCGAATTGACCAACAAGTTTTTGGCGCCGTTGCCGGGGATCGTTTGTGGTTTTCGGTTTAAGTTAAAGAGTTTGTTTGTTTGTTTTACTAAGCATTGCATTGAATAGGTGTTACTAACCTTTTCTCTGTTTTTGTGATTTCAGTTTATGCACAGTAGGCTTGGCACGGATCCATTGCTGTTTGATCCGGAGCCTGAACGTACTCTTCGCCGTCGTCGAGCCCAACAAAGGCTTGAAGCCATGGCTGCTCAAATAACGGAAGAGGAGATGCAAGCCCACATAGAAGAAAGAGTGAATGAGGCTCTTGCTCAAAGACTTAAAGAGCAAGATTTGGAGAATGCCAATCGTTCTCTCAGAGACCTCACCTCGGCTGCCATGAGCTACGATTATCCGGGCAGCATAGTTTCCCCCGATGGCACGGGAAATTTTGAGCTGAGGCCGGCATTCATTAATTTGGTGAGCCAAAATCAGTATGGTGGAGGTGCTCTCGAAGATCCTCATGCACACATGGAGCGGTTTATCCGCAATTGCAACACCTACAGAGTTCAGAATGTTTCAGCGGACACCATCCGCTTGAGTTTATTCCCTTTTTCATTAAGGGATACTGCTGAAGAGTGGTTGAATTCACAGCTCCAAGGTAGCATTACATCTTGGGAAGACTTGGCTGAGAAGTTCACCACAAGGTTTGTTTCAAGAGCCCTCTTGAGAAAGCTCAAGAATGACATCATGACTTTTACTCAATCCACCGACGAGAATCTCTATGAAGCTTGGGAGAGGTTCAAGAAGCTCTTGAGGAGGTGTCCTCAACATAACCTTACTCAAGCTGAGCAAGTAGCAAAGTTCTATGATGGTCTCCAATATTCTTCGAGGTTTGGTTTAGATGCGGCTTCAAGTGGAGAGTTCGATGCCTTACTTCCACAAGTGGGGTATGAGCTGATTGAAAAGATGGCTATAAGAGCCATGAACTCTAGTAATGATCGCCAAGCCCGAAGAGGAGTCCTTGAGGTTGAAGCTTATGATCAACTTATGGCCTCCAACAAGCAACTCTCCAAGCAAATGAATGAGATTCAAAATCAAATGAAGACTACCAAGATTGGTGGTCGAGTTGCCAAGGTGGAGTGTGTGACTTGTGGAGGGCCACATGACAGCGAAGAATGCACAGAGACTAGACCGGAGGAGGAAGTGAAGGCTATGGGTCAAGCTCGGAATGACCCATTTTCAAATACTTACAATCCAGGATGGAGGAATCACCCTAATTTTTCTTGGAGGCAAGGTAATAATGGGCAAGGAAATGGCTTTCAAAGACAATTTCCTAGCCAAGGATTTCAAGGCCAAAGCTCAAGACAACCTCAAGAGCGAGGAGAAGGTGAAGGTAGTGGTTCCAAGAAGAGCTTAGAAGAGTTGGTGGAAACTTTCATCAACCGGACGGAGAACAATTACAAGAATCAAGAGGCGGCTATCAAGAATCTTGAGAATCAATTTGGCCAGCTGGCCAAGCAAATAGCCGAGAGACCTCAAGGTAAATTTCCTTCCGACACTATCCCCAATCCTAAGCAAGAAAATGCCTCTGTTGTAGCCACTAGAAGTGGGAGAGTGATGAGTGAATTGAAGAAAAAAACAGAGGGAGAAAAGAGAGAGGAGATAGTGGGAGGAGAGGTAGTTGTGCCTATTAAGGTGAGAGAGGAAGTTGATCTTACTCCTGGAACTAGCAAGGTTCCATTTCCTAAAGCATTGGCTAAGAAGAGCTTAGATAAAAAGTTTTCAAAATTTGTTGATGTTTTCAAAAAGCTCCACATTAGTATTCCTTTTGCCGATGCTTTGGAACAAATGCCTATATATGCTAAGTTTATGAAGGATATTCTGCATAAGAGAAGAAGATTGAAGGGAGTAGATGAGACGGTGTTGATGACGGAGGAATGTAGTGCCATTTTGCAGCGGAAGATGCCTAAGAAAAGAAGGGACCCCGGAAGTTTCACTATTCCGGTAGAAATTGAAGGCATGGCGGATGTGGAAGCCTTGTGTGATCTTGGAGCGAGCATCAATTTGATGCCGCTCACCATGTTTGAGAGGCTTAACCTAGGAGAGGTTACCCCAACCATGCTCTCCTTGCAAATGGCGGATCGATCCCTCAAGACTCCATATGGGATTGTGGAGGATGTAATGGTGCGGGTGGACAAGTATGTGTTCCCCGTGGACTTTGTTGTGTTTGATATGGAGGAGGATGAGAAGATTCCTCTCATTCTTGGACGACCTTTCTTAGCTACTGGTAGAGCTAAGATTGACGTTGACAAGGGTCACCTCATTCTCCGTGTTGGTAAGGAAAAGGTACGCTTTTCTGTTTTTAATCCTATGATTGAGACTAACCATGACAATGACTTTGTCTGTGATGTGATTAGAAGCAGGTCGAAGGTTTCGGAAGAGATCCCCAAAGTTAATGCCTAAATTGATGAGTTCCATCCGGCTCTCATCAAGCTTGTTAATGGTAACAAGTATGGGGGATCCAAGTACGAGAACTTGCATGCTCATATGGTGAAGTTTACCCAAGCTAGCACCCTTGCTAAGATTGAGGGCGTTTCAAGTGATGAAGTGAAGATTAAACTCTTCCCTCATTCTTTGACAAGGGAGGCTAGAGCTTGGTTTGATGAGCAAGAGGACATTGCCTCATGGGAGGATTTACTCCAGAGGTTTTGTGCAAGGTTTCTTCCTTGCACTTGTGGTAAGTTAATCAATGGAAAGGAATTTCCTTCCTAACACCATCGGAAGGAGAGTCCACCTAGGACTATAACCTAGGGCTAAATGGGAGAAACCCATTCTTTTAATTTTGTTATTTACTATCTTTTAATTTTGTAGTATTTTAGGTGTTTAATTTCAAAAAAAAAAAGAAAAAAAAGTAAAAAAATTTTGTGAAAAAACTGGGTTGAGCGCCTAGGCGCCAATTCAGGAGCGCCTAGGCACCAATTAGTGGCAGAGGCACTGCCTCTGTATCTGGCACGAGCGCCTGAGCGTTCCCCTCGAGCGCTCCTGTACGTTGTTTCTGCCAGATTTTGGGTTTTAAAACCCCAACCTTTCATTTTCCCACTCTTAACTCTCATTCTCCCATAAAAAACGCACCCCACTCTCTCCATACCCCATTTCTACTTCTCATTTCTCACTTGCACACACATTAGCTCTTCCTTTTGCTTCAAAGTTCTGCATTGCATCAAGTCTATTTCACTTGCACCCACTCACTCTCAAGTCAAGGTAAGTTCCATTTTCCACTTCCCTTCATCATAGTCATGAGTTTTGCAATGCATGCTTCTTTTGGAGAGTGATGAGTGAATTTGTGCTAGTGCAAGTTGGGTTTGGGATGTGTATGTTCATATTGGGTTGATTTTGTGCTTAATTAGAAAGGGGTTGTGAGTTTGTGAGGAATGGGTAGTTAGGATTTTGTGGATTAGTTTAGTTTAGCTTTTGCTTATAAGGTGTTTAATAGAATGCCTCAATGGGTTCTCTTAGTCGATTTTTGGCAAGTGCTTGTGGTAGTTTATCTTCCTTTGCCAAAATCACTAAGAAACTTGTTGGGTGCTCTTAGGTTGTTCTTTATTTTTGCTTTTGTACAAAGTTTCTTTTTTTTTTTCTTTTTTTTTTTGAACTAACATTTCTAACATTTGTGGCTTGTGTATGGGCTAACAACTTTGCAGATGCCTGTGAAAAAAGCAAGAACCAACACAAGAGCTGCAGCTTCTTCCTCCACCTCCCGGAGTTTTGATCGCTCCCGCTTCCTATCAGCGATTAAGGAGGAGTTTTACCGAGCTCACCTAGCACACAAGGAGTGTGTGAAGGAGCGGGGAGTTTTGTATCGGGAGGGAAGAAGAGACCTCTTGGGCATGCAAGAAGCCATGGAGATTAGGAGGTGGAAGAATTGGGTCAACCCCATTCCGTTTGCTTGTGAAGTCATGGTTAGGGAGTTCTACGCGAACACCTACTGTGACAATCAAGAGGACAGGTCCAGGCCACCGGTGAATTCATCTTGGTTCAGGGGAGATGTGATTGACTACAATCCAGCAGTCATTCGCAGGCATCTTGGTCTCCTCACGGAGGACCAAGAGAAGGAGCTTTTCCCCGAGAAGGCCACTTATCATGAGCTCTTAGAGGAGAAGTCACCGGAGATTTTAGAAGACATGAAGGCAGTGATTGTTAGGCCTGGGCGGGACTGGGAAGCAGTTGAAGATGAAATTATTTTTGTGAGAAGGAAGGATATGACACCGCTGGCTAGAGTTTGGGCTGAATTTTTGCAGGATTCCCTCATTCCTAGCTCTAACAAATCTGAAGTTAGAGAGGTTACATTGGTTGCTATCTATTGCATCGTGAGAGGCCATCCTATGGACGTGGCCACCATCATTGCTGGTCGGATTTATTCCCTCTACAACAGGAGTAAAGACAAGCATCGGCCCATCTTTCCTCACTTGATTTGCTCTTTGATTCATGCGGTGAGGGACAGAGCTAGGAGGCCAGTCCATGTTATTGAGAAGAGGTTGCCTGTGGCACCTCTGCTCAGTAAGGAGAGGATCGCTCAACTTTATAAGGAATGGACAGCAAGGATGCCTCAAGAGGATGAAGAGGAAGAGGATCCTGAGGAGCCAGCGGGAGAAGATGAAGAAGAAGAGGAAGAAGAAGATGTTGAGGTGGTGAATGAGGTGGTTACTCCACCACGTGCTGACCCTTCTCCTGCTTGGATGGAGGCCGTTTTCGGGCGGATGTTTTTTAGGCAAGATCGCCTACACAGGGATCTTGACCTCCATTGGAGGGGAGGTAGCACATCAGACCCCGGGTACAATGGGCCCTTGGATTTTAATACCTTGGAGCAGGGGATGATAGATTTGAGCTTGATGCATGATGCCGGTGTTCATCCGGATTATGGCGATGGAAGGGGTGACCATGACCCCATGGAGTGACTTTGTTGAGGTAATTCTACTCTTAGTTTAGGTCATGCATCTTTGGCATATTTTTCAATTTGTAGTTTTTCTTTTTCTTTTCGTCATGCATTGTTAATTAGCTTGTTGTTTTTGGGTCTTTTACTTGCCTATACTCACATGCTTTTAGCTATAGTTTTGCTTCCCTACTAGTGCTGTTTTTGAAAATGCTTTTGTGAATACTTGTTGTTGTTTTTGGGGATGAGTGATTGCATGTTGGGGAAGAGAGGAGGAGACTTCGGTCTTCCGAGTGTCTCTTGAGAAAGGAGTCGGTGTGAGTCCATTAAGGGTCTATCTTTGACCCTTCACCATAAAAATTCTCTGGAGGATCCTGACTCACTTGCAATTCTTGGTTCTGTGTTAATTTCACTCATAGCATGCTTAGTGATTTCTGTTTTATTCTTGAGACTTATAAGACTTCTTGAGATTCTGAGTTTGTGGTTGAACATTGTCCTTAGTTGCCCCATTTGAGCTTAATTGGAGAATCTTGTTGTAGCCAAGTTTGGGATGGTTGTTTTGGTTGGAATATTAGGGAGTGTTGGTCCTTGTTTCATTTGAGTGGAGCTGAAAATTGAGAAATAGTTTCTTGCCCCAAAAAGAAAAAAAAACAGTAAAAAAAAAGAAGAAAGAAAAAGAACTCCTAAACAAAAGTTGGAGTTGGAAAAAAAAAGAAGAGTTTGAAAAGGGGGTGCAAGAGACTTGTGTAAAAAAAAAAAAGTGCTGTAAGCTCCGGGGTTATTAGAAGAGGACCACACTCATTGTGCTTGAAAGCCTAGTTTTCCTTAGGGACCAACCACCATCATGCTTTACCTAGCCAATGTTTCAACCCTTATGGAAGTCTCTTTGAATATTTGCATGCTTGATCTTTGTTGCTATAGAGTGAATGACATTCAGGACCTATGAACTTGCTTGTGTGCTCAGTGCACTAAATTAACATCTCATCCTAGGATTTTTAGTTCTAAATGCTTCTCATGAATGGACTCTACACTCTTCTCTTTTCAAAAGATGCATGAAGTAGGTTGTCGGGTCTTTCTCTTGGAACTAGCTGTAATTACTTTGTCCCCCCTGTTTTTGTGAAGTATTCCTTGTTGAGAGCACTTATGTGGGAGTATTTCTTGCGCTTGAGGGCAAGCGAGTGTGATTTACGCTCGAGGACGAGCTGTCGTTGAGTATAGTGGTGTGATGACCCTATTTTAGTAGTGTTTTTAGGGTCATTTCTTTGTATGTTTTGAGTCTTTTGGTTGAGTCTCATGTAGTGTTTCATGCATTCTCATGCATTTTTACTCTTTTCTTTAGTTTTTATTTCGTTTTGGTAATTTAGTAGTTTTATAAGTAGTTTTCTTGCATTTTAAGTAAAGTTTAGGACTTGCATGGTTTTGTTGTGTTTTATGAGGGACTTCTTGTGCTAATGAGCTCTTGGAGCTTCTAGAATCTTCCTTGTCTTGTTGGTTAGGTTTGGAGTGCAGAAACTGAAGGAGAAAGAAGGCCAAGAAGCATGGAATTGATGAAGAACTTAAAGAGAATTGAAAAGAGGAGTTTCAGAAGCCAAAAAGTCTTTTTCAGGCGAGCTTGAGCGCCTAGGCGCTGGGAGTGGGCGCCTAGGCGCCAATAGGGTCAGAGAGCATGTTTTTCAACATGCAATTGGCGCTCAGGCGCTCTGAATTGGCGCCTGAGCGCCCAGTTTCGTTTGTTTTGCCTATAAATAAGGCTTAGGCCAATTTCCTTGATAATTTTTGGACATTTTACTCATTTTTGATCAAGTTTGAGAGCTGAGGAGAACTTTGGGGCCAAAGGAGGCTTCCAACTTGTATTTCTTCTCAGGTTTTCTTTACATTTCCTTTATGAATTCACTAGCCATGAGTGGCTAGTTTACCTTTTGCTTTGGGTTAAGAGATTCTATGAAATTCTAGTTTGTTAATTCATATCTCTATGCATGAGTCTTGATTTAATCTTGTAATCCAATTCCTTATTGCATGCTTAGCTTTGGTGCACCTTTGCTATAGGCTAGATTATAATTGAATGGAAATTTGTTATGATCTAGGGACATGAATTGGAATAGATCCTTCTATACTTGCTTCTAGGAATAGAGTGAGGGTAGGGTTTTGTTGGCCTGAACATACATGCTCTTTTACCTCTTATGAATGTTTAAGTACACAAGGAATTGAGCTTATCTTTCAGTTTGAGAGAATTACTTTTGTGAGGAATCAACTAGTAAGTACATAGGCTATAACAACAAGAGAGAAATCAAGATATCACATGCATAGGATAGGTGAACTAAAATGGATTAGATGATCAAAAACCCAAGGCAATTTTTCCATCATTTGTTATTTACATCATTTTCAACATTGCTCTTTTGCAAATCTTTTGTCACAATCAACCAAAACCAATTTCTGAATTTTACTGCTTTAAGAACTTGCAAACTTTAGACTTAAATCAACAATTCTCACTCACAATCCCTGTGGTTCGATATTTTAAAACCCGGAGGTATTCGTACACTTGCGAATTGACCAACAAGCCCCAATATAGGGAAGAGAGACATAGACATAATCATTGTAGGCCTTGGTATGCTACAAAGTTGAGTTGATTGAATTGAGAAGCTCATCCGAACGTCAATCACCATTGAATACACACCCACTCCTGAAACTCAACCGGTGCGAGAAATCGAATCGCCAATGGGAAGAGTGCTCTTTTCAGCCCGATATAAATACCCCTCAATTCCCATTGCAAAAACTTTACACTTCCATCTGCTGAAGCTCAAGAGGTTAGTCCCTTCTCGATTTTTTAGGGTTTCTTCATCTCTGGCTACACGATCCTGCTTAATTTCCTTTCTATTTAGAGTTTGTTTGCTTTTGGGGCTTTTTCGTTCATTACTTCTCTTATCTGACCATGATTCTGCTTAATTTCTATTTAGGGTTTGTTTGTTTTTAGGGCTTTTTCGTTCAGTACTTCTCTTAATTGACCATGATTCTGCTTAATTTCTATTTTGGGTTTGTTTGTTTTTGGGGCTTTTTCGTTCAGTACTTCTCTTAATTGACCATGATTCTGCTTAATTTCTACTTAGGGTTTGTTTGATTCTGGGGCTTTTTCGTTCATTACTTCTCTTATTTGACCATGATCCTGCTTAATTTCAATTTAGGGTTTGTTTGGGGCTTTTTTCGTTCATTACTTCTCTGATCTGAACATGATTATGCTCAATTTCTATTTAGGATTTTAATTTCTATTTAGGGTTTGTTTGATTTTGGCGCTTTTTCGTTCATTACTTATCTTATTTGAAACGTGGCAGTTTTTTTCAATTTCAATTTCAAATACGTTTCTAACTTCCTTCGTTATCTGATTTAGATTAAGTGTTTGAATGTTCTGTTTGATTACACTTGGCCACTAACTTGCAAAAAGAAGCGTGTAAATTCAGGCAGTTACAGAAAAGTAACACTCTTCATAACCGTTTGAATACACTTGGACACTAACCCTCTTTACACATACTTACACGTTGTTTAACTTCCCCCATTAATTATCAATTATCTCCATGTTGTGTAACTGCTCCTTTATTGTCTATATATATTTACATATGTTCTTAGTTTTGTTAACTTATTTTCTGAATTGTTTCTTGTAGACCAATCAAAGAACTCCTCAAATGGCTTCGAGGACTATTTGCAATCCCATGACCTACAGTTCTGAGGACTTATTGGAATGGAATGTTCCTGGTGCAGACCAAATTTTTAACTCCCCACTTCAGTGCATCAACAATGCAGCATTTTCTCAAATTTACCCTGAACTTGTTGAGGAGTTTTGGGGTTCTGCTACTTTGAATGAAGAGGATGGTATAGTGGCAGACGTCTTTGATTTTGCTGTTAATTTGAACATGGCTAGGATTTCTCAATTGCTGGGTGCTCCAAGCCAAGGAGCACAATATAAACGGGCATGGAACCTTGAGGTCGGAAACAGGGTCATCCACCGTGCTGTTTATGGAAGAAATTTCATCTCCCCTGAAGAAGCCACCGAAGTGAAAAATCTGACCCCTGCTGCAAGGATGATTCACACCCTGGTTGTCAACGTGTACTGCCCAAGGCTTAAGTTCCAGGACTACGTCCTGGATAAGGATGTCTTCATAATATACCACACCCTCAAGGATCAGGATCTGAGTATAGATCCTGTCCACCTTGTTTATGATCATATCAAGCGCGTGTTCAGGAACAAAACTCATGCAATCCCTTATGGATTTCTTATCACACATGCCCTGAATGACATGATGGCTCATCCCTTTCCAGGGTGGAGCCATTTCTGTCCAGTGCATTCTGATGTGATCACAAAGGAGATCCTTCAGTGGAAAGGCCTTATTGCTCGTGAACAGGTGGATGAGGGTGCATCAATGGACGTTGCTGGGGGTGAAGCTTAGGGGAGTTGTTGCTTTGTTGCTGTGTTACAGTGTTGCTGTGTTGCTGGTCTTTGATTAAATTCTGTTTTAATGTATTCTGTTTTTAAATATTTTAACTATTTTGATTTCCAATTGGTGGGGCATAAGCCACCCAGATGGAAATGGTATAATTTGTGATGACAATGTTGACTATTTTTATATATTTTATGCAATGTGTTGTGTCCAATTGCATATCTGTGTTTTATGGTTTAATGCTTATATTTTTCAGTGTTGTGACATGCATTTTTGTGAAAGTTGTTTCATTTTTGACTTGATTTCAACTACACTTGCACACCTTGCTTCACTAACAGGTTGTTTAAATATCTTCTTTTTGTGCATCAATACATGTGTGCCTCTTGCCGAGATTGAATGTTCATGTTACTAAGATTGAATCATTTGGAAAAATAGTCCCTTAGGCTTTAAATCTGAAAATTAGATCCTTAGTAAATTTAAGTTTATTCAACTTTTGTTGTCATTATTTTTCTCTGTCATGTTTCCTCAAGTTATTTTTGCTTCTATATAATAGATCAAAAATTGTATTTAAAGATTTTTTTTTCAAATAATATATACTTTTGATATAGTAATAATTGTATCTTATAGAGACATTTTTTTTTTTAATTTTCAACTATTTCTGCGACATTATTTATCAATAAATGTTTTTTATAAGTAAAAAAATAGTAATAAATTTTATTTTTTATTTTTGTTCTAAATTTATCAACTTATGATTAATAAATAATAATATTTATAATTATTATAAAAAATTATTAAATAATATAAACTAATTGTTATGAACAATGTATTATTGTCAATTTCAATTATAATTATTATTTTTAAAAAATTCACTCAATTTTTAACGAATAATTAAAATTTAAATATTTCATTTTAAATAAGATAATTTTAGTAATGATTATAATGAATAATAAAGAGATGAGTTTTTTCAGATTAAAAATAAAATTAATAACTGAAGATGATGACGAAAAAGTGAAGCGGGTGAGGAGAGAGATAATGTGTGTTTCATATTAAAAAAGAAATTAACAGCCAATTTACCTTCTTCTCTAGAAGTTTGAGTTAATTTAAAATGAGGTATTCGCTTCTTTCTCAACCTCTGAACTGAAACATGCTTTGTCTGATATCATGGATAAGTATAACTCTTTATTGTCTAAGCATAAAAAGTTGAAAAAGGACTTATCTGCTGCTTCTAAGACTCCTTCTGAACATGAGAAAATTATTTCTGAGTTGAAAAATGATAATCATGCTTTGGTAAATTCTAACTCTGTGCTTAAGAACCAGATTGCTAAGTTAGAAGAAGTAGTTGCTTGTGATGCCTCTGATTGTAAAAATGAATCCAAGTATGAAAAGTCTTTTCAAAGATTCCTAGCTAAAAGCGTAGATAGAAGCTTAATGGCTTCAATGATCTATGGCGTAAGCAGAAATGGAATGCATGACATTGGCTATTCTAGACCTGATAGAAATGAGCCTACTGTGTCTAAAGCTAAATCCTTATATGAATGCTTTGTTCCCTCTGGTACCAAATTGCCTGAATCTGTACCTACTAAAGTTGCTAAAACCCCTCTCAAAAAGGGAACTTTCTCCATGTCTAAATATCATGCTAAAATTCCATTACATTATCATGTTGAGAAACCCAAGGTGATCAGAACCTCTGGGGTAACTAACAAGAAAGGACCCAGAAAGTGGGTACCTAAGGACAAGATAATCTATGTTGCAGATATCCTTGATAGCTCCACTGAAACACCAATCATCGAGTTTTGGGCGGTTGACCAAAACTCGATGACGAAATCTCTGGAAATCCTTTTATTGTCTTTGTATGGAATGTCAAAGAAATCCGTCCACCCGACACAATACAACATCGAGACAACATATATTCCGAATTGTTGCATATCCTTTAGACTAACCACAGTGTTTGGAAAGACAACAACATCCAAAGTAGTTTTTGACATATGAATGACCTCCGAAGCACACGTTTGGTTACTCATTTGATTCTTTAGCCAGAATTGGTAAATATGATGAACATGTGACATGCGATATATAGGGTGAGTTTCAGTATTTATGTGGATGTAAACAAGAACTACGGAAGGGAAATAAACAATTAAATAGTTCAAATCAAGAGTTTTGAGATCCGTGGACATGTTCTCGAGACATGCGGCCTCGTGAAGGAAGTAAGAAGAAGTGATGTAAAGAATATCAATAAAAAAACTTTATATCTTCAACCCGTTTTCAGATGACCGCTGTTTTTCTATTAAAGGTGATGCTACCCACTTGTGTTTTCTTGCTGAAAAGGACAGTACACAGACATTATTTTTGGAGACTTTCTGTATGGAGATCTCCGCACCGGATACGGATCCTCTCCATTTGGATTTTGTCTACAGCCTCTCCAGCAGAAATTTTAACCCTTGGATTGATCTAACACCATCCAATAAATATACACACCTTATATGTGATGCCTAGGGAAAAAAAATTAAAACAACGTTAATTATTTGAAATGTCAGTTACAAAATCTAGTATTTGAAATGTCACAATAATCCTTTATAATTTTTGCAAAACCTTTTATTTTTCAATGTTACATTTTTTAAAAGATAAAAATAATTTTTTATGTTTGTTCAATTTTCTTTTTTGTCACAAAGGTTAGAATAATAAAAACAATTTTTTTTTGACATTGAATGAATATTTGTTAAAGAGTAACTAATTAAATGCTTTTTTAATAGAATAAATAACAAAATTTTAAAAAATAGGATATTTGTATATAAACAAAGATAATTAAATGTTAATTTTTTAAAGATAATTTTTTTTTATTAATTTTTTAAGAGGCTTTAAATTTTAAGTTATTCATATAAAAATTTATTTATGAAGTTAAAAAATAAAGCTTGGTTGACTAATTAAACAAATATTTTTTTGGTAATTTCATTTCATTTCCAATTTTCAGCAAAAAATATTAAAAAAAATGAATGCGTGCACAGAAACAAATATTGCATATCATTTGTATTGCTATAATTTTCATCGTAATGGCCTAATGGGGCAAAACAAAATTGAAAAGTGAAGGTGTGGACAACATTGCATTTTAAATCAAACATAATTCAATTATAGCAATACATATAACATATATTGTTGGTTTTTTTCTTCTTGTAGCAGGTGATAAGGTGTGCCTCTTTTTTGTTAAGATCATATCAATCGAACGGTCAGATTTCCTGCTGGAGAGGCTGCAGACAGTACGCTGCAGGGGACGATCCAGATCCCTTTGCACTGGTAGTTGGTTCTAAGTGCCCGCACATGGATGGATTTTGCGTATTTTTGGTTGAACCCGAAAAGGTATGTCACATTCGAACGACAACAGACGTACTCAACATACGAGTTGTGAACTGCTTGACATGATCCCGTACGTATCTCGCTGTTAGTACAAGTAGTACGAGTAAATAGTACTCCCTCCATTCCTTTTGAAGAGTCGTGTTAGAACAATTTTGTTGTTCCTATTTAACTGTCGTTTTGATGTTTTAGGTTTCATCTTGTTAATTATACCCTTACTTTTTCAATAACTCCACTTCACATTTTCCATAAGATTCTTCTTTCTTAATAACTATGAAGACCTTTTTGACTTTATGATTGAGAGAGAGTGGTAGGTGGTTTGATGATATGAGAGAGTGGAAAAAAAACTAACAATCCACTATCTTGGTTGGAGAGATTTATGACTTTATGATTGAGATGTGAGATGGTATAATGGGAAAAACAACTCTAATAACCAACTATTTTGGTTGGAGAGCTTTACGATAAAACGACACTTAAAAAGGAACAGAGGGAGTAGGACCTAAAATATTGACCATTTACAATGGTGTGTTGAAAGGAGAAGAATTTCTTGTTGAAAGGGGAAGAATTTGGTCTTGAATGGGTGGAATGATTTGTTGAAGAGTATTGAAAGATGACGTGGTGGGGAGAGGTGATTAAAAATCTCAACGTATTGAATCTACCAAGGATGGGACACGTGGCGCTTCTTAGTGGTATCGCGCAGAGAGAAAGTTTTTCATTGCACTCAATTATTTTAACCAAAATTCAATTTGAACTCATTTTTTTCTCTATAAATAAAGACTTGTTTCGTTTGATTTGGAAAAAAAAACTAAGTTTTTCACTATTATCATTATCTTTCTATTAGCTTATGTTTTGAAATAAATCCCAACAATTAGCCATTTTCCAACTAATAACTCTCTCTTCTAACTTACCTCATCTGTTCCAAAATGTAAGAACTAAACCACCAACGCACACCCCTTAAGAAAGTTTGGTAATCTAGTTTTTACATTTAATTAGTTCTAAAATTTTATGAAATTTCCACAATTGTCCTCCACATATTTTTTTTAATCTCGTTCTATCATTAATGTATTTTCAGTTTGCGACAACTCTTTAGTTATGTTTTGTTGGATACCACATCTCTTTATTTCAATGTAATACCTATGCATTTTTTTAATGAATTGGGAAACAAACCTAGGGATTTATACCACTAGAAGGTGAAATGCGTATAAAAAAAATAAATTTTTTTTTGTAGATTCACTTGATTGTATTCAGCAGTAGAAGAATTGAGAGTTTCTCAAAAAATTTGGAATTCAAATTTGCCCGAAAAAATAATTCACATGACATATTTGGCGAACAATATTGCAAAAAAATATATATATGCACTCCCAAAATTGGCTTTTGGCACATAAATATTTCTTTTTTTAACGTAATTGCCTTTGAAAATGCAAATCAGAATTAATCTTCCAATTAGTTTGCAATGAATATTGAAAATGCGAATTTGAGTCAATTGTAATTATGTGTAGTGTATGTTCTTCAAAATGTGGAAAAAGAGAGATTTCAATTTATGTGATGCATTTAAAAAAATAAAATTAAATAAGGGTAAAATTGTGAAAAAATTATTAATAAGTTACAAAATTATATCTGGTTCTTATAAAACAAATCAAATATCACCTCATACTTGGCCTTTACATATAGGAACGGAGGTAGTACCAAATATATATATATTTCCTCCTTCCTCCCCTAACTCTATCTTCCCCGTATCTCTTTACCCAAATCTCTCTCTACCAAACAATGCATTAATGCTACCCCGCAAATATTTTTTGTTTTTATTTACGTCTATATATAAATACACGCATGCCACTAACAAACCCATAACAACACAAGACGAGCCATTATCACCAACCAACTTCGATGAGAACTAAGTTCTGCATTTGAGGTAGACGTTAACCTCTCAAGCTCCTTTTTTTTTCTTCCTATTATTGTGCATTTCTCTAAATGGATTCTTTAAACCTTTATTGCTTAAAACTTTTATTTAAGGGTATCCAAATTTAATTATGGCGGATTTCGTCTCTCTTGGTGAACGTCGGCGACACCGGAAGAGCTCCAACCAATATACTCCAGATGATTCCGAGTACGAGGAGTGGGACATAAAGGATGACAACTGCTGGAGTGTTACTCTGACAACCTGCAAGCATCTGGCAATCAGGTCCTGGTGCGTGTTAATGCTTTGAAACCAAACTATTTAAATTTGTCAATCCCCCTGTTTGCATGCTTTGGTCTTCTAATATTTATATTATCTATAGAATATCCCGGCATCCATAGTGGAGGCACATTTTCAAAACAAGCCTGAACAGATCGATGTCTATGCTGATGTGCAAAATCTTTCCGGATTTTCACCCGTTGAAATTACAATTAGACAATGGTCGCTGGTTTTCGACTCCAAAAATCACAGAAAAGCAATGTTGGGGACAGGTTGGTACGAGTTCTGCAGGGACAACAGGTTAACCAAAGGGGACGAAGTCACTTTCGTTGTAAATGGTCTGAGAAAGGCTGTTGTTGTTTTTCTTGAGAGAAAGCATAAAGGGAAGAAAAAGGGTCTTGGATGTCCAAAATTCCAGATATGCAAAAAATTGTTTCTATTTGGGCCTTGTTTAAGGGAAGTTGTTTAAGTTTATATTTATGTTTTGTTTTACGGGTTTGTTTGCTGTTACGGCAAAACACGGAGTTGTGTGAATGTCTACAGTCATTCTATTTTATGAAATGTTCAAGTAATTTGCTTTATCCCTATTCAATTTATGCTATTGTTTGTTCATCAAGATGGAGAAGTCGTTATTTTCGCGTGTTAAACGCTATTTAGGCGACCAGATGAAAAACCGGATGCAGAGGTAGGCCAATGGGTTGCTTGCAAGGCTGGGAGAAGATGCTTAATGTGGTAATAGCGGAGAATGGATAAGAGAAAATAAATGATATTATTGTAAGAGGCTATTGTAAGGTGGCTTATTGTAATGTCATCTTTTTATATTTTTAATCGTAAGCTCAACTTAATTATTATTGGTCGCCTTATTATTGAAAGTAACTTTTTCTTACAATAATATTTTGCTTTCACGACACAATCTTTTTCCATTGCATGGTTCAAGACCAATGCACTTTGGTCGCCTTATTATTGAAAGCAACTTTTAGTTTCAATGAACTTTACCTTTCACAACACAATATTTTGCTATTGCATGGTGCAAGACCTAGACCTAGTTGCCACCGTATTTAATTCCAGGGATGAATGAAACATATCGAACCAAAAATTAAGTTTCATTAACCGACAAATATGATAAAAGAGAGAGGGCGCCAAGAGTCAAATAAAACAGTCTAAATGCATAGATCATCTAACATCTAATCCTAATCCAATTAATAAATAAATAAGTTGTGTGTAAATACTTAACTTTCTCAACTCTTCTACTGAATCCCGAAGTTTGTCAGAATTGTTTAGAAATCTATGTAAATGCTGAAGCTAGATTCCGCTCTCATGGAATTATTTTCCAGTACACTGCGCTCCCTGCCTCCTCCGCTCGAGACTCCAGTACGGAGCCACCATGGCTAAATAATCTCCCTCTTTTTCTCTAGGAACGCAATCTGTGATCTAAGGCGGCTACAGACCATGAAAGAGCTGCTCATATCTACCGCAGAATCGCGCATAATCCACCCAATATGTGCCCGTTTGGCATCCCGTTAGAAACGTGGTGTTAGAATTAACGTGATTTTGTTAGAATGATTTTGAATAAAATTGTGTTTGAGTAAAAGTGATTTATGTTTGGATGATTCGTAAAAAACGTGATTTAAAAAAAATGAATACCCTTTTGGATGATATTAATTAACTCATGTTTGGAACTATAATTAAATTTTTTAATGTTTTATCCTTGTTTTGTTGTGAGTATAAAAGTATAAAATAAAACTAAAAAAAAGGAAAGAAGATAAAGTGATAGAGACCGAATTTTAATTCAATTTGGCTTTAGACTTACATCTTCTTCTTTACCTCTTCGTTGGCTTTTAGTTAGTGAGTGAAAAATCAAAGAAACACCACCAGGTACCAGTCCAAAATGAAATCCCCTGTTCTTCAATGTATTCATCCCCTGTTCTTCAACGCTTCAACCCTCTCCACCAACTTAAGAATTAAAAAAAACAGAGACAAAAACCCACATATCTGCAACCTCACACGGGATAGGGGCCGCCACCCCCACCTAGCCATGACCCACCCAGCAGTGAACCTCATTAAGCAAGAGCGGATCTGAAGAGAAGAAAGCAAGAGTTGGAAATAACAAAGTAAAGAATGGATCTGGAATAGCAGAGCGTGAATATCATCCACATCCATATGGTAAAATTTTCAATCCTTCTCATTCTACCTCTCATTCGACGCTTGCTCAATTTTTCTAGATCCATCAACTTTTCCAACAATTAAACATCACTGAACAATTTAACTGGCTTAAAAATATATTGTAGGGTATTGTGCCAAATTTTATGCGCACGAAAGGTGACACTACCTTTGTACAATTTTACCCTTCAGAAATGGCGCCTTCATAAATTAATTGTAGTCTCGCTATGATAATTATCAAGTATAGGCGCGCTTAAGTTTATACTCGGTCTCAGGGTTTGGTTTTATGTCAATTGCTCCATCAAGGATTTGAAATAGTAGACAATTTATAAGAGAGGAACTTTATAGCTAGGGAACGAAATTAATCAGTGCATGATAAATAAGATTGAAATATTGCAATGTGCACAACTTAAAATAAAGGTACTGGAAAAGGACTTGAACATCAAACGGAAATTAACAAGCATTAAGCAAGGCGTTACGTTATTTCTTGTAAACATAGGTCAACAAGGCTCTCATATCTGCGACGTCAGAACTTATTTGACGTTGCGAGACATTGAAATAAGTCATAAATGACCATAATTGTGCTTCAGTTTCGTTGATTCTTGCTATCATGGCGTTGTGTTGCACAACTTGCTCTTTCCTCACGGAGATCAAATTATCTTCAATGCGCGAAATGAGGCTGTTTGAGTACTCAGCACAATCATTCGGAGTGATAGTGGAAGAGATTTTTCCCTCTACGCATTGTTTGTACATAATTATTTCGTGTGGCATAAGCACACGGAATTTGCTGGGACTAGTCATTCTAGTTTTTCAAGTATGAATAATCGAAACACTACAAAGGATATGGATTACAACCAAACTATTTATTTATAGGAGGCCTAGCAGATCGTATATCTAGGTAAAAAAGTAAAGTTATATATTCTTACTCCCGATTTAGGGTATACCCAGATGGCCAGATGTATTGATAAGCAGTGATGGTATTATATTTAAAAAAAAAAACCAGTGATGGTATTTGTAAGACCTGGATTTTCAGAACAAGCTAGTTTCCGACTCACGCGTAGAATCAGTGTAAGCGTGACAGGAGTTTGACATTTGAGGAAGATTAATGAAGAAGAAAGTTCAGGAATTGCTTGAGGAATGTTGCGTAGTTGTTTTCGGAGTTAGTGCGAGTCGTCTGCACACTTGCCTTAGGGCGAGCGTGTCCAGAATAGACTATTTCGCTCTTAAAGCAACGTTTTGAGTGAGATTTCGAACTCTCGGAAAATTTAAAGATTCTCTTTATTTTTCCATCGACCAGCGTTTCATTTCGGAACTCTGGACTGTACGCACGATAGGTTTCACTTTTCGGATGTCCGCCGACGCTAATTTCTTTGCTTCGAAACCCTATTTTCGAGCAATGGATGAAGACTTTTTCTATTCGGGACTTCTAAAGAAGATTCCGTCCGCGTTGCCAGACTTGTTTCGACGTTTCCAATCTTTCTTCAGTTGGAAGTTTTGTCGTTTGAGCATCACAGCAAAAAGTAGTTTTTCGGGGCAGATTAACCGACACCGCTTTTGAGTTTTTCGATATCGTTTTTCCCAAATCCTAGATATTTGTTTTGAGTTCTGGAATTCCGACGCCAGAATCTCTCTTAGAATTTCTCGGTGATCGTGCTGCAAAAATCGGAATCGCGAAATTTTCATTTTCCCGCGATTTCACCCGCCTATAAATAGCGCGAAAAAGCAAAATCCTCTCATTTTCTTTCCATTTGTGGCTGATTTCGTGGGGAGCAAGGGGGGAGGGGATTTCCGCGAAAACTTGACCAATCTTCGTGCAGTTCGTCCCTACTTCTAGGTATCGAGGTAACTATCATGAATCCTGCCTCTGATTTCTGTTTCTGCTGAGTTTCTGAAGTCGTTTCTGTGCTCTAAGTTTTGAGCTTTTTCTAAAATTGTCCGATTTCTCTGATTTCTCGCTTGGGTTATGTTCCTTATGTTCCCCTGAGTCTAAAACCTCTGTCAGTAAACTCTGATTGCGATTCAGTTGTCCAGGATCTGAAAAATTGACTCAAAACTCTTTTTGTCTCACATTTCGAAACTTTATTGTCGAAAAGACTTAATCTGACTTCGTGCCTTTAGGATTTGTTGTCACGGATATCATGAGGATCGTTGCTGTCAAATTTGTTTTCAGAACTGATAACTTTGAAGTTTTGAGCCTTTATTTTGGACCAAAATGCCCCTGCGTAGTCGTATTTCGGCCCGATTGTCCGAAAATTGTTCTGACAGTTTCTTTGCCTTAGTTTTACCCTAAAACTACCTTGTAAACTGATTTGATCGAAGAAAAAGAGCCGAAGCCCTTTTCTCCTTATGGCCGTGGGGTTTTCCTAAGGGGAGGGGAGTTTTTCGTTTTCGAAAACTTGTCCTTTCGTACCCGTTTGTCGTATTCTGAAGCTTTGATGCTTTGTCTATCGTTTATGTATTGTATTGCGATCGAACTAATCGATTTTGTGTGGATTCTGCTTTGTTTTTCCTCCGAGGTTCAGTTGAAGGAACTTTGGAAGTTTCAAGGCATTCCTGTGAAGGAGATTTGATTTGCGAAGCTGGATCAGCTCGAGGTTAGGGCAACTTACATATATATTAGCTATGAATGCATGATAGGCGTCGATCAATTCGACTTATGCTTTACTTTGATGTTGATTATGTTGATGAACTGATGTTGTGATGTTGTGCTTTGTTGGATTGTGCGTTTTGACGCAATTTCGGAGTGGAGATTCATTGATCTGGTGATCTTTGATATTTCGGGTTGGATGAACAACCCTAGGCAAGTCCAAATGTGGGGTTTGAGACTTAGCCATATGTTGGAATTCTTAGACTTTCCCCGGGAAATGTATTTTGGGTGGTTGATCTTTGAAAACTTAGAATGATAGAGCTTTGAAAATCTAAAGACTTGGGAAACTTAGACTTTGAGAAATAAACTCATAACTTGACTAATTCGAATTGAAACAATTTTTATTAACGTTTAAGCATAGGAGAACTGAAGGGGAAAATATTTACGAAAGACGGGGAAAAGTCGACTTTGTTGTGGGTTTGGAGAGTTATCGGAATTGGGGGAAGCCACTAAGGTGAGCTATGGTGATGATTGAAAGTCACCGAGTACTCTAGTACTCTTGGGGAGTGTTGTGGAGCCGTGTTGTATTGACCGACACCTAGTGCTCTTGTTGTTTGGGCTGTGTTGTATTGACCGACACTAGACCCTTGTGTATTCTGTGGGTGGAGTTGTGTTGTATTGACCGACACTTACTCCGAGTTGTGTTGTATTGACCGACACTAACTCATGGGTTTGTTGAGATTGGGTTGTGAGCTAAACACTTTCGTGGTAAGGACGATTCGTTGTTTGGCTAACCACGTTGCATTCAATCGGGTGAATAACGGGAATGGTTCACCTGTGCATATCATGGTGAATAACGGGAATGGTTCACCTTGCATTAATGATGAATAACGGGAATGGTTCATCATTCGGTGAATAACGGGAATGGTTCACCAAGGATGAATAACGGGAATGGTTCATCCAGGATGGATTTCATCCAGGATGGATAACGGGAATGGTCCATCCATAGTGAAAATGCTTCACTTGTGGCGAACGGGAACGCGTCACAAATCCGGATACATATTGTGCATTTCACGCATACATTCATGCTGACTGAGATTGTGTGCTGTTTGTTTATTGAAGCAATGTTAGAGCCATAACATGCTAGGATTGTTTATATGTATATATATCAACATATATCTATACCCCATATCACATGTTGAGTGTATATCTACTTATTGCTGTGAGTTGACCCTAGCGCCTTGGCTTTGTTTGTATGTTTGTGTTTGGGCGGTCGGCCTGCTGCCAGATGTCGATGGCCGACTGGTGTTCGATGGTCTCTCCCTCGGGGGGGATCAGATATGAGCTTGTGGATCGGGATGCCCCCACCGCTTGGGTGATCGATGTTGTGGGTCATCGAGCGACGTACCGGGGAAGGGTCATGGAGGACCGGACTGACGAGTGTGAACATCTGACGAAAGAAGTTCTACGACGCATGGAGCTGAGCTTCAACTTGCCGTCTTCAGTTCGCCGAGGACTCGGATGTGTGAGCAGTTATGGGTTGGTAGAGTTAGGCAGGCGTCATATTTGTGTAGAGCTCTGATTCGTTTTGCTTTTGGGACGGGGTAGGTTCCCGACGCATGGCTTTTGTGTGGTTCTCTTATTGAGGGATCACAGTGAGTCAGTCGGACTATAGGGGTCTTTGCTTAGGCCATTTTGAGGCCGACTTTCTCCCAGTGGATTGTAATTATAACCTTTTCACTCACACTTCTGGATCTGTAACTATTTGCCTACGGGCACACTACTTTGGAGTCACTGCGAGTGCGCGTGACATGGGAGTGCAGCTGAGGCTGTACATGTGTAAATATTTGTGTGTTGGTTGGGTTTTGTCTTTATTTTCTATTGCTTGATTTAAAAGGTATCAAACGAAAAAATTACCTGTTTTCAGCGTAAAGTCTATTTTTGGTTACTAAAGTGACACCTGGAAATCGGGGTGTTACATTGTGGTATCAGAGCTTAGTCGAGTCTTTTGGGAGTCTTTGGGGAATAGGTCTTCTGTGCTAGGTTGTTTGACTCTGCAAAGAGTGAAAATTGATTGTCTGCAGAGCGATTTTCGCTCTAATTGCTTGCGTTACTACTCAATCGGATTGAGTGGTTTGTCTAGTGCTACCGTATGGTTAGTACTAATCGGACGTTCGATGGGATATAGGATGGTGGATCTTAACCGGATGGCGGAGGCTACACGTGAGCATCATCAACGACTGATGGCGACAGCAATGTATCAACAAAGAGGAATGAACCGAACTGGAGCTGGGGGACCAATGAGGTCAGGTTCCCAAGGCTACAACGGAAGGAAGAGTTACCATAAGTGGGGACCATATCAGCGTTCCGAGGGAAGAAATCTTATCTCAAGAGAGTACAAACCGACGACTGCTGATACTGGGGGGGAAGCCAGTTGGTGACAAAGGAGTGACATCTACTCGTTGCAGAAAGTTTGGGCATTTTGCTAACAAATGCTCAGTGATTGGACGGAGATGCTTCAAGTGTAACCGAGAGGGGCATCTAGCTGTGAACTGCAAGATCAAAGAAAGTCTATGCTTCAATTGCAACCAACCGGGACATTTCTCCCAAGATTGCAAGGCACTCAGGGGCGAATCATCAGGGAATGTTGGGAAAGGAAAACAACTTACTACAGAGGAAAGGATTCATATCAAGGGAGGAGCAAGAGTTGAGGAGTCGAACGAGGAAGAACGTGGGAACGATGGTAATATTTTAACTGTTCTCGTATTCTAGAATAACTTACTCTTTTATATTCAAGCGAGTGTGACGCGCCTAACTTGTATTTACTACTTAGACTATGATCCTATGATTATTATCCCTAGTAGGACCTTATTCGAAGTTGCTCGTGATTTAACTATAGAGGTTACACGAGATCTAGAATAGCACGCGGAGCTAGGGAGTTGTTTTACCGAGGCGTTGATAAGGAAGCTAGGATCTCAGGGAAATTCCTTATGGGTACGAATCGTAGGATTTTAGGGCGTTTAGTTTTGAAGCGGAGTCGTTAGAGGATCTTTCGGCAAAAGGGATTCATTCGACCGAGTGTTTCACCATGGGGAGCGCCAGTGCTTTTAGTCAAGAAGAAGGACGGAAGGTCGAGATCGTGGGTGGATTATCGACAATTGAACAAGGCAACGATCAAGAACAGATACCCGTTGCCGAGGATAGATGATTTGATGGACCAACTACGAGGGGCTACCGTATTTTCCAAGATAGATTTGAGGTCAGGCTATCGTCGGATCAGAGTGAAGATTGAGGATATACCGAAGACTGCTTTCAGGACACGTTAAGGACACTACGAGTACCTAGTGATGCCGTTTGGAGTGACGAATGTACCTGCTGTTTTCATGGATTACATGAACCGCATCTTTCAGGAGTTCTTAGATCGGCGTGTGGTGGTGTTTATTGAGGACATATTGATCTATTCGAAGGACGCGAATAAACATGAAGGACATTTGCGCCAAGTTTTACAATTGTTGAGAGAGAAAAAGCTGTATGAGAACCCTTCCAAGTGTGAATTCTGGCTGGAGGAAGTCAATTTCTTAGGCCATGCTATCTCGAAGGAGGGCATAGCTGTGGATCCGGCGAAAGTGGAGACTGTTTTGGCTTGGGAGCAACCGAAGATGGTGACAGAGATCAGAAGTTCTGTGGATTTAGCTGGATATTATAGACGCTTCATTGAGGGATTTGCCAAGATTGTTGGACCTTTGACTCAATTGACGAGGAAGGATTAATCTTTTACATGGATTGAGGGTGTGTGGTTCCGTAGCGGAATCGTTAGGAACTTGATATCAGGATAATTGTGGTTACTGGATGTTAGGATCTCATTGTCTGTTCCAGTGGGTTTTTCTAAATTTCCACCTTCGATGTATTAGGCCTGATCAACCTAATATTGAGGGGGTGATATTCGGAATCACAGCTGGTTATGGACTTTGATAGAAGGACGGGTAAGATGAATTTGAATTGATTGAGGATTAGTCGGATTTGGGAGGAAAGTTCGTGTTAAGCATTTGATTGTACAAGATTAAGATTTGAACCTTTGGAAGTTGATGATTTTCGTATAGACATTGATTGGTTAGTTCGTGTGATTACTCCAAGTAGAGGTAGACTAAGCCAATAGAATTGATGTTGGAAAATCTTTAAGTATTTTCTCGGAAGTTATGAAGTCATAGGTTATGTGATTTCTGACGTGGGATTATTAGAGATTAGATAGGTTGGATTTAATATCCGGTTATAGATGATTGTTTGATGGTAGCGAGATTGAGAAGAATTAACTCTGAACTAGATTGTTATAGTCGAGTTCGAGGAATAAGTTTTGCTAAGCGTTGGATTAATATGTGGAGACATTATAGTCTTAAGAGATGAATTTTCGCTTGAAAAGTGTTGAATTAATGATTAAGTTGGAGAAAGAAAGTTTTAGCATAAGTTGAATACTTGAGGTTGGTGATATGGATTCCAAGGAAATATGCTGAGATTACTAAGTGAGATTTACTAAGTTGGATTGAAATCTTAGGGTTAAGATTGAATCTTGAGAGCCGAGAATCACGTACGAGTAGGAGATCTTATGGTTGTAGGTGTGACAATAGGAGTTGAATCTTAGAAGATTGAAGACCTGAAGGTGAGTTTCGGGTTAAGACCATTGAGGTGTAGTATAAGAGAGATCTTGAAGTAAGGGAATTCTGGGTTGTGTGGAATGTTAAGGTTGGTGATCGATTGATGTTGATTATGAGGTTGCGGACATCATGACCATGTGATAAGATTTGAATGATGTTAGCATAATAAGTTATGATTATGGATAGCAGGATCAAGTGGTGAGTGTGGAAGCATGACGACACTTATCAGGTCGTTTGGGTAAGTGAAGGAGTTATAGTTTTAAGGAACGGATATTCATTTAAGAAGTATTGAAGAATTAAATGTTATTAGAGGACCAAACTTGGTGAAGGTGTAGGTTTTAAATCTATGAATGTCTGTCTAAGGTGTAGGACTCGAAGTTTGTCAGAATTTGATTGAGAGATTAAGAAGTTGATTGACGAGATGGTGATTGAGTCACAGAAAGGAAGGTGTTAGTATTAAGATGAATACCTGAGGTTGTTATATTTTGACGAGTTTCGTAGAGTATAAGAGTCAATGGGACTTTTTTATGGATTTTGATAATGCATATTACGAGTAACAAGTGAATTTTACTAAAGTTGAATGAGAATCCTAGGGCTAAGGTTGACCTAGTGAGCTGAGATTCATGTACACATAAGAGATTTAGTGGTGTTAGCGGTTACGATAAGAGTTAAATCTCAGAATGTTGAAGGATCGGAAGATGTAATGGCTAGTTAAGTCCCTTGAGGTATAGTTATGATTTAATCTTCTAGAGGATAAGTCTCGATTCGTGCGAAGTGTTAGGGATTTCAGTAAGTGTAAATAGGTTTGAGTGAGGGAAGTTCTAAGGAAGAAGACGATAATAATGGATTGTTAGATATTAAGAAGAGGATTATCTTATAAGTTGTTGATAACTTGATGTTGAAGGGGATAAGATTAGTGAAGGACAAGAAATAAGGACATAAGTCGATTTTTAATTCGAATGGTGACTAAGTAGGAGATTGATTTCATTGTGCGAGTGATGATAGTTACGAAGTTGGATGTGACGTTAATGGACTATTAGATTCCAACACAATGTTTCGTCTAAGAGTTATCGAACGAACAAGTGATGGACTGTAGATGAAGATCACGAGGACAAGTTGAGTATCTACTTTATGATGACAGAGAGGCACTGAGTTTAAGAAGAATTCCGGACGACCGAAAGTAAAGAAGTAAGTGGCTAAGGTTGTGCGACTGCACGGAATGCCAACCGGTATCATTTCAAGCAGAGGTCCGACGCAAGTAATCGAGTCAGACGACATGAGGTTGAATGATGTTTTGTCTTTTGAGACGCCGATAGTTAGCAGTGGGGATAGAAGAGTGAAACAGTTAAGGGGAAGGCAGATTGCTTAAGTAAAGATTTTGAGGAACAATGACACAGGCACTACTACATGGGAATTGGAAGATAAGATCAAGGAACTGTATTCCGAACTTTTTGCAGAACTCTGAGTTTCGAGGACGAAACTTTCTTTTTGGAGGGGAGTATTGTAAGACCTGGATTTTCAGAACAAGCTAGTTTCCGACTCACGCGTAGAATCAGTGTAAGCGTGACAGGAGTTTGACATTTGAGGAAGATTAATGAAGAAGAAAGTTCAGGAATTGCTTGAGGAATGTTGCGTAGTTGTTTTCGGAGTTAGTGCGAGTCGTCTGCACACTTGCCTTAGGGCGAGCGTGTCCAGAATAGACTATTTCGCTCTTAAAGCAACGTTTTGAGTGAGATTTCGAACTCTCGGAAAATTTAAAGATTCTCTTTATTTTTCCATCGACCAGCGTTTCATTTCGGAACTCTGGACTGTACGCACGATAGGTTTCACTTTTCGGATGTCCGCCGACGCTAATTTCTTTGCTTCGAAACCCTATTTTCGAGCAATGGATGAAGACTTTTTCTATTCGGGACTTCTAAAGAAGATTCCGTCCGCGTTGCCAGACTTGTTTCGACGTTTCCAATCTTTCTTCAGTTGGAAGTTTTGTCGTTTGAGCATCACAGCAAAAAGTAGTTTTTCGGGGCAGATTAACCGACACCGCTTTTGAGTTTTTCGATATCGTTTTTCCCAAATCCTAGATATTTGTTTTGAGTTCTGGAATTCCGACGCCAGAATCTCTCTTAGAATTTCTCGGTGATCGTGCTGCAAAAATCGGAATCGCGAAATTTTCATTTTCCCGCGATTTCACCCGCCTATAAATAGCGCGAAAAAGCAAAATCCTCTCATTTTCTTTCCATTTGTGGCTGATTTCGTGGGGAGCAAGGGGGGAGGGGATTTCCGCGAAAACTTGACCAATCTTCGTGCAGTTCGTCCCTACTTCTAGGTATCGAGGTAACTATCATGAATCCTGCCTCTGATTTCTGTTTCTGCTGAGTTTCTGAAGTCGTTTCTGTGCTCTAAGTTTTGAGCTTTTTCTAAAATTGTCCGATTTCTCTGATTTCTCGCTTGGGTTATGTTCCTTATGTTCCCCTGAGTCTAAAACCTCTGTCAGTAAACTCTGATTGCGATTCAGTTGTCCAGGATCTGAAAAATTGACTCAAAACTCTTTTTGTCTCACATTTCGAAACTTTATTGTCGAAAAGACTTAATCTGACTTCGTGCCTTTAGGATTTGTTGTCACGGATATCATGAGGATCGTTGCTGTCAAATTTGTTTTCAGAACTGATAACTTTGAAGTTTTGAGCCTTTATTTTGGACCAAAATGCCCCTGCGTAGTCGTATTTCGGCCCGATTGTCCGAAAATTGTTCTGACAGTTTCTTTGCCTTAGTTTTACCCTAAAACTACCTTGTAAACTGATTTGATCGAAGAAAAAGAGCCGAAGCCCTTTTCTCCTTATGGCCGTGGGGTTTTCCTAAGGGGAGGGGAGTTTTTCGTTTTCGAAAACTTGTCCTTTCGTACCCGTTTGTCGTATTCTGAAGCTTTGATGCTTTGTCTATCGTTTATGTATTGTATTGCGATCGAACTAATCGATTTTGTGTGGATTCTGCTTTGTTTTTCCTCCGAGGTTCAGTTGAAGGAACTTTGGAAGTTTCAAGGCATTCCTGTGAAGGAGATTTGATTTGCGAAGCTGGATCAGCTCGAGGTTAGGGCAACTTACATATATATTAGCTATGAATGCATGATAGGCGTCGATCAATTCGACTTATGCTTTACTTTGATGTTGATTATGTTGATGAACTGATGTTGTGATGTTGTGCTTTGTTGGATTGTGCGTTTTGACGCAATTTCGGAGTGGAGATTCATTGATCTGGTGATCTTTGATATTTCGGGTTGGATGAACAACCCTAGGCAAGTCCAAATGTGGGGTTTGAGACTTAGCCATATGTTGGAATTCTTAGACTTTCCCCGGGAAATGTATTTTGGGTGGTTGATCTTTGAAAACTTAGAATGATAGAGCTTTGAAAATCTAAAGACTTGGGAAACTTAGACTTTGAGAAATAAACTCATAACTTGACTAATTCGAATTGAAACAATTTTTATTAACGTTTAAGCATAGGAGAACTGAAGGGGAAAATATTTACGAAAGACGGGGAAAAGTCGACTTTGTTGTGGGTTTGGAGAGTTATCGGAATTGGGGGAAGCCACTAAGGTGAGCTATGGTGATGATTGAAAGTCACCGAGTACTCTAGTACTCTTGGGGAGTGTTGTGGAGCCGTGTTGTATTGACCGACACCTAGTGCTCTTGTTGTTTGGGCTGTGTTGTATTGACCGACACTAGACCCTTGTGTATTCTGTGGGTGGAGTTGTGTTGTATTGACCGACACTTACTCCGAGTTGTGTTGTATTGACCGACACTAACTCATGGGTTTGTTGAGATTGGGTTGTGAGCTAAACACTTTCGTGGTAAGGACGATTCGTTGTTTGGCTAACCACGTTGCATTCAATCGGGTGAATAACGGGAATGGTTCACCTGTGCATATCATGGTGAATAACGGGAATGGTTCACCTTGCATTAATGATGAATAACGGGAATGGTTCATCATTCGGTGAATAACGGGAATGGTTCACCAAGGATGAATAACGGGAATGGTTCATCCAGGATGGATTTCATCCAGGATGGATAACGGGAATGGTCCATCCATAGTGAAAATGCTTCACTTGTGGCGAACGGGAACGCGTCACAAATCCGGATACATATTGTGCATTTCACGCATACATTCATGCTGACTGAGATTGTGTGCTGTTTGTTTATTGAAGCAATGTTAGAGCCATAACATGCTAGGATTGTTTATATGTATATATATCAACATATATCTATACCCCATATCACATGTTGAGTGTATATCTACTTATTGCTGTGAGTTGACCCTAGCGCCTTGGCTTTGTTTGTATGTTTGTGTTTGGGCGGTCGGCCTGCTGCCAGATGTCGATGGCCGACTGGTGTTCGATGGTCTCTCCCTCGGGGGGGATCAGATATGAGCTTGTGGATCGGGATGCCCCCACCGCTTGGGTGATCGATGTTGTGGGTCATCGAGCGACGTACCGGGGAAGGGTCATGGAGGACCGGACTGACGAGTGTGAACATCTGACGAAAGAAGTTCTACGACGCATGGAGCTGAGCTTCAACTTGCCGTCTTCAGTTCGCCGAGGACTCGGATGTGTGAGCAGTTATGGGTTGGTAGAGTTAGGCAGGCGTCATATTTGTGTAGAGCTCTGATTCGTTTTGCTTTTGGGACGGGGTAGGTTCCCGACGCATGGCTTTTGTGTGGTTCTCTTATTGAGGGATCACAGTGAGTCAGTCGGACTATAGGGGTCTTTGCTTAGGCCATTTTGAGGCCGACTTTCTCCCAGTGGATTGTAATTATAACCTTTTCACTCACACTTCTGGATCTGTAACTATTTGCCTACGGGCACACTACTTTGGAGTCACTGCGAGTGCGCGTGACATGGGAGTGCAGCTGAGGCTGTACATGTGTAAATATTTGTGTGTTGGTTGGGTTTTGTCTTTATTTTCTATTGCTTGATTTAAAAGGTATCAAACGAAAAAATTACCTGTTTTCAGCGTAAAGTCTATTTTTGGTTACTAAAGTGACACCTGGAAATCGGGGTGTTACAGTATTATCGTATCATGTCAACTTAAAAAGACCGTGAGACCCCTGCGTGCCTGGCACGATTCCCTACCTGTGCTTGTGAAGCACTACTATTGTAATGGGTCGCGTGATACATTTCCCACTCACATCACATCACATGACGTGACAACACAATGGCATAGCCGTCACTGACAAGCAGCATCGTTTCATGTGCTTCGACGTTTCCATCACGCTTACAAGGCCTTCGGATGCAATAAGTGACAACTGATTTGAGACGAAATTGCTCTTTGCATGTGACGTGATACAACAAGTGATAAGCCGATAAGTGTGAATGATTTCATACGTCTTTTCGTTTTGTAATAATTACCCGTGCTTTGTTTCAGTTGATGGGACTTCCATAAGTGTTTGATTGGCTAAAGACTCATACACAACCTTTATATGGGGCAATCAACGCCTTTAAAAGAACGCATATCAACGGATTACGAAGCGAATCGTTCGACGCGCTACCCCGTCATTCTATGTCGGTGAAATAGCGTGAGGACACGGTTTTCATTGCGTCTAAAACTAGCGGGGACACGACCTTCTATGGACCTCAATAAAAGCGCCAACACATCATTCGAAGGGGTCTCATTCCACGAGGAGACACGACCCTCTGTTGATATCCACGAAACATTACCATTTAAACAATATTTACAATGGTTTTAAACCTCAGCACTATTCATCTTTCCAAAAATCAACGTTATTCTCGCTCTCCAATTTAATATTCATTTAACTTTTACCCACTCAAATGGTTTTTCTTTCAAAACCCTACCCCACCCATTTTTCAATGAAACATAACCATTTAAACAATATTTACAATGGTTTTAAACCTTTAACAGCACTTTTCATCTTTCAAAAACTCAACATTATTCTCACTTTCTCTCCAATTTAACACTCAATTAACTTTAACCCCCTACAATGGTTTTTCATTCCAAACCTACCCCATCCCTTTTTGGATTGCACCTGACAAAAGAAGGAAAGATTACTTTTATGCTGTGTTTGTTTCTCGTGAAAATGGCTGGAAGGAAGTGAAGTGGATGGATTATGGCAGGAAAATGGTGTTGCTATGTGTTTGGATGAGCGTGGAAAAGGTGGAAATGGATAAAACACATGTGGGCCCCATGATTTCAGAAATCTTCTCCAAGAAGGAGAGAAAATAGAAATCCGATTCTTGAAGAGTACAAAATACAAATCCTATTCAGATTTTTTGTCATTACCCACCACAGATGGCTTGAAGAGTACAAAATACAAATCAGAGTCGGATTTTTGGCCCGTTCTCAACTCAAACGAGTAATGATATATACACACCTCACTTTCTTTTCCATCTAATTTTCACTTATTTTTCTTCCTATATTTCTCAGCATTTCTTATAACAACAAAAATCATATCATTAATTTCTTTCTCATTTCTACCTAATCTTAAAAAGTACAGGTAGAATTGATTTGCCAACTAAACATTATTCCATTCCAATTCAAACATTGGAGAAATGTGATGTGATGCATTGTGAATAACCATTCAATTTTTATAGCGGATAATTATAACTAAGGTGATAATATGTTGTTTTGGCTAATACTTTATTTAAGTGAATACTCACCCCGATGATCGAAAGTGATAGAGCTCTCATTGGTGGATGTCGAGAATCATTTCATAGGGTAAGGTGTATGGTAGATCTAGTTGTGAAAGCAATTGGAGCCGAAACGAATCTATTTGCGTCATGAGGTATATGCTTTGTTTAAGAGCGAAGAGAGAGATAGAGAAGATATAGTAGATAAGAGAGAAAGTGTAGTAGATAGAAATAATTAAGAAATAAAGTAGATTTAGAGATTGTTTGGTATCATAAAAAGTGAGGAAAGTTAGAAGAGAAAGAATGAGGAAAATAATACAAAAGAAAAAAAAGTAAATATTCCACTAACACTTTTATCAACAAAAGACAAAATTTCATTCAACTTTTTAATGGTGAGAATAAGGGTACAATAGGAATCAAAATAAAATAACACCATCACCAGCACTTTCTTCGCAAAAGGAAGGGAGGAAAAAAAGCTGTTAGGCCCTACATTCGTTTAGGCTCTTTATCCTTCCATATTCGTTTCCCAGGTGATTTACTTTGATCTTTTATGGCCTCTTGGGCTATGTATTATTTCCCAAACCGTTATGAAATTGTTCTCAACTTATTACGAGACCATAATATCCGAGGCTTTGAAGTTTGTTAACATGCGAGACGCAAACACATTATAGGACGATTAACATATTGTACACTATTATTACCATGAACACATAAAACACACTGGAGTGAACTTTGTCTTAAATACGTAAATGAAAAGGGATAAACAAGAAAGTACATTCCACTAAACACGTTAAACATAGACAGAACCCAGTGAACTTGTGAAGCTGCATTGCACTGAACATGCATATAAAACTGATTTTGTTATGAACATAAATGCGCTTACACATAAGAAAAGCTTTATTTTCGGCCGATTCCTCTAAGGGTTTCCTTGATGTCAATTAAATCATTACATATTTCATCCTGAGCCATCGTTAACTTTGACATAAGTACCTTGAGGTTAGATTCCATGTGATTGTATTTTACAACCAAGGTATTATGGTGGACATCTTGGCTGCGCCTCAAAGTATCTACTTCTGCTTGCAAACGATCAAGGGCGGCATGGGAGGATCAGCTTGCAAACGATGAATGGCGGCAAAAGATGTATCACCATTAGCTTTCCCTCTACTGTTAACCTTGGTTTGAATCGTGAGATCTGGAACTTTAGGAACCCATTTCTTTGTTGTTTTCAGTTTTAAAGCTTGAAGAGTTGCTACTGTGATCTTCCTGTGATTATAGTCCCAAGTAGCTTTTGAATAATCAATTTCTTCCACGTATTTGCACATCTCAGTTATCATGTAACCATAGGGCAGTAACCCTTTTTTGCTGCTCTTTAAAAACTTTTCAAACTCAGTATAGATAAGGTGTGGAAGATTGATTGGGGTATTGGACAACAAGTGATATAGGAGGAAGATATCTTGGTCATTCAGTACATCAAGGTTATTGGTTCTTGGCGTAACAATGTTGGTAAGAAGATGGAATAGGAATCGGCCCTCCGGAACAAGGTTCGACGCCAGAGGTGCATCAACAACTGGAGCTTTCTTTCCGAAGAGGACACGAAAAATATCTTCAGTATCATAGCTATTTGTCCAGTGGGGATGGTAGACAACACCCTCCTCCAAACACTTGGTGGAGGCAGAAATGGTGAAAGGAGTGACAAATAAACGCTTCCCTTGGACAAGACCAATAATACCACCGTCCTCCTTTTGGGCGGTTGACCAAAACTCGATGACGAAATCTCTGGAAATCCTTTTATTGTCTTTTTATGGAATGTCAAAGAAATCCGTCCACCCGACACAATACAACATCGAGACAACATCTATTCCGAATTGTTGCATATCCCTTAGACTCACCACAGTGTTTGGAAAGACAACAACATCCAAAGTAGTTTTTGACATATGAATGACCTCCGAAGCACAAGTTTGGTTACTCATTTGATTGTTTAGCCAGAATTGGTAAATATGATGAACACGTGACATGCGATATATAGGGTGAGTTTCTGTATTTATGTGGATGTAAACAAGAACTACGGAAGGGAAATAAACAATTAAATAGTTCAAATCAAGAGTTTTGAGATCCGTGGACATGTTCTCGAGACATGCGGCCTCGTGAAGGAAGTAAGAAGAAGTGACGTAAAGAATATCAATAAAAAAACTTTATATCTTTAACCCGTTTTCAGATGACCGCTGTTTTTCTATTAAAGGTGATGCTACCCACTTGTGTTTT
The DNA here is from genome assembly GCF_012489685.1 of Lotus japonicus. Lineage (NCBI taxonomy): Eukaryota > Viridiplantae > Streptophyta > Magnoliopsida > Fabales > Fabaceae > Lotus > Lotus japonicus. Next base: position 59,426,419 of record NC_080044.1, read on the forward strand.
CTTGCTGAAAAGGACAGTACACAGACATTACTTTTGGAGACATTCTGTATGGAGATCTCCGCACCGGATACGGATCCTCTCCATCTGGATTTTGTCTACAGCCTCTCCAGCAGAAATTTTAACCCTTGGATTGATCTAACACCATCCAATAAATATACACACCTTATATGTGATGCCTAGGGAAAAAAAATTAAAACAACGTTAATTATTTGAAATGTCAGTTACAAAATCTAGTATTTGAAATGTCACAATAATCCTTTATAATTTTTGCAAAACCTTTTATTTTTCAATGTTACATTTTTTAAAAGATAAAAATAATTTTTTATGTTTGTTCAATTTTCTTTTTTGTCGAAAAGGTTAAAATAATAAAAACAATTTTTTTTTGACATTGAATGAATATTTGTTAAAGAGTAACTAATTAAATGCTTTTTTAATAGAACAAATAACAAAATTTTAAAAAATAGGATATTTGTATATAAACAAAGATAATTAAATGTTAAGTTTTTAAAGATAATTTTTTTTATTAATTTTTTAAGAGGCTTTAAATTTTAAGTTATTCATATAAAAATTTTATTTATGAAGTTAAAAAATAAAGCTTGGTTGACTAATTATGACATGATCTTTTGTAGTGTAGCTTTTGTTGAGAGGTCTTATTCCAGCTACAAGCAACTGAAATCTGGAAAACATATCCTCAATGGACTCGTTAGGTTCCATGATGAAGGATTCATATTTCTGGATCAAAGACAGCGCCTTTGATTCTTTCACTTTCTTGTTTCCTTCATGAGACATCTTCAAGGATTCAAAGATGCCCTTGGCAAACTCACGATCTGTAATCTTCTGGTACTCTTCATAGGAAATAGCACTTAGAAGAATAGCTCTAGCTTTGTGGTGCTGTGAGTAAAGCTTCTTTTGCTCAGCAGTCATCTCTGATCTGGAGATCTTCTTGACATCTGCATCAACTAGACGCTCATAGCCATCCACAATGATATCCCAGAGATCTGCATCGAAGCCTAGAAAGAAACTTTCAATTCTATCTTTCCAATATTCGAACCTTTGACCGTCGAACATGGGAGGCTTTGCATTGTATCCATCTTTCTGTGTTTCACTGGTGGTAGCCATTTGTTTTTCACACCGGCCCGGATCACTGAACACTGTTAGGTGTGGTAATCAGAACTTGCGCTCTGATACCAATTGAAGGTATGAAAAACGGTAGAAAGGGGGGGTTTGAATAGCGTTTTCAGAATAAAACTTCCACCTTAAAGATTTTAACAAATCTTTTGAGACACAAGTAAAGTGCTTAAGATAAGAGATAAGAAAAGCACACAAGGATTTTATCCTGGTTCACTTGATGAATCACTCAAGCTAGTCCAGTCCACCCGTGAAGGTGATTTCTTCCTTCTTAGAATGAAGGCAATCCACTAATCAGATAATTGTTACAACTGCACTTGAAACCTACAAGTGACTAACAATACACTGACTTAGCTCACACTAAGATTCACTCTCTTAGTCTTTTCTAGGATCCGATCAACCTTGATCTCCTAAAGGTAAACTAAACAACTGTTTAAGAAATCTTGTTTACAAAGAGATTGCTTCTAAAAAGCTTGTAGTAAACACAATGAATTCAATGAATAAAGAATGCTTAGAAGATTTGAATATAGCTTGCGCGTATGAGTTTCTTCCAACCGCATCCTTCAGTCTTCAGCCTCTATTTATACTCCAAGGATTAGGTTTGAACGTTGCATGGGGATGCTACAGTTTGAGGGCAGATCTAGAATTTTCAGCTTCTCCTGTGGCTGAGAAAGTTAGGTTAGGTCGTCAGGATAGTACAATTGCTTTTGTACTTTGGATAGTGACTTGACCTTTAACCTCGTTTGACTTCTTATCAGAGGAGTGCTTCGTGTTGGAACTTGTGAAGCTTGTTGATCAGAGTCAGAGGGAAGCATGGATCCTCTGACTATTGTACCTTCTGATTTTGAACTCAGAGGAGAAGTACTTGGTCTTCACAACCATTTTGCTTCTAGACTTCAGAGTCTTCACTCTTCAGCTTCTGGATCTTCAGAGTCTTCTACACCATCAGAACTTCTGAGCCTTCAGAGTGTCTGGGTTGTCAGAACGTCTGGATCTTCAGAACTTCGAGTGAGCTGAGTCCTTATCAGAGCTTGAATAACTTCAGATCTTCTGAAGCTTTTCTACTGTTCAGATTGAATATAGAGACTGCGAAAGCGTTGCTAGGGTGACTCTATACGCACAGTGCTTCTGATTGGTGTGAGATCATGTTGAGGTCAGAGCCTGTTACAAGCACACTTAGAAAACACGTTAGAGTACCATAATTGTTCATACTAAAATGTTAACTTGTAATCATCAAAACATAGAGTTGTACTACTAGATCAAAACTTGATCTTACAACCTATGCTTTAGGGACTATATTAGTGCATAGTGGTAAACTGTAATCGTGATTATGGGTGAGTTATACACCTCAAAAATGCTAACTCTTTGGTCATGATAGCAATAAACCATCGGATGTTGGTTCACTAAAGACCTTGATTAGGGTTTGGTTGCTCATGACCGATAGGAGAGACATAACTTATTAAATTGATTTAGGGTTCATCACTAAACTGCTTAACTAAATCGTAATTATCTCCGATGTTATTTGTCTATATCAATATCATGATCATATGTGAAGACTTTGAACATTACTATGAGCTTAGGAAAACGTGTATTTCTAATAGATTTCGGTAGCCACAATTACCTTTATTAAATTGGATTAAATATCTCATCTTTGTTGAAATGTTGACTATTCATGATACTAATGGTAATTATTTATTCTAATGTTTAGGGTTTAGGGATATATTACTTATAGGACACATCTCATGTTGTTGAATTATTAGTTTTTATGTCATGCAAATACAATCATTGTTCATTCCCCAAACCGGATACCAATACATTCGATAGTTTAGTGTGGTATATTAAAGAATAACTAGGTTATGAGATTTTTCACTTACAATAATAGGCTAACTTTACAGTGATTTGTTTTCAAACTTAGCCAAAGGGGTTAAGATTAATTATGCATGTGATTAGACAAAAAATAACCTTGACCCTAAAATTTATTACACATTAGTTTATCCTTCCTATGATTTTATCCCAAGTCGTAAACTCAACCAAGTTATTTTATCTTTTCATCCATTTATTATTACCTTAACACTGTAGCCTTGCCGCTAAGGAATCGTAGCCGTGCCGTTGCAATAACGTTACCGTGGCTACGATCTCAAGCGTTAAATTTTAAATTATTATATTTAATGATATACTATAACTGCACCACCAAAAAAGTCAGTTCAAAAGTGAAACACTGCAGATGAAACTACAATACTGCAAACGTGCATCATGAAAACACGTGCCGCTTGCTGTTGTGTATTTCGAAGGGTGCCGGGAAAGGTTATGTATGTCGTAGTAAGCGCGCGACCATATAGATGTAACTCGCTCACAATACCTGACGCAAGTAGACCTCGATAACTGCGTCTGACGTACCGCAAGAAATTAATTACCGTGAAGAACAATACGTGACTACGTGTGATACGATTAGCTTGCCCCCGTCGGCTGAAGTAAATCTGAATTGGATTAGCTTGCAAAGTTAAAGTTGATTTTGACCCATGAAGGAGATGGGTGCAGTGATGTAAAACTGATTTGTTGACATAAAGGAGATTGGTTGAAAGCTTCGTGTGACATAAAGCCAAAGATCATGATTAGTTACGGCTACCTATGTCACTTGATCATCACTCTATTTACGTGTTTCATTCTATTCAAGCTATACAAAAAAAAATCAGATGTTAAAATATAATTATTTTTCGTTGTCGCTCACCTTTTATAACTTGTCTCCCTCACAGCACTACACCTCACCACAACATGATAGACCTAATGTGGACGACTTTTAAAGTGGTCTAATTTTAGACCACTTTTTTTAACCTGCTATAATAGGTTAACACATTGTTTTTAAAGAAATTAATATATATGACAAACTTTTAATGATATTTTTTTTTAAATAAAAGAATGTGTTGACCTACTATACCCGGTTAAAGTAGGAGGTATAAAATTACACTACCTAAAAATGGTGAATATTAGAAATAAAGGTTTTGTATGGAGGATATGTTTCCCACGTTATACATAAAGTGTAAGAGTTTATCAATTAATGTCATAAATTAAGTTAAACACAATTATTATAAATGAGTTATATGAAAAAAAATATATAAGTCATTGGTCAGCTATTTGAATACAATATGAAATGAGGCATAATTGAGAAATAATGAGAAAAAAATGCTTAGAATGTATTAAAAACAATAAATAGGGAACCAAAAAAAAGTTAAAACTAGAAGTGCTTTGAAACGGATGTAGCAGGTGTTTACGTTGTCAAAACATGACCTTGTTTCAAGTAGTCGCATAGATATGGCACAAGAAAGTAATTTTAACCCATTGGGAGTCCCTTTTCCGATCCGGTTTTATAGTTATTGGATAAATCAAATCTTATGAGGTGACAAGTTGGTAGATGCAGGTCAATCACGTTCATGTCATTGGCTTAATTTAGGAAAGTCTCCTTCTGCTCATGCAGTGTGTAAATTATTACTCACTCTGTTTAAAAAGTTTATTAATTAATAAATATTTGATTGAAATACATGTATTTAAGATGTTTATACAAAGAAGAAAAGAAATCTTATTATTGGTTAAGTAGATAGTGAGAGTTGGATAGACTTTGTTAATAAGAGTGATATTTACAACTTTAATTTATAATTAAGGACCGAGGAAATATGATATTAAATAATGATATATAATGATGAAAGAGAGAAAATGATCATTGTTTTTACAAACCAACTTATGTTTTTGAAATATAGTACAAATTATAGTATTATCTACTTATAGTATGAAACTGAGTATTTTGGTATTATGACATTAGGCAGAGAAGTGGAAGTCACCAAAGTAAACCAAGAACGATAGAACAAGAGCAAAGTGTCCTTTATGGAAGGCAAAAGAAGCTCCTCCTCCAACATAGACAAGGAGGATATCACAGTGTAAGCACATTCACTACCATTTATTACTTTCACATGAAAATGGGTTGTGTATATGAAATGATAGTATGTTGTCTGTGGTGAGGGACGGGTAAGACAAATGTTCTTGAGCTTTTAAGACAAATTGCTTTGATGCAGGTCAACACCTCAATCTGAGCCCGAATCTTCTTGCGGGGATGTAGCTCTGATTTACTCCGCACCAATGTCTGCATTTTTGGACTTCAAAAGGGACCAATGGAATCAGTTGGAATTGCTAAGGTTAAAAGTGTCATCTCTATCTAACGATGTGGTCCACATGTCTGGGCGCGTAAAAGTAATATAACCGTATTATTTAATATATTTATTACTTAGGTCTTTCCATTTACTAATTTCCAAATGGATTCTTTTTCAATCAGGAAATTGTTGATGGAGTAGAAAAACTCTCAACACGGTTCGCTAGGTTAGAGGCAAAGATTGAAGCCACGTGCAAGAATTTTGATGGTATGATGACTTCAGTGTCCAGACAGCGAAGTGCTCCTATATCTGGCAACCCTTCGTCATCTACCTCTCCAGGGTCTACGGCTACTCCGTGTGCGAGACCACCCAGACCACATTCGAAAGTTTCTCATGCAGCTATTATGCATAATAAGCGACTTAGAGGTTACTACGGTAGTTCTCCCCTTGCACCCATAGGTGCCACTCAAATGTTTGGCCGCTATGACTCTTTTAGGACAACTCAACCTTCAGACGATGGCGCCGCCGTGGACAGTACTCCCCGAACTAGCCCCACACCCAAAAAGAGTTGCATTGAAATTGTTACTCCCACCAAGACGGTCGGTGTACCTATTGGTCTGGGAATAAAGATGAAAATAATTCGCACAGACCACCCCATAGCTTTGACGAATAAAATGAATAGCTTCCCGCACAGTGTGACAACTTCAACCCTGTCCAACACAGAATCTATATCAACGGGTAGGCCAACAACCGGTCCACCAAAAGTTCCATCAAATCATGGTGGTGTCCAAATGCGTGCTGGGAAAAAAACATTACAACTAAGGGAAAACGAAGAGGCGCTCCAATGTGGACCACTATCTGTGGTTGTTATGCCAAATGTGAGTGCAGCATCGCTATCCCATTTTTCCTGATATTATCCAGAATATTGTGCAAATGTTTGACGTTCATTGTTCGTTTTCAGTCAATCAAATATAAATTTAGACCTACAAGTGATCTGGGTGTCTTGATCGCAGATGCACCCTTTGTTGCTTACCTTTTTCACACCAATCTAACTGATAGGTAAGTTTGTAATACACAATAGATGTAGTTTTTATATTGTTGGTGACGTAAATGTTGTACCACCGAATCACCTGACATTTTTCACCGACTTCCGCAGCGAGGAGCTCTTGAGGATGAGAAATCTTGTTGCCACCCGAAAAGATTTTGAATTTTTTATCCCGTTCAGCAGAATTTCTTCCAATGTACGTCTTGTTGTTACGTGTCTCATTAGATTTTTCGTATTGTTGTTAAAATTATATGTGTATTTATTGTTGTCTCTGTTACAGGTAATTGAATGGAGTGCTACAAAGCCAACACTTAATCAACAACTAGCCTCGGAACAAACCATTTGGTCATTGCCACCGTCGTTTGCAGTTTAGTCTCTGTCTCGACTATTTGATATCACATATATAGTACTATGGTCGGCAAATTTTTATTTTAAAATTTCATTTGTTTTTCAAACAGATAGACGTAAACGAAAGCATGACAATCTCAAACCTGAAGGACAAATACAAATTTTGGATGCCTACTACCCCCTCTATCAAATATGTTAGATGCAAAAACTTAATTAACATCTTTACAAAAGTCCTTTCTAATGTGTTAAAAGTTGATGCTTAGTTTTGCTTCCTGCTGTAGATATACATTTCAATAGAGGAACGGTCGACGGATCACTGGTACTTAATGATTGTATCCGTTACTGATCGAGTCATTCACCATTTCGATTCAAATCTTCAAAAGCACAAGATAGAGCCCAGGAATGAGATGATGAGGAACTTGGTATTCTTTACGACTATTTCAGTGAAAATTTACCCAATAACGTCTGAATTTACATCTTGTTTGCACTTTGCAGTGTTTGGTCGTTGGCCAACTTCTTCCCACGTAGGATTCTGCAGTCAATTGTTTAGAAAACACATTTAAAAAGGACGATTGGAAAGTAATTTGTGGTAGTCCGATTCCCCCATCCGGAGAATTTTTTTTTTTGACTTGTTTTGTTTGCCTGACCTTCTCAGTGTTCATCATCTAATTATCGTTTGAATTTATGCTCATATTTCCAGTTATGACTCCGCGCTTCGCGTGTTGGATTGGATGGGTATGGAACATAACTTTAGATCCAATATCCCTGCCGAGGTTAGCAACATCATACATGATTGGTTGCTTGCCAATCAAAATAGCTATTTTGCTTTAACTTTTCCTGACCGCTTTGTTTTGCATTAGTAGATTAATGAAAGTGCTATCCGGATGGAAATCGCAATTGAAATGTTTAGGGGTAATCACAACGAGCTTTGGACTACAAAGATGATAGAAAAAGCTAATATATTCTGGGCGAAACAATCTGCTTTGGACTACAAAGATGATACACAAAGTTAATATATTCTAGGCGAAACAATCTGCCCCCTAACTAAATTTCCTTCAACTACAATATTGGTTTGCTGCGTGCATCTCTTGGAAAATGTGGTCATTTTCGTTTTGTAGACAATACTTAGATTACTTAGACATGGATGTCATACTTAAGTGGTCATTTTCATTTTGTGGGATAGAGAGTATGTAGCATAAAGATACCTGGACATTTTGAAGGTATGAAAAACGGTAGAAAGGGGGGGTTTGAATAACGTTTTCAGAACAAAACTTCCACCTTAAAGATTTTGACAAATCTTTCGAGAACTTAAGTGCTAAAGATAAGAGATAGAAAAGCACACAAGGATTTTATCCTGGTTCACTTGATAAATCACTCAAGCTACTCCAGTCCACCCGTTAAGGTGATTTCTTCCTTCTTAGAATGAAGGCAATCCACTAATCAGGTAAGAGTTACAACTGCACTTGAAACCTACAAGTGACTAACAATTACACTGACTTAGCTCACACTAAGATTCACTCTCTTAGTCTTCTCTAGGATCCGATCAACCTTGATCTCCTAAAGGAACTAAACAAACTGTTTATCAAAGAATTGTTTACAAGAGATTTGCTTCTAAAAAGCTAATAGTAAACACAATGAATTTCAGATGAAAGAAGGCTTAGAATATTTTGAATATGTCTTGCGCGTATATGTGTTTCTTTTCTTAGTTTCTTAGCCGCTTCTTTCAATCTTCAGCCTCTATATATACTCCAAGGATTAGGGTTGAGCGTTGCATGGGAAATGCTACCGTTGGAGGGCAGTTCTGGAAAATCCAGCTTCTGCTGTGGCTGAGAACGTTAGGTAGGTCGTCAGGAAGGTACACTTGCTTTTGTACTTGGATAGCGACTTGACCTTTTAACCTAGGAGACTTCTGATCAGGGGAATACTTCATATTGGAACTTGTGAAGCCGGTTGATCAGAGTCAGAGGGAAGGCACAGATCCTCTGACCATTGTATCTTCTGATTCTGAACTCAGAGGGAAGAACATGGCCTTCAGAGTTTCTTGCTTCTGGACTTCAGAGTTTCCACTATTCAGCTTCTGGATCTTCAGAGTCTTCTACACCATCAGAACATCTGAACCTTCAGTGTTTCTTGGTTATCAGAACTTCTGGATCTTCAGAGCTTCTAGCGACTGAGTCCACATCAGAGTTTGTATAGCTTCAGAACTTCTGAAGCTTTTCCACTGTTCATACTGAACATGGTGAATGCGAAAGCGTTGCTTGGGTTACCCTTTATACACAGTGCTTCTGATTTGTGTGAGATTAAGTTGAGGTCAGAGCCTGTAAATAGCACACTCAGAAAAACACGTTAGAGTACCACAATTGTTCATATCAAAAGGATAACTTGTAATCATCAAAACATAGAGTTGTACTACTAGATCAAAACTTGATCTTACAATCTCCCCCTTTTTGATGATGACAAAACTAAGATTTTTGATGAACAATTCTTAAACATTAAACTGAATTCACTCAGAGTTTAGAGATATAGAATAAGACTTATCCTGATGTGAATAGTTTATCTTGCTCATTCTGAATTCAAGTCACTGCTTGATTCTGAGCTTAGCTCCCCCTGAATCTAATACTTGATGAAAACGTTAGTAAAGTCTAGATTCTGAGCTAAAACATATAAGAGTTCAGAGTGAAAAGCTTATGACATAGATGAAAAACGAATAATCAGAGCGCATAAGTGATCAGAGTCAGGGACAAGGTATCAGAGTCTTGGGTATCAGAGTCAACTTAGAATCACTTCAGAAGAAGTGAAATGTATTCCTTGTATTTTCCCAGTGACACATCTATGGTCATGAAGATGGAACTCTTAAAATCTCCAAAAGAAAAATAAGTCACACTAACACATCTTACAAATCAAAAACTGGGTTTACTCCCCCTTTTTGTCATAAGCAAAAAGCTTGGGGTGTGAAAAACTTAGCTTGAAGTACAAGGTACTCCCCCTTAGAGAAGGTCTAAGTTTAAAAGAAAATGAAAACGATGTAAGAATCAGAGTTAGGCGAAAATAAATAGAAGAGTTAATGCAAGGGATGAACGTTTACCACCGGTCAAGTGAGTAAATAGAAGGGTCAGTTACCAAGAACTTAACCTCGAGAAACTGTAATAGCATTAACTTTCAGAGAGAAAGTGAAGCCTATAAAAAGCGTTGGAGAGAAAGGTAAGCTTCACACCTCGAATAATTTTCAGTAAAAAAAATGGCATCATACAACGTAGCACTAGAAGAGCTGAGGAAGAAGGCCTTTGAAGAGGACTTGTTCCTGAACATCAGGCATCCAGAGGGTGAAACTACTATCGCGGAGCTGACACGGACACTGCTGGAAGAGGACCTGCGTCCAGAGTTGGAGAGAGACCTGAAGGAATTTCTTGCCTTCGTGGAGGAGGTGCAAGAACTCAGCCGGCTTGAACTCAAGCTGCTGGAAGAAAAAGAAATCTTGGAAGAGAAGCTCAGGACTTCAGAAGAGATTCTGGAGAAAGATGAGCTAAAGGTCAGACTCAACAACATCCAGCATGTACTGGAGCGTCTGGAGAAGAATAGGTCAGAGCAGCGCCAGGAGTGCAGAAGAATGAGGAGGGATCCTCCATTCTAGATTTATATGATGTAAAGAAATATGATGTAAACATAGAACAATTATGAATAAAACAAGTTTGGCAAACATATGTGACATAAGTATATAGTTATGCATATATAATCACAAACGAACAAAAGAGAATAAATAAATAAAAAGAAACAGAGTTTAAATAAAGCAACGGTAGATAAAAAGAAAGAAAAAGAAGAGATCCTAAAACTAAGGTTTGTCAGTGCGGCGCAGAAGTTCCATCATCATTTGCTTCATCTCAATCAGCATGGATTCATGAGTGTCAAGACGTTGTTCCATGATGTCGAGTCTGGATGAGCTTGTCTGAGTAGAGCTGGAAGGAACATTCTGAGCAGCTTGAGGTTCTGGAATGGAAGCAGAAGCAGCAGGAGTAAACACAACTGGTGCAAGTCGCTCTGCCTCAGCCTCAGCTTCAAGACGCTCTGCCTCAAGTCTGGCTTGTTCAGCCTGAGCTGCTGCTTGACGTGCAGCTTCTTCTGCTTGTTCTTTCTTTCTCTTGGCTTCTTCAATAGCTTCAAGAAGCTTATTTCTCTGTTCTAGTTCATGAAGAGCCACCCTTCTAGCAAACCTTTGCTTTGCAGCCTCAATGCTCTGACTGCCCTCTGCATGCAGGAGCTGCATCATAATCGGAACTTGAGCCACTAGCCAAGTGCTCAGATTGTTCCACTCATCAGCCACATTTTCAGCATTCTCACTGAGATCAGTCTGACCGTGCACATTGCGGAGCCTCAAGGAGGCTTCATGATAGAAGATATTGATGCACTCAGAGAGAGATGTGGGTTGAAGGTGAGTATAGGGAATGATGGAGAGGTTGGGTGCAGGAGAGGCTGGGTGATTGCTGCTATGAGCTTCAGAGGCACCTTGTGGAGAACCAATGTTAATCATGGGAGCATTGGGTTCAGAGGTTCCAAGGTGAGGGTCTGAAGTTTCAACCAGAGGGTGAGGTGATCTAACCGAGGATTGGTTAGACACTGATTGTTCGGGTTCAGGGTCTTGTTGAATGGGCTCTTGTTGGTCAGGGACAGGGTGAGCTTGTTGATCTAAGGGGTCTGCCTCTTGGATAGGATTGGCCAAGATAGGTTCATCTGGGTCAACTAGACGTTCAGGTCTAGGGCCAGGATATCTCCTAGGGCTTGGACAGGTAAGGTAATACTCTTCCAAGGCAGACACCTTCTCTTTTCTAACCTCCATGAATTTTCTAATTGATTCAGAGGTATTGGAGGGAGGAGAGTCAATAACATTGGTTGGGAAGGATACAGGTGTAAAGGCGGTTGAAGAGTCTGTATCCGTGGTTCTGACAGCAGGACGTGCTGATGCTCTGGGAGCAGAGTGATCAGACGTTCTGGGTTGTGGTTCTGTTTGGTTGGGCTCGGGTTGGTCATGGATGATGGGTTCAGAAGATAATGGGTCGTACGGAATGGTAAGGAGAGAGGTTGGATCTTCTGACCTAGAGGTTGGGTTCTGAAGCAAATTCCAGAGAGGTGCTTCGGTAGGAGAAGGTTGAAAGAAGGAGGATCGTGGGGAATGTGGTGGAGAGGTGGTTTGTGCGGCTGGCTGGGATTCAGGAATAGGAGTGAGGGGATTTGAGGAGTGTTGAAGCAAGGCAGAAATAGGAAGTGCATCAAATAAATTCAAATCATCATCAGAAGCAAGTGCAGGCTTACTTGAATGTGCTGATGATCGAGTCACTCTGGCAGGAGGTTCAGTCCTTCTGACCACTGCAGCAGCTGGTTCCACCCGAGTAGGCTTCACCACGATTCTGACCTTCTTCTGCTTCTTCTTTGGAGGACCATCCTCACTATCACTATCATCACCATCATCAGGCTTGCTCTTCGTCTTCTTGACCAGAGGGACATCAGATTCCTCTGAGGATTCTTCCAGAACCATCTTCCTCTTGGTTTTCTTCTTGGGAGGAGAAGGAAACTCTGGAGCTGGTGGAAGTCTGCTGACGAAATCATCAAGGTCAATCTCGAATCCTTGAGCCCTGAGGTCTTCAACATAGCATCTGATGGCGTCAGGATGGTCTGCTTGAGTCCACAGAGGGTAGTCATTCAGAGGCATTCTTCTTCCTCTGATCTCAGAAGATGTGTCTTCATGAGCAGGAGCAATCTTCTTCTGGACCAAACCCATCTTCTTCAGAGAATTTGCAGTGAAGACATCACTGACAATGGTGCTCAAATCCTCTGTGCAACCAGCATTGATCAAATCTTGCACCAAGTTGCTTTCAATGAGAAAGTCTGAGAGCAGCCTCCCAAAATGGATATATTTGATTGCAGACTTGATGGAGGCGGTGGTGCGAGACTTCCGGATGCATTCCTTCAAGTAGGAGAACAGGAAGTAGGGAAGGCAGATCTTCTCCTGATTTTGGATGAAGAACAACATCGCCTTCTGGTTGAAGTTGATGTAGTCTGGGGAACTGCCCTTCGGTCTCTGGTTTATGCAGTTGAGCAGGATCTTGTGCCAGATCCTTAGTTTGGGATGAAGATCCATCACCTTGTAACTCGTCTTGCCCGGTTTGAAGGTGGTGTACAGAGCCTGGTTGACTATGTCCTTGGTGCTGGGTTTCAGCTTCGATTCCGTCAGTTGGAACCGATACCCATAAGCAGTTTCTGCTCCTAGCAGATTCACGAATGACTTCTCAGTGATGATGATCTTCCTGCCAAGAATGTGAGAGACCACTTGAGTATCATCGCAGTCTGCGTGCTTCCAGAATTCCTTTACCAGTTTCTCATACACCGGTCCTCGAAGTCGATTGAACTAGTTTCCCCAACCTTGAGCTTGGACTTCAGGACGAAGATCAAACCCATTTGCAGCCAGGTTGTCGAGGTCGAATCTCCATTCTGCCAGGACTTGGAGTTCCTCAGGAGCAAATACGCAGTGAACGGCACAGCCCCGTTCTGCAATTGGAACAATCTGCTCTTGAACTTGAACTTGTTCTTGTGCCGGGTTCTCAGAGCCCCTTTGACCCGTTGCCAAACCAACTTCCATGTGAGGGAACTGAGGTGCATCTGCAGTAGATCTTCTGGTTTGTTTCACCATTTTGAAGAGGTTGAAGGTTTGAGGTAGAAGATGAAGTTTGAAGGATGAAGAGAGATCAAGAGAGAAATCAAGAAAGAGGCGGTTTTGAAAAGCAGAGAGTGCGAGAGTGAAAACCGGAAGTGAACGAGAACGTGTGTGTATAGTGGGTTTTATCAAATAACCGTTGTTGATTCAAAAAGCACTTTAAGATCAACGGTTGAAAATTAAAGATAGATAGTAACAGTAAAATACACAATCACACACAGGAGATAAGCATATCTACACGCAATCATAACAGACTGTCACACGGGCACAAGGAATTATGCATCAGAAATTCTGACACACGTGTTGTTGTCTCAGCTTCAGAGTCAGTACCAGTGGGCACACACACTCTGATTGAGTTACCTTCTGGACTAGACATCTTCTGATCAAGAAGTATCATAGTCAGAGGTTCTGATCCATCTTCACTCTGGACAAAAGTTCATGTTTAGATTTTTCAGAATAAAATTAAATCTATCCTCTGCTAAGGGCTTTGTAAAGATATCTGCCCATTGATGGTCAGTATCAACAAACTTCAGAAGAAGTACGCCCTTCTGTACATAATCTCTAATAAAGTGATACTTTACCTCAATGTGCTTTGCCCTTGAATGCAAGATAGGATTCTTACTCAATGAGATTGCAGCAGTGTTATCACAATAGATTGGGATATTGCTCTCAAGGATCTGATAATCCTCCAGCTGATGTTTCATCCAGAGCATCTGAGTGCTGCATATTGCTGCTGAGATATATTCTGCCTCTGCAGTTGATAGTGCAATGGTTGATTGCCTCTTGCTTGCCCATGAGACTAGATTGCTTCCCAGAAATTGACAATTTCCAGAAGTACTTTTTCTCTCTGTTCTATCTCCAGCATAATCAGCATCACAATAACCTGAAAGCTTATACTCTGATGTTTTCTTATACATCAAGCCAAGGTTAGTGGTGCCTTTCAGATACCTTAGGATCCTCTTAACAGCAGTTAAGTGGGTTTCCCTTGGATCTGATTGGAAACGAGCACATAAGTGAACACTAAATAATATGTCTGGCCTAGATGCAGTTAAGTATAGAAGTGAACCTATCATTCCACGATAGAGCTTCTGACATACTTTACCACTTTTATCTTCTTTCTCCAAAATGCATGTAGGATGCATTGGAGTCTTGGCCACTGTAGATTCCAGCATATTGAACTTCTTCAGGAGTTCTTTAGTGTACTTGCTCTGATGGATATATGTTCCTTCTGGTGTTTGATCAACTTGTATTCCCAGAAAGTACTTTAATTCTCCCATCATACTCATCTCAAATTCAGCCTGCATCATCTCAGAAAATTCTTTGCATAGAGATTGATTAGCAGAACCAAATATAATATCATCAACATAAATTTGCACAATTAAGATATCATCTTTATAAGTCTTGCAAAAAAGAGTTGTATCTACTTTACCCCTTACAAACTCATTCTCCAGAAGGAATGAGCTAAGTCTCTCATACCATGCTCTGGGAGCTTAATTCAGACCGTAGAGTGATTTCTTCAATTTGAACACATGGTCTGGTTTCTTTTCATCTTCAAAACCTGGGGGTTGATGAACATAGACTTCCTCTGAGATATAACCATTTAGGAAGGCACTCTTTACGTCCATCTGATGTAGAACTATGTTGTGATTTACTGAGAAGGAGATCAACAGTCTAATTGCCTCCAGTCTTGCTACCGGAGCAAATGTTTCAGTGTAGTCTATTCCTTCCTGCTGGCTGTAGCCTTGAGCAACTAGCCTTGCCTTGTTTCTGACTACATCTCCTTTCTCATTCAGCTTGTTTCTGAATACCCACTTCGTTCCAATAACATGGACACTCTCAGGCTTCTTCACTAAGCTCCAAACATCGTTCTTGGAAAATTGATTCAGTTCTTCTTCCATGGCCAGAATCCAATCCTTGTCCTGAAGAGCTTCATCTATGGACTTGGGTTCAATTAAGGACACCAATCCTTTCAGACTGAGCAAGGTCTCTTCAGAGGGTCTGAAGGTAGATCTGGTTCTGACTGGTTCGTCTTTGTTGCCCAGAATCAATTCCTTAGGGTGAGCTGCAGTGATTCTGCTCTTCTTCAGAGTTTGTGAGTTAGAGGGACCAGCTTCTTCCTCTGGTTCATCTTCCTCTGGCTCAACTTCCTCTGGAGCTTTGCCTTTGTCAGAAACATTAATGCTTAAATCTGCAAACTTTTCAACTAGCTTTGACTGGTCAGAGTCAAGCTTATCATCAAATCTAACATGAATAGATTCTTCAATAGTCTTAGCATCAGTATTATAAAATCTAAAACCTTTAGATCTATCAGAATAACCAAGTAATAGACACTTAGAAGACTTAGCATCAAATTTATGCAATCTATCCTTAGTATTGAGAACATAACAAACACAGCCAAAAGGATGAAAATAAGAAATGTTGGGTTTTATGTTCTTCCACAATTCATAAGGAGTCTTATTCAGAATTGGTCTCACAGAGATTCTGTTCTGAATGTAACATGCTGTATTTACTGCCTCTGCCCAAAAGTGCTTAGCCATGCCAGTTTCTTGGAGCATGGTTCTAGCCATCTCCTGAAGAGTTCTGTTCTTCCTCTCAACAACACCATTTTGTTGAGGAGTTCTGGGACAAGAGAAATCATGTGCAATTCCATAGGAATCAAACAGACTCTCAAACTTGTCATTCTCAAACTCTCCACCATGGTCACTTCTGACACGCACAATCCGACAAGCCTTCTCGTTTTGCACTTGAGCAATGAAGGTAGAGAACACAGCATGAGACTCATCCTTGCGGGTTAGAAACTTTACCCATGTCCAGCGGCTATAGTCATCAACGATAACCATCCCATATCTCTTGCCACCTATAGACTCAGTTTTCACTGGTCCAAACAGGTCGATATGCAGAAGTTCTAACGGCCTTGAGGTTGAGACAACATTCTTTTCCTTGAAAGGGACTTTTGTGAATTTGCCTTTCTGACATGCTTCACAAAGAGCGTCTGAAGCGAACTTCAGATTGGGTAAGCCCCTGACAAGGTTTAGCTTGCTCAGCTGAGAAATCTTTCTCATACTGGCATGCCCTAACCGTCTATGCCATACCCACTGCTCTTCATTAACAGACAGAAGGCACTTCACATTCTGAGCCTCCAACTCAGATAATCTGATCTTATAAATGTTGTTCTTCCTCTTGCTGTTAAACAGAACAGAGCCATCGATCTGACTTACAGCCCGGCAGGACTTTTGATTGAATATAACATCATAACCCTTGTCAGCTAATTGACTTATAGACAATAAGTTATGTGTTAAGCCGTCTACCAATAAAACATTATCAATGCATGGACTACTATCTACACAAATAGTACCAGTACCAACAATTTTACCCTTTTCATTTCCTCCGAAGCCAACTTCGCCTCCAGGCTTAAGTTTCAGCTCTCGGAACATACGCTTTTCTCCCGTCATGTGACGCGAGCATCCACTGTCCAGATACCATGATTGGTGTTTCAGTGGAGCTATCAAGGATATCTGCAACATAGATAATCTTGTCCTTAGGTACCCACTTTCTGGGTCCTCTTTTGTTAGTTACCCCAGAGGTTCTGATCACCTTGGGTGTCTCAACATAATATTTTAAAGGAATATTTGCATGATATTTAGTCATAGAGAAAGATCCCTTTTTAAGAGGGTTTTTAGCAATTCTAGCAGGTACAGGATCAGGCAATATGGTACCAGAGGGAACAAAGCATTCATACAAGGATTTAGCTTTAGACACAGAAGGCTCATTTCTAATTGGTTTAGAATAGCCAATGCCATGCATTCCATTTCTGCTTACGCCATAGATCATTGAAGCCATTAAGCTTCTATCCACGCTTTTAGCTAGGAATCTTTGAAAAGACTTTTCATACTTAGATTCATTTCTACAATCAGAGGCATCACAGGCAACAATTTCTTCTAACTTAGCAATCTGGTTCTTAAGCACAGAGTTAGAATTTACCAAAGCATGATTTTCATTTTTCAAATCAGAAATAATTTTCTCATGTTCAGAAGGAGTCTTGGAGACAGCAGATAAGTTCTTTTTCAACTTTTTATGCTTAGACAATAAAGAGTTATACTTATCCATGATATCAGACAAAGCATGTTTCAGTTCAGAGGTAGAGAAAGAAGCAAATACCTCATTTTCATCGTCTGAGTTAGGATCTCCTTCTAATTCTGAGTCAGAGTCAACAGCTTCCTTTGACTCTGCTTCCTTGTCTTTGACAATTGCCATGAGTCCTTGGACTTCACCATCAGAGTCAACATCCTCTGACTCTGATTCATCAAATGTCACCATCAGACTCTTCTTCGTCTTGAAGTGCTTCTTTGGCTTCTTGTCTTTCTTCAACTTTGGACAATCACTTTTGTAGTGCCCAGATTCTTTGCACTCAAAACATGTGACTTCCTTGATTGAAGACTTCTTCTGGCCTGAGGACTCATACTTTCCTTTTGCCTTTCCAGAGCCTTTGAACTTGCTCTGCCTGTGCTTCCAGATGCGGTTGAGTCTCTTGGAGATCAGAGTCAGCTCATCTTCATCAGAATCTTCTGATGCTTCTTCAGATTCTTCTTCTTCAGCTTGAAGAGCCTTTGACTTCTCAACCTTAGCCTTTTCAGATTTGGATTTCAAGGCTATGGACTTTTTCCTCAGATCTTGCATCTCTGAGCGTTTCAGCTCATGGCATTTCAAAATGCTGATGAGTTCTTCTAAACTCATATTCTCAACGTCTCTCGTGAGCTCTATTGAAGTCACCAAAGGCATCCAACTTTCAGGAAGACACCTGATGACCCTTATGACATGATCTTTTGTTGTGTAGCTCTTGTTGAGAGGTCGTATGCCAGCTACAAGTAATTGAAATCTGGAGAACATTTCTTCAATGGACTCATTTGGCTCCATGATGAAGGATTCATACTTTTGGATCAAAGACAATGCCTTTGATTCTTTGACTTTCTTGTTTCCTTCATGAGACATCTTCAGAGAATCAAAAATGCCTTTAGCAAACTCACGATCTGTAATCTTCTGGTACTCCTCATAGGAAATAGCACTTAGAAGAATTGCTCTTGCTTTGTGATGTTGTGAGTACAGCTTCTTTTGATCTGCAGTCATCTCTGACCTTGGGATCTTCTTGCCATCTGCATCAACTGGACGCTCATAGCCATCCATAATAATATCCCAGAGATCTGCATCGAAACCCAGAAAGAAACTTTCCAGTCTATCTTTCCAATATTCGAACCTTTGACCATCGAACATAGGAGGCTTTGCGTTGTAACCATCTCTTTGAGTTTCACTGGTGGTGGCAGCCATTGTTTTTCACACCGGCCCGGATCACTGAACACTGTTAGGTGTGGTAATCAGAACTTGCGCTCTGATACCAATTGAAGGTATGAAAAACGGTAGAAAGGGGGGGTTTGAATAACGTTTTCAGAACAAAACTTCCACCTTAAAGATTTTGACAAATCTTTCGAGAACTTAAGTGCTAAAGATAAGAGATAGAAAAGCACACAAGGATTTTATCCTGGTTCACTTGATAAATCACTCAAGCTACTCCAGTCCACCCGTTAAGGTGATTTCTTCCTTCTTAGAATGAAGGCAATCCACTAATCAGGTAAGAGTTACAACTGCACTTGAAACCTACAAGTGACTAACAATTACACTGACTTAGCTCACACTAAGATTCACTCTCTTAGTCTTCTCTAGGATCCGATCAACCTTGATCTCCTAAAGGAACTAAACAAACTGTTTATCAAAGAATTGTTTACAAGAGATTTGCTTCTAAAAAGCTAATAGTAAACACAATGAATTTCAGATGAAAGAAGGCTTAGAATATTTTGAATATGTCTTGCGCGTATATGTGTTTCTTTTCTTAGTTTCTTAGCCGCTTCTTTCAATCTTCAGCCTCTATATATACTCCAAGGATTAGGGTTGAGCGTTGCATGGGAAATGCTACCGTTGGAGGGCAGTTCTGGAAAATCCAGCTTCTGCTGTGGCTGAGAACGTTAGGTAGGTCGTCAGGAAGGTACACTTGCTTTTGTACTTGGATAGCGACTTGACCTTTTAACCTAGGAGACTTCTGATCAGGGGAATACTTCATATTGGAACTTGTGAAGCCGGTTGATCAGAGTCAGAGGGAAGGCACAGATCCTCTTACCATTGTATCTTCTGATTCTGAACTCAGAGGGAAGAACATGGCCTTCAGAGTTTCTTGCTTCTGGACTTCAGAGTTTCCACTATTCAGCTTCTGGATCTTCAGAGTCTTCTACACCATCAGAACATCTGAACCTTCAGTGTTTCTTGGTTATCATAACTTCTGGATCTTCAGAGCTTCTAGCGACTGAGTCCACATCAGAGTTTGTATAGCTTCAGAACTTCTGAAGCTTTTCCACTGTTCATACTGAACATGGTGAATGCGAAAGCGTTGCTTGGGTTACCCTTTATACACAGTGCTTCTGATTTGTGTGAGATTAAGTTGAGGTCAGAGCCTGTAAATAGCACACTCAGAAAAACACGTTAGAGTACCACAATTGTTCATATCAAAAGGATAACTTGTAATCATCAAAACATAGAGTTGTACTACTAGATCAAAACTTGATCTTACACATTTTATGGCTGAAGTGGAAATTTTTGGTGTCTTTCACATATTTAGGGCAGCTTATACTATCGCCGATAATCTTGCAAAACAAGGCTATGAACGCACTCTGCCTCAGCCTATGTCAGAAGTTCTCCCTCCCCCTTCCTTGAAGGGTCTCATCTTATTATGCTCCTGCAAATACGGTTCTGGTGTATTAGTAGTGGAATCAAGATGCTGGCGTTGTTTTCCCTATGGATGCGCTCTTAAAGTTGTTCTGTTACTTTTTTATTTTCCTATGCTCTGGCGTGATGTATATCTGTAGTTGTAGTTTCTGTTTTTCTTTCCCTTATGTCTTCTATATTTTTATCCTTTCTGCATTGGATTTTATCATGTTAGTCCCTTTGCTTGCTTGTATCTTCTTTTTCAGGTGGACTAGAATTCACCTTTCTTAAAAAAAAAAGGGCTTTGACATGGATTTAATGTTTAGTGTGGCATGTATGATCCTCTCAACTGTAATGTGACAAAAAAAAATGATCGCAACTGGTTTAGCTTTGTCTGTTACTCTTCCTTTATTTTTTAAGTGTCATCCTATATAGTGGGTTATTGGAGTCTTTTTTCCAATTCTATCGTCTCACGTCATAATCATGAAGTTATAAAGCTTTCTAAACAAGATAGTGGATAATTAATTTTTTCTATTCTCTCATATGATTAAGCCATTTATCATTCTTCCCTCCCTATTAGAATAAAAAAATTATAAACTCCCTCCAATTCCATCTATTTCTTCTTTAACATAATTTAATATTAACACCTTTTTCTATATAACTTTGGAATATCTTTTCGGTACTTTCATGGAATTTAATTTACAGTTACTACCCAAGACTTTGAATTGATGTAATGAGAATTTAATTTTCATTTACTAGTAAGGGTATATAATAGATAAAAAAGGATCAAAAAAATTCTTCTAAGGATACAGTTAAAAAAACAAAGAGTATGTTTTTTCCAATAAATACTACTCCCTCCGTTCCAAAATGTAGGTTGTTTTAGGTTGTGCACATTGTTTAAGAGCTCATTAATTGATAATTTTTTTGATTAAAATACCCATTTAAAGTTGTGTTATATTCAGGAGAGAGAAATGTTATTATTGATTAAGTGGATAGTGAGAGTTGTGATAGGTGAAAGTTGAAGGTGGTAATTAAGAGATATAATACTAAATGAGGGTATATAAGGAAGAAAGAGAGAAAAAGTGCATTGGTTTTGCAAAACAACTTATATTTTGGAATATGATATAAATTCTAAAACAACTTACATTTTGGAACGGAGGGAGTAATGTTGTGTGAACAAGCCATTATTCTTTTTTTGGCCATCATCACATATTTTTAACCATAAACGGTTAGTAGTAAATTTAATGTGATATTGGCTTGTTAATACCATCGTATATGAATGTGTGGTTAGTTGTTACCATAAACGGTACCTAGTTTTTAATATCTAAAGGAAATATAAGACATTTTACATTAAACTATTAAAACAATATACAAAATACCCCTCTATAGTTTTGTTCACTCTATCATTAATTATACTTCCGATGTATAAAAAAATATCATTAATTATAAAGAGAAAATGTGAAAACTTAAATATAATGGAAAGTATGCTATTTTCGTAATGTAATACATTAATCATATTTATTGCTTATCCAAAAACAACTAATCATAGTTATTGTTTTCTAAATATGTGATCTTTGTTGTAAGGAATGGTAGTAAGTAAGCCACGATTATTGACAGTATTTGGGCATGAAACCCGTGTTGTTCTTATTAGGATAAAGACGAATTCCATGAAGCTTCCTTATGGAAGAACGTGCCTGACATCATAAGGTGACCTGGATAATTGTGAGACATAAAGCTAATGAAGGACCAACAGTTAAGAACATCTCAGAGTGTGTGCTATCGTGCCGAAGGACACAATGAAGCGTGACATAAAGCTGAAACATCTCGTAAGTGTGTGACATAAAGCCGAAACCTCTCGATAATTGCATGACATAAAGTTGGCACCTCGATTTTTGCGAGACAACTCCTTTTAGCTGGCACGCCGAGTTCCAAGAACTACACGGGAGCGAGCCAGAGTCACTATTGTATCTTTGGTGTGATACAGCAAATTTGAGACGACTGCGAAGTCATAGTCGAATACTCCCTCCGTCCTCGTTTATAAGTCACTTTTACCTAATTCTCTAGGATTAAGAAAAGAAGTTACTAGTATTAAATTTGTAAAAAGTTTTATTGAGTTTCCTAGATTACACATCAACTTCTCTCTTCAAATTAATTTCTTTTCAAAATTACATTATCTCTTTCATATTAAATATAAGGGTAAGTTTGGAAAAAGGCATTAAATACTACATTGGTAATATAAATTAACTTATATTTTGGGATTAAAAAAATCTCAAAAAGTGACTTATATATGGGGACGGAGGGGAGTAATATCCATAAGTTATGATGGGATATTCAGTAAAGACTTTGTGCTAATGCAACTGAAACTCCTTAATAATGCATTACAATAATACAAAGGCAACAAATAACGGATTAAAACATTACATCACGTTAAACAGTTTCCATAGCACTTAGTCTCAGACATCCAACGATACCGAATGCGAAAGACATGCAACATATGGCCATACCCGTCCGTGGCGTCCTAGTAGGCTGCAACATGAAACAAATTAAGTTAGATTTATACGGTTTTTTTGTTTTTTTGTTAATCATGGAAATGATCACTAAAAATCATAAGTATTAAAAAAAATAACACCTTCAAGGTCATCAAATTCATGATCCCCTCCCGTGGAGGATCCCTCGGTGGACGTTCCTTTAACCAATGGGCAAGTTAAGCGATTGTGTCCAATCACTTTGCATGTGCTACACTTCAAGGGTCGCTTGGCCCTCAATCGAGAAGTTGACGGTCCACGGGGACGACCCCTGCGCCGGTGAGTCGTTAGACCTGCGATAGCAGATGGAGTTCCAGTGACACCTTCTGGAACTGAGGGATTGTTTTTATTCTCTAAGTGTTGAGTGTGACCTCCAACAATCTCCCATGTCTGGCGAAAGTCATCAATAAGCGGACAAGCAAGTGTACACATTTTCCTACAGGCTTCGAGCATACAAACATACCTGGCAAGGACCGCAGAATCTCAAAAAAGCGACGGGGATGACCCCGGCGTTTCACATAAATGATCCTTTGCACCTTGACTCCACCTTTCAAGCACAAGTGACTTGGGAATGTTATGTATATTGAGATCAACCAAGACAGCAATGATGTGGGCACAAGCTAAGCCAATGCTTTCCATTCTCATGCATGAGCATCGGAATTCATATGTAGCCGTATAGTATGAAACAAGCCACTCCCTACTAGATTCTTGGGACCATTTGACCGTGTACATGGACATGCCAAGGGTATCTTTGCAATTAGTAATTATCATGTCAGCGGCAGATACAATGGTGGGACGGAATCGGAAGAATAATTATCGGGTCAAAATACGTGAGGCTGAAAGCTCAATACTTTGAAAAAGGGGTGGAGCTTTCAAACCCGGGTCTCCATAGCCTGAACGAAAATCAGCTTCAACTTCTCTATGTCGCATGTATTCGAGACAACGATGAAAGTGCTGTAGAAACTCTTTCAAGTTGTATCTTCTCTTGACAAACTTCCCAAGTTGGGCGTTGAACCCTTCACACCGAGATGTAGTCCTAAATCCGGCAAAAAACTTACCACGAAAGTAGGCCGCAGCCCACGTATGTCTTCTGGCATACATGTCAATAATCCACGGATGTTCATGTAAATTAAATTCTTCAACCGATGATTCCCACTTTCTTTTAAAATCACCTATTTGAAAATCACTGAACATACAAGTCTTGAACTTAGGGAGGAAGTCAGGAATTTTGATATTATCGGTTGCATTACACATCAAGTGCCACGCACAGAGTCGGTGACTGGCATTGGGAAAGACCCTCCGAATGGCATTCCTCATTGCCTTATCTCCATCTGTGATAACTGCTGTTGGACTCTTCTTGTCCATTGCCTCCAACAACTGCTCTAGCAACCACACATATGTTTCTTCTTTCTCGTTGCCAATTACAGCATCACCAACAACGGTTGTTTGATTATGGTGATTGACACATGAAAATATGACGAGGGGACGCCGATACTTGTTTTTTTTTATATGTGGCATCGAATGCTAAAACATCCCCAAACACGTTGTAGTTCATCCGACCTATCCCGTCACACCAAAACAAATGTTCCAGATTTTTATCAGCGTCCTCCGTGTGCTGCACAAACATAGATGGGTCTTTGGTACCTAACGAGGCTAGATAATATAATGCATTGCGTCTATCTGAAACATGTGCTCATCGTTGCTTCCCAACTTGGTTCTGCAGATCTTTCAAGCTGTATTGCGTGTTGTTATACCCCCCAACATGTGCAGCATGGGAATTGTAGACGTCGGCAGTTGTTAGACCCGAACTCAAATGAGTTGTCAAACTCAAGATATCTGCTTCGTGCATTTGCCGGTGTGCAACCAACATTGCTGCATGACTTCTTTGGAGCACGTCGTGGTTATGAGCGTGTACAAACAAGGTGATGTACCACCGTTTTGAGTAACCATGAATATGGACCCGTAATTTAGCTTTGCATCCACACCTATAATTACTCCTAGCCTGAGCTGTCCGCTTCACATCACTGTTCTTGCGAAAGCCTTCCCTATGACACACAAAAGTTTGTTGGCGTACCTCTCCTTTCTTTTTCCAGCGTTTGGTGTCTTTACGAATAGAGAATCCGGACAATCTTCCAAACCAACAGTAGAACTCGAACGCCAGCTCCAAGCTCACAAATGAAAACCTCATGATTTCCTCCAGTCTCATGGTCATTAGATCCAGAAAGAGAAAGTCATCCTTTAAATCAATTCTGACAGGATTGACGGGTATACTGCCATGCATTTCATTATAATTTACCCCCGCTACATCATCTGTATTGTCAGCTGGGTTAGCTGTGCAGGCGAACCTTCGTCCTCATCACAAAAAGAGATTTTTTCTTCGCCATCGAGATCACTTGTCGACCTTTCACCAGAGTCAAGCTCATCCTCATGAAGATCATAATCGCCGTGGTCACCAAGGCCCTCACACTCAAATTGATAAGCTGAATTGTTGTTTTGTCCATCATCGTAGTCATTGTCGTCTTCATTCATAGATTGACCGTCATCACCGTTAAAATAATTTTCAAGGGCCTCAAAATCATATTCATATTCGTTCTACAAACAATCAAGAAGGACATTCTTAGAGTGCGCAGCCATGGTTAAAGTATGTTACAAGTACATAATACACCGGTCAATGCATACCTCCTCATTTGCTGACCACGAGTCATTAGATGGTGAACTCTGTGAGTCCTCATCCAGGCCAAAATTCGAGTCAACCTCCATGTTGTCGCTCATTGGATCAACTCAGACCTACACAAGAGATATATATATATATATATATATATATATATATATATATATATATATCAAATTTATTACTTACTTAGAGGACCTTTGACAGAGTAGAAACCCCGACGGCATCACTATAGTTTTTAACTTCCATAAAATAAAATTAAATGCATGAAACCAAAGACAACAATAACGCACACAGCTCAAAGGAGATGAAGTTGATCTCAAGGAGTATACTCACAAACAAATTTCTTCACAAATCCGTGAACAGCACACGGGTAGCCAGATAAATCAATATAACCGCGCCAACAATAGTAAACCGTAACAGATTTGAAGGCCTCACAATGCAACAGGGAGGATCTTATTCGATTGTGGAAGACAAGATAGGGTTTGGATCTGCTCTACAAGGAATACACCTAGTTTTCGTGCTCTAGCTATGCAAGGGAAACGCTAAAAAATAAACATTGAACTGGTCTACAAGAGTGTTATAACTATTCTTGTTGCTTATCAATGGCGTGTGGAGATGAGGTAGAGCACAGATAAAGATGAAATGACTAGCAGAATATGCATTCCTGTGAAGAAAGATGAATTGGCTGAAGTATTTTGTCTAAACACGGATTTGTGCCTGTAGCTTTGCTTTTTTTTTTTTTGGTCAATTGCCTGTAGCTTTGCTTAAACCAGTAAAGTACCCCTCCCTTTTTTTCTGGACTAATTCTTCATTGCGTTTCCTGTGGGCTTTACCGAAACAAAATGTTAATTTTTTTTTTATCCTGTAGGCGTTTATTGACAGAAAAACATATAGGCCGTTTTTTTGTTAACGTGGTCAACGGCCCAGTAGTAACCTAATATTTTTTTTTTTTGCTGATTTGAGCTTAAAAACATAATCTTCTATAGCCGATAATATAGTTGAGTAAACCCTAGCTTAAGATCATAGACAATTATAATTGGTTACCTTATTTTGTACAGTACTATATTTTGTTCAACCTCGAGCATAGACAACTGAGAGTTTAACTAAGATAGTATTCACGTTACATTGTCATTAAGTCAACTAATGTTAGTTAAGTTGATAATTTTAACAACAAACTTGGTTATTCAATTGAGAGTATTTTATATGTAGTCATCAAGTTACTTTGTCAACAAATAACTAATGTTAGGTTAAGTGGATCATTGGAACAACTAACCCTATTATATGAATGGCTAGAGCATGGCTAAGTAACATTTAGTTAGCAGGGTCATTAGAATAACTAACTCTCCTCCATTCTAGACTAAATTTCATCTACCTTTAATTGTCTATCAAATAACTAATGTTAGGTTAAGTGGATCATTGGAACAAATAACCCTATTATATGAATTGCTAGAGCATGACTAAGCAACATTTAGTTAGCAGGGTCATTAGAATAACTAACTCTCATCCAATAAAGACTAAATTTCAACTACCTTTAATGTCATCTTCTTCGTTGTAACAACTAATAATGGGTTAACAGGTCATTGAATTAGATAGTTGTAGTTTAACCTAGATGTTCAATAGTCCCTCCACCAAGGGTAGTACTTCCGACATTTGTCGATAACCAACACTCGTTTAATCGAACCATATATTAACTAACCCCAGTTTATTCAAGATTATAGAAGTACTAACATTATGTTAGGTAGGCCATTAATATAGATAACATCAGTTTATACGAGATATTAGAATCACCAACGTTTGGTTAAGATGTTCATCAACATAATTTAACTCACTATATAATAATTAAGGGATAGGGTCCCTAATAATAATTGGTTCAAAAGGAGATAATAAAAGATGACTGTCGGGACTATTGTACTCCTAACAGTTAGTTAATAGGGTCAGATGAAAAACTAAACTATTCATCATTACGTTGCTTTAAGTGTACCGTAATTGTAATATAATCAAATGGAAGACCTCAGTTATCACTGAGGTCATGGTAAAAGTCTCAAAAGAAAGGTGGTATTAATCTTTATCCATCTTTAACGAATTTAGCATAGAGCACAGATAAAGATGAAATGACTAGCAGAATATGCATTCCTGTGAAGAAAGATGAATTGGCTGAAGTATTTTGTCTAAAGACAAATTTGTGCCTGTAGCTTTGCTTTTTTTTTTGTCAATATGCATTCCTGGTGGATCCGCCGCCGTGGCAATCTGAGACCAGACCGCGGACAAGAACACGTTTTTAGATTGTGAATGTCGCCGGAAAAATGATGTTCGTGGTGTCTATCTTGAGCAACATTAACTAGCAGAATGTCGCCGGAAAAATGATGTTCGCGGGCCTCCAACCAACAGACTGCTGGTGCAGCCGTATGGGCTTCCCGCATGAAAATTGATGACGGAGATAGTGAAAATGGTGGTTCTGGCAGATGAGGAAGTATTGATGATGATGATGATGATGATGATGAACACGGTGATGAAGCCCAGATCTATGTTAGTGGACTAGCTATTGAAATATACCATATTATAGGCGCTGGATATGAAATTAAAGAGGAAAAGGGACTGTAAGTGGAAATGAATCTTGAAGTTTGAAATATACCCCTGGTGGATTTACAAATATGGCGCCGAAAACAAAATATTTGTATTTTTTGAAATTTTGAAAAAACAATTAATCAACATATAATAGAATGATTAGTCTTCTTCTTTCTAGTTCATCTTCTTCTTTTCTTCCTCCCACCCAACAACCACTACCACCCACAACCCTAACCCTGGCCGCCCGGCTGCCGCCACCACAACCCTAAACCCCACCACCAACCTACCACCACCATCAACCAGAAACCCAGGACTGAGTGGAGTAGCAGAGATACAAAAAATGGAACCCAAGCTAGGTGGGTGTGGCTTGGCTGTTTGCATCTCCTTCAAACCTAAAAACCACCATCGGAAGGCGGCGTTTTGGACGATGCCCCTCAACACGTTGCCGTTTTAGCGCCTAGGTGGACCGACAAGGAGATCTGGGAATAGGGGTGGTGCTTTGCGCCGCCACCAAAGGTGAGGAAGATGGAGTTCGGAAAGGAGATCTAGCTTCTCCGAACGATCCCAATCTGGGTCCGGTCGCCTCCTCCACCACGCGCCGCCGCAACAACCTCTTCACTCTCAATTTTCTGCAAGTAGGGTTGTTGTTGGTTGATGAAGAAATTTTCCTCCACTAACTACTATCAAATCCCTTTCAAGACTCAATCGTAGTATAGTATCGGGTTTTGTCGTCTCCACAGGGATTGTGTTGCTACGTATTAATCTTACTAGCTAGATGTTGGATGAATGGTTTAAAAAGTAAAATGTGGGTTTATTTAAATAAAGGAAAAACTATAATTAAAGCGATAAAATAAGTTTCACGGAGGCAAACAAAGAAGAAAATGTATTTGGAAGTTGAGTTCATTTGATTTACAACTTATTCTCAACCAATATACTCTTATAAGATGAAATTAACATTTAAGATGCCGATAAGAGCTATTCACTCACTAATTTATTAGCTAAGCGAATCTACCCATTAAGAACCTAGCCTTAATCTCTTAAGCGCTAGTGATCATAAGAGGAGCATTATAGCACATACCTACTCGATAAGACATTCCCAAGCTATGTTCCTAACCCAAGAAGTTCATGTCCAAGTGGATAGAATCCATGACTGTTACTCAAGAAATCCTAATAGTTCCGACTAGATAATCCTATTCTAGAGAGGTGAGTATCCCGACTAGTCACTCGGTTTAGACCTCATTCCCAACTATTCATACTTAAAAGTTAATGTCTCCTATTGTCACCTAGGAAACCTCAACCCTACCTAAGACAATTCATTCTTAAGATGACTGATGCAAGGGTGGTTCCTCTCATTAACTAAATTCACACCAACTTCTCAATTGTCATGCAAATCCTAAAAAACATCATATTGGCAAAAGATACATGAACGTGCAAAGAGAATCAATAACCTAAGACATATGAATTTTTCCCCTTTCTTTGAACTAAGCCTACATCAATTCATATCAATTTTCCAATCTATTTAGGAATTAATATAAACTCTTTAAATTACCAATTAACCAATTGAAGCATTAAACATAGAGAGAAACACCAAATAATGAAAATTCATACTTATAATTTCATAAAGGCTTAAATACTCTGTAGGTCCCTGAAATTGTACCCCGTATCAAAATAAGTCCCTGAAATTTTTTTTTCCGATTCCGGGTCCCTAGAAAAATTTGTTTGATCAAAATAAGTCCCTACGCCGGAGAAGACAGTGGTTGCCTCCTCATTGTTTCCACAAACCATGAAATAACATGTTTAAAGCACTCCTAGACCTTCATATATCTGATCTGGGCGAAGAAATCGCAAGAAACAAAGCTAAAACGAAGAAACCGAGAAGCTCCATAAATTCCGGCGAGAAGAAATCAACTTGCGACTGGCCTTTTCTCTTCAACTGTGACGACCCAACCCACGAGACCACCACCACTGAGTTCCTGAGGACGAGACAAAGCCGGCCCAACACCCTAGTCGTAGCGCCGCCATGACCGCCGTTGTCAACCACCGTCTTCTCCGGCGTAGGGACTTATTCTGATTAAAAAAACAATTCCAGGGATCCGGAATCGGAAAAAAAATTTTCAGGGACTTATTTTGATACGGGGTACAATTTCAGGGACCCCTAGAGTATTTAAGCCTTTCATAAAAGTATATTGAATAAGAGACAAATCAAGTTCTATCATCCCAAATACTAAAAGAGATACAAAAGACGACAAAAAGGGGTAAAGAAGAAAGTGGAACCCGAGATAGAACAGAGCTATGGACGTCCGGAGAAGCTGTCACCTTCCTCAATGGCCTTGACACCGGTCCTCAAGGGCCTAACCTTCCTCCCCACCAAGAAAGTGTCTCAAAGAGTCTCCCAAAATTATTTATTAGGTTTAGAAGAGAAAAAAATAAAAAAGCTCCTCAAAAACTAGGTTAAAAACTGATTTTATAATGATTTTTCGTAGTCTGTTTTTGTCTTTTTCTGATGCAGCAGATGATCCTGTGCGGTCAGGTGCACCATAACACGGTGCACCCTCAGGAGCCTGGACGTTGGATAACAGGGTCTCCTACGCGAGATCTGATGCGCTGGTACACGGTAAGATCTAGGACGCGCGGCACACTGGAATAGAGCCCATTAAAAGTTGCAAATTTCTTTTTCCTTTTCCTTTTTTTCCTGATTTTCTCTCTCTTCTTATATCTTCTCCTAAAATAACAATGAAATAAAATAAATAGAAGATAAAAATAAGATAGCAACTTAAAATAAACTTATCTAATCCTAAATTCAAGCAAAATCCTAATAATAATTAAATAGAAGATAAAACTAATTCAAATCCTAATAAAATCTAGAAAAATAATATAAAATGTAGAAAAATACTAAAACCAAATAAAAACATCAAAATGCATGAAATAAGTCTTTTTTTTGTTACAAGAGGAAGTAGCATGAAATAAGTCTAAAGTATCCTAAAATAACTAAAATATCTTAAATAATATATTAAAATGCATGCAAATAATTAACTAGGAAAATAGCCTTAAATCTCGGGTCATCATTGGTTAAGGGCAAAATGGTCTTTGTGTGGTAGAGGAGGAAGAAATGGCGGTGGTTGTGAGCGGAGAAAAAGGTCGATATGGTCTCTGATGAAACCAGCTTCGTGGGAAAGGTCGAACCTTACTTCACCATTTCCAAAGAATTGTCATCATTAGCATTAACTATCGCTGTCTTTTCACGCGGGATTCGAGGAATTGCCTCGTTTCATGCAACCCTCGAATCCCAACGTGTCATTTCCCTTTTCTTTATCTTTCTTCTCGCACCTCCACTATAAAACCCGAGTATCACTATCTTCTTTCTTTTTACTCATTTCAAATTTGTATCCTCCCTCTTGAGCCTTTGAAGAACCTATATCTCTCTCTCTCCGGTGATCCTTATTCGTTGTTCAGGTGACTTCCGATGAAGAACTTCCTTCTCCAATAACCCTCAATCGATGTTCCGGTGACTTCTGTGCTTTCCCAGCCACCATTGCTCGTTAGTTTCTAGTTAACTCCCTCACTTTCGGTCAGTTTACACTCCTTGCTTTTGTTTTTATCCCCTTTTTACTTTGTGTCTACATTCTATGAGATTCCCCAGAATGTCCACCCAAAGTGAAACTTTGTCTTCTCTTTATTTTTCTTCCTCTTCCGATGATGAAGAGACCAATGTCAGTCATGAAACCGTCATTTTGGATGATTCTGACGCTAAGTCTTCCAACTCGCCTTCCGCTTCTAGCCCTTCTACAGAGAGAACTCGTTCCATAACCTCTCACATTTCTTCTGACAACCCATCTACCTCGCCCGATTGGCGAACCAACTCCCAATTTGTGGATGATAAGTGTCTCTTTCACTCAGTCTGGAATAGCATACAATCATTAAATAATAACCACTTCAACGCCCAGGGATTTACCAAAATAAACCCCTCGACTGGCGAGAATGAAGACTTATCTCTAAACATCGCCCCTTGTGATGATAACGATGTTGTCACCCTTAAACCCTCGGGCGTTGATGGATCGTCGGCGTGGTTTTATCTCTATGGTTTCATCTTTACTGAAATTTACATAAAACTCCATTTTTCTTTTTTTATTTGTGACGTTCTTACTTTTTTGATTGTCGCCCCCTGTCAACTCATCCCGAATGCCTGGGGTTTCATTCGTTTTGTTGTGTGAACAACTGACTGTCACGCCTACCTATCCATTGTTCTTTTTGTAACGCCCCGATTTCTCGAGTGTTACACAGTAACTAATTAACCAATTTTCGTAAAGAGTTTTCGTCGATTCACTTATTAATCTTCAATTAATGACAAACCTTTCATTTTACGAAAACTCTTGAAACATAACCTTTCCAAAAACACGCGGAAGTAACCAACATCGTAAAACTTTTTAAATAACCAACTGTAAAGAGTACGAATCAAAGGCCTGAATGAAAATAAAGATTACATCAAAACTTGTTCATTCGAATTTAAGCAATAAAATTGTTCGATACCAACACTTCGGAAACTCTCAACCCCAATAGAAAACAAAAGACTCTCAACCCAAACCCTATTCCTTAGCCTCTTCCTCTGAAGTGTAGTCGTCCTCCGGTATTGGCACGTCACGTAGCATCAACTCCCAAGAATGAGTCATCGCCATTATCTTCACGACCATCTACCCCCCCCCCAAATAAACACATAGCAAACAAGCAGGGTCAGGTCCAACAAAAAGAATGATAATGACAAAATCAACAACAACATATATAATATAAGTACATTATATGTCTTTTATGGGAAGGAGTCAGTTACTAACGGAATCTCACTTCACACAACCCACCAAAACTTCCATGGCCATCTTCGTGCTTCCGCAGAGGCACGGTTATCACGGTGACCGCAGTCAACCAAATCACGTGGAGCCGCAATGATCCACAAAAGTTCACGGTGACCGCAGTCAACCAAATCACGTGAAGCCACACCGGCCCACAAGGTTCACGGGAGACCGCAGTCAACCCAAATAACTCCCTCGCGTGCAAGGTACCATCGTTCTCATGGACCATAGTCTACCTGACCTATGTCCAAATTATTCACATTTACTTGCAAGCGAGTTTATTACACTTTTCTCTTTGTTAAGTCTCTAAAGTCAATCCTAGAGTCTTATCATACTCTTTATACAACAACCTTCACAACACAACATTCACGGGTTACAAGGGAATTACGGCTAGGTGAGCGACCCTTGAACCATTAACTGAGAAAATAAATATAATCCACGTAAAGGAACGCAAGAACATTCACTCATGCATAATATATCATCGCAACTTCAACATATTGACAGCAGAAACAACTTTCACAAAAATAGAGCCACAGAATGCATCTTTCAACCAAAAATCACGTATGATACATTTCTAGAAAGCTATTTTAAATATCTACAACTCTCTAGTTACACACTTGTTCATTTGAGTCCCATAATTAGGTGATATTAGGCCTTAAAGCTAACTGTCCGGAACAGTAAAAACATCAGGTGTGACAGTTACTAAACACGACCCCCAGATCACATTACTAAACCAAAAATTATGATTTTTATATGTCTGGAAAGATATTTCGAAAATATACAACTTTCATTTTAATCACGTTTTCATTTGATGACCTTAAACAGGTAAAAAGGGGCTCTGAAGTCTGCTGTCCAGTACAGGAAACTGGCAGCGAAACTCCCATGGCTCTATGGTTTTCAAAAATAATTTTCCTTCCTTTCCCTTTGATCATGGCAGTCTTGGTACAGCCCCAACAACCCAAATATCCACTCAAAATTTCAGAACCAAACATTTAGCAAGGATCATGTTATAACAAGTGCAAAATAGCACAAAACTTAACAAATACCATGACAACTCGCATAAAATCATAGATTCAGATCATAAACAACGTTTGAGGATCATATTCATGGCTTTTCAAGAGAAAAATTCCAGCAAGCAAGCATGTACAGGAAATCATGCAAAAACAGTCCAAAACTCAAGTTGTTTCTCATGGTAATTCATGGCATATTCCCTAAAGAACCTACCCATTCCTAGAACCAGCCCTTACCTCGGGTTTTGAATGAATTTAGATGAAAAGAAGTAGGATTTTGATGGAGAGAAGTGAAGAATAGAAAGAGCTTCCTCTGCTGTCCAAAATTCTCCTTCCTCCACGTGCTTCCTCTCCTTCTCGTGTTTCCTCTCCTTCCTTGCGGTTTTTCTCTCTTTCTCGTGTCTCCTCCTCCTCCTTGGTGGGCGGTGGCTGCTGGTGGTGCAAGGGTGACGAGTGGAGGCCTCTTAGGAGCAAGGGGAAGGGTGCTGGTTTGCTTGTTTGGTTGGTGTTTACGTGAAATATTTTCTGGTGCTGTTTTGCATGTAAGAAAATAAGGATTTCACTCTAATCCTTGCCTATAGGTGGCGGCCAGGGCTTGTGTGGGCTAGGGTTCTGGTTTCAGATCTGATACAGCCCAAGAAAAGAGTATTAATGACTCATTAAAGCTCATAATTCAAAGGAAAAACCAGCTGCAGCCCCCTTCCTTTTCCATGGGCAGCCGGCGGCTCACCAAGCCTCAGGGTTTTCAAAACCCTTGCTTCTTTCCTTGGATCAGCCTTCCTTGGCCCATAATGCTCCATTCAGCCTAAGAACCTTCTGATTATGAGTTTAATCTACCACTTAACCCAAATTAAAAAGGTTTAAGCCCAAAACACAAACCCAACTTTTAATAAAATTTCGTAGGTACTGTACAGCCCGACCTTTGCTCATTAAAACAGGGATATCTGGAGCTACAGATATCGGATTTACACGAAACCACATCGAAAATTTTCTTAACTTAAAGGTCTACAACTCTGATGAAGGAAGTTTTCCCAAATGAAGTCGTTAAGACCCTCTAAAAATTCACACAAGTTGACAGTTCTAATCTGCCAGTTATCAAACATTAGCTAAAACTTCAATTTTATTCAAACTTCCATAAAATTGTTCCAAATTGAACTTAGGGCCTTACACTTTTTCTTTTATAAAACTTGCATCGCCAAACCTTATGTTGCCTCTTTCGTCCCATTATCCGTCCGCCGTAACATGGTTATCTTCAAACCTCTAAAAAGTAACTTCAAGCATTGGCAAAAAAAAAATTTTAAGGTCGTCAATTCTCCTGATATTCCCAATCTCATTCTTGATCCAAAAGATCGCCCGTTGTTCCTCCTACATTGGACCATCAATCCTCGCCGCAACATCACTGTTGTGCTCGAGGCATTGACCGAGGCTGAACAGCGGGTCGCCCTATACATCTTAACCCTTCCTCAAATTTCTTGTTGCGACCTACCCAAGCCGCCAAAGATGAGAAACTTCAAGAGTTTTTCAGTAAGTTTAACTTTATCAAAAAATTTGAAATTTTTTGCCTCGTCCTCGTATTAACCCCCTTACTTGTCTTTTGTGCAGCTGAAATGGGCAAGAACAAGGGTGGCGTCAACCCCGACAGCATGGCTGCACAACATGGCTGCTTTCATTTCCAGCCAAGTTGAGACTGCCAAAGGGCAGAGAAAAAATGAGAAGAAAGGGACCAAAGGCGAGAGAAAGAAGTTGACGTTGGTCGACGATCGAGAACCGAAGCGTCACAAGTCCAGCTCTTCCAAGGGTGACTTGAAGCAAACGACTCTGAATGAGTCTATGCCCAATGTCCACAAGGAAAAGAAATTGAGTAGCAACCTTCCCCCACCAAAACATCATACTCCTGGGGCGTTCGCCAATTTGATTGCAGCAGCTAGTCCGCCCCCTTAGTCGGCGAGGGACACCGTGCCTGGGAGTGAGACCGGCACTCTTCACAAAGTCTTCGATGCTAAATTCAATGGCCTTCATTTCATGGAGAGGAATTTCAACATTCAGATTCCTCACGAGGTCGCCACCCAAGGAGTCCAGGGTGCAGTGACCCTGGCTATGAACCAAGCCCTCGTTGTTGCTAGCTGTGCCGCCGGTATCCTTCCACACTTGAAGGGCATCGAGATTGACAAATCACGTGCCCATTTGAAGCTTGAAGAGGCGAAGGATTCCTACACCCGCATGAAATTTGACGCCGAGAGCGCCGCCAAACGTGCTGAAATCGCCAAGAAGCAGGCAGAGGACAC
Source organism: Lotus japonicus (assembly GCF_012489685.1). Lineage (NCBI taxonomy): Eukaryota > Viridiplantae > Streptophyta > Magnoliopsida > Fabales > Fabaceae > Lotus > Lotus japonicus. The sequence continues at coordinate 59,462,429 of NC_080044.1, forward strand.
CCTAACAGGCGTTCGTAAGCAACTACAAGAGACTTAGGAGGCGCTTGCCAAGGAGAAGGTTGCAAGAAAAAATGTTGAAGGTAAACTCCAAGCGGCAGAGAAAATGAGCCAAGAGCTTGAGGCTAGCTTGGAAGAATCTGACAAGACGCTCTTGGAAAAGAGTTCTCGCCAGTATATCCTTGGGTTTTTGGACGCCAATGCCCAGCTTCAAATTGTTTGTCTTGAGCTCGACTGCTCTCAGTTTGGGTTTATGAAGAAAATTGTTGATGGCCGGGTTGTAGGGCCCGTCGATCCAGACGTGAGTAGCCTTCCGTTCATGCACGAGTCAGATGAAGAGGAAGGAGAAGAAGAAGCTGAGGGTGAGGGAAAGAAGAAACATGACGCAAAGGTTGATGGAAGTGGTGAAGCTAACCAGGAGGAGCAAGTGAAGAATGACCAAGTTTGACTTTGTGTTCTCCTTAGTGCTTGTAATGGGCCTCGCCCTCTTTAATTTTGTTGTTTGAACAATGGGCCTTACCCCCTTATTTTTTGTTATTGAACCATGGGCTTCGCCCTCCCTTTTTATTTCGGTTTTGCTGTAATGACTATTTTGTTTCGGGCTTCGCCCCCCTTTTTGGTTTAACTGAATGTCTTGGATATCTTTAATATTGTATTTACTCTTGGCATTTTACTGAGGTTTGGGCCGCCGTTTGGCAGGGCTTTTTATTGCTCAGTATATTAGCTGAGGCTTAGGCACATTTTACTGGTCTTAGTCGTTTTACGAACGGGGCTTGGATTCTAGTGGCCACTAGAATTGCGAAGGCTATGTGTGCTAAGTGGCGACGCTTTCTGATTGCAAAAGTTTTAGTCGTATTGGGTCATGCCATAAAATAAAATTAGAAAGGAGAGTTTATGAGTTAGATCTCGCCAATTGTGACAAACATCAAACTATAAAACAATTTTTCATTATTTAGAATAAAATTGGGATCTATTGATCCCTACATGGGAGTTTCTTCCCTTCATTTACATAGGTTGCCTCATTAAAAACCTTCTTGGAGGAAAAAAGAGTGCGACTTTCTTGACTTAACTATAATATTGCCTCAGACTGGAGGCATTCCACGTGCGGCGAACTTGGCCGCCATCGAGTTGTTCCAGTTTGTACGCTCGCGCGCCCACTTCCCCCTTGATTCGGAAAGGTACTTCCCAGCTTGGTGTTAATTTGTTATGCCCTGCAGTCATTGACCTTGGATGCATACTTGCGTGCGACCCTTCCTTTTCCTGCTTCATTGCGCAAAGGTTGGCGATCAAGTTATCATTGTTTTCCTCTTCATTCATTGTTATCACTCGCCAACTCTGATTCTCCACTTCAACAGGCAACATGGCGTCAGAACCATAAGTAAGTCTATACGGCGTTTCTCTAGTGCTAGTCTGCACATTTGTATTGTACGCCCATACAACTCCTGGCAACTCCTCCACCCACCATCCTTTGGCCTCGTCCAACTTTTTCTTCAATCCATTCAATATGACTTTGTAAGCTGCTTCAGTCTGGCCATTTGTTTGCGGATGCTCGACCGAGGCGAACCACATTTCTATTCCCAAGTCTGCACAAAATTCCTTTGTTAATGCGCTTGTGAATTGCATGCCATTATCCATGACCAACGCCATTGGAACGCCAAAGCGACACACAATTCGCCGCCACAGGAAATTTCTAACCTTTGCAGCGGTAATTGTTGCCACTTGCCACTGCTTCCGCTACTATCCATTTTATAAAGTAATCTACTGCCACCACAATAAATTTCATTTGAGCTTTGCCGTTGGAAAGGGTCCCAAAATGTTCTCCCCCCACATGGAAAAGGGCCAAGGGGCGGTCATTGTTGTGAGTTGCTCTGGTGGTGTCCTGTGTAGATCAGAAAACATTTGACACTTAGAACATTTCTTAACATACTATAAGCAATCCTTCTTGATTGTTGGCCAATAGAATCCTGCCCTAAGCACTTTCACGGCTAACGACCACCCTCCAATGTGGCTTGAGCAGACCCCCTCATGAACTTCAGCAATTATATCTTGAGATTTATTAGTGTCCAAACACTTTAGCATTGGCGACATGATTCCCCTTCGGTACAATTGCTTGCCGACTAAAGTGTAGAAACTTGCCTCTCCTCTTCTTTCCCTGATGTTTTTGCTTTCATCCTGAGGTTGTTGAGTTAAAAATTCTATAATCGGATCCATCCACGATCGCTCGCCACTCATTATAGCCTTTGCCGCTTTGAATTCCACCAAGTCAATGCTTGGACGAGCTAATGTTTCTTGTATTACTGTTTGATAGTTTCCTAGTCGTCCAGTGCTAGCTAACTTGGCTAGTGCATCTGCGCGCTCATTCTGACTTCTTGGTATGTGTTCAATCTTAACTTGCTTTATCGCCTGCATAAGTCTCTGCACTATTTCTAGATACTTAGACAGTTGTGGATCCTTCACTTGATATTCGCCCTTAACTTGCTTCACCACCAGCTGTGAATCGCCCTTTATGTACAACTTCTGCACTCCTAATTCAATTGCGAGCCTCAATCCGGCAATTAGCGCTTCATACTAAGACTAGTTGTTACTCGCACGAAATCCAAATTTCAATGATTGTTCAATTAGCATTTTATTTGGGCTTTCAATTGATACGCCAGACCCACTTCCTTGTTCATTTGAAGAGCCATCCACCAAGAGAATCCATTCTGAACTTTCCCTATCACCCTCCGTGGGCGTCAATTTTGCCACAAAATCGATCAAACTTTGAATCGTAACTTGTCCCCTTGGTTCATACTCAATGTCATACTCCGATAATTCTACCGACCAACTAACAAGTCGCCCTGAAAGATCTGGCTTTTGTAAAACTTATCGCAATGGGATATCTGTCTTTACTTTTATTTGAAAACTTTGGCCGAAGTCGCCTGTCTATTTTTAGTATTGCAAGGGTTGTCTTTTCTATTTTTTTGGTAGCGCATCTCCGCCCTTGTAGGGTGTGGCTAACAAAATAGATCACCCTATACTTCTTATTCTCTTCTTGCAACAACGTCGTGCTAACCGTCATACTAGTGACCGCCAAGTATAGTATCAATATAACCTCTAGCGTGGGTTTTGCCAAAATTGGCAGTGAAGCCAATAACTCCTTCAATTGTTGAAAAGCTTCCTCACACGCCGTGGACCATTGAAAAGTTGTATTCTTTTTCAAACATGCAAAGAATGGCGCAGCCTTATCCCCCGCCATTGGCAAAAAGCGCGATAAGGCCGCCAATCTTCCTGTTAACCTTTGAACATCGTGGACATTGGACGGGCTCTTCATATCCAATATGGCCTTACACTTGTCTGGATTAACGTCAATGCCTCTTGATGTAATCATGAATCCTAGGAATTTTTCGCCCAGTATTCCAAAAGAGCACTTCTTTGGATTCAACCTCATGTTGTACTTTCTTAGTTGAGCAAGCGCTTCTGCTAGATCTTGATAATAATCGCCCCCTCTGACGGACTTGACAATCATATCATCCACATAGACTTCCATATTTCTGCCAACTTGACTTGCAAAGACCTTGTCCATTAATCGTTGATAGGTCGCCCCCGCATTTTTTAACCCGAATGGCATTGTTCTGTAACAATAATTGGCTTGACTAGTCATGAACGCCATTTTTTCCTCGTCTGGGCGATGCATCATAATTTGATTGTAGCCAGAATACGCATCCAATTTGTCAACATTTGGAGGTGGATATGAGTCTTTTGGGCACATTTTGTTTAAACTTGTATAATCTGTGCACATTCTCCATTTTCCGTTTGCTTTCCGCACCATGACAACATTCACCATCCAAGTAAGGTATTGAACTTCCCTAATAAAACGCCCTTCGAGTAGTTTTTGAGTTTCTACTCGCATAGCCTTGTCCTTTTCCTCGCCCATCCTTCTTCGGGCCTACATCACTAGCTTTGCTCTGGGTTGAATAGATAACTTATGAGAAATGACTTATGGGTCAATCCTCGGATCATCCTTGATTGTCCAAGCGAACAAATCCAAATTACTTTGGAGTAGCCCCACCAAACGATCATCTTGATCTTTAGAGAGGGTACTCCCAATTTTCAAGACTCGCCCTGCCACCTGAATAGATCTTGTTTCCTAAGTGGGTTGAGGTCTTAAGTCTGCGAAATCGTTGCGAGGATCCAAGTTGAAGTCTTCATGTGGAAAGATTTCAGTAACACGGTGGCTTTCTTTAGCCGCCATCTTGCCATAACACCCTAGACTTTGGGCGTAGCATTCTCTCGCCGCTTCTTGATCCACCCTCAAAATTCCGATCTTGCCATTGTAAGCAGGGTATTTCACTGTCAAATAGGCGGTTGAAATTATTGCACAGACTTTGTTTAGAGTGTCTCGCCCCAGAAGCACATTGTTCATTGCCCGGCAGGGGAGGACTAAATATTTCACTTGGAACTTTTTCACAAATTCTCCCTCGCCAAAGGTTGTTGTTAACTCCACGTATCTTCGCACCTTGGCCCGGTCGCCCGTAAATCCAACCAAACACCCTGTATACGGCTTTAGGCCAGATTCTTTTAAGCCCAGCCTTTCAAACGCATCACCATATATAATATTTGCAGAACTTCCCTGGTCCAAAAATACCTTCTTGGTAACGTAATTGTTTACTCGGAGTGTCACCACAATAGGATCATTATCATGTGGGGTAACATGATCAAAATCCTTGGTTGTGAAAGTAATAGGGGTGTGGTTCAACCAACACTCCCCTTCATAGGCCTTGTGCACCGAATTCACTGCTTCTACATATCTTTTTCTTCCTTTGCCAGATAATCGCCCACCACTGAATCCTCCGACGATTGATGAGCATGACCCAGCAAGTATGCCCAGATCTTCAACTATATCCTTGCCCTTTGAAGTTCCCGCCCCAACGGCCTTAGCAACCTCGGGTTGCACGGGTTCATTTGACACAAAATTTGCTAAGTGCTCGGCTTTAATGAATCGCTCGATCTCTTTGCGTAAGGTCCAGCAGTTATCGGTGGTGTGTCCCATAGCTTTACGAAAGTCACAGCACTTTGTTGTATCCACATTTGCTGGAGGTTTCCTGGGTGGCCTTGGGTACTAGACTGCATTTGTTTTCCCAACTGCCCGCACTATCGCGCTAAGAGGCGCGTTTAACTTTTTTTATTATCCCTGTATGGGCGCGTTTCCTCCTTGTCCTGCCTGATTTGTCGGGGTAGTTTGGGCATTCCTATGTCAAGTTTTGCTTTGTGGTCCTTGCCTGCCGGATTGGTAGGGCGTCGGTCAAGGTTGGCGTGGCGTTTGAGCTGGTCGTTGGTCTATTGAGCCGCGTCGTCTTTCTATTGTGGAATCTGATTGGTTACGCTAGTTGTCTCTATCCTTTTTTGTTTATTCATCTTGCTCAACCAAGATAAATTCTTGCGCCCTGGCGCATAAATCCATCATGTCCTTGGCGAGCCTTCTGGTTAAGTCTTTGTTTAGTGAACCACACCTGAGCCCCGTTTTGAAGGCAGACACACACACCTCAGGGCTGGCATCTTCTAACTGAACTGAAACTCGACTGAATCTAGCCATATATGTTTTAATGTGTTCGCCCGGTTGATGACGTATGTTGAACAGGTCAGCAGGGTTCGCCTTTTGAGTTTGATTGGCATAAAATTGGGTTAGGAACTTTGTTGACAAATTGGTAAAGTTAGAAATGGAATACGGGGGTTGTTTGATAAACCATGTCATCGACACGCCCTTAAATGTGGAAGGTAGCAATTTGCACTTTACCGCATCAGTCGCTCCGCAAATGACCATTTTGGTATTGAAATACCGCAAATGATCTATTGGGTCATAATCGCCCGAATACATGTCTAAAGCCAAAGTCTGCAAATGTTCTGGGATTTCAACCGCGGTGACCATGGGCGCAAAAGGTTGAAAATCCACTACATATTCTGCATCCACCCACTGGCCACGTCTCAAATCCCTCATTTGGTTAAGATACTCAACCTGAGCCTGCAAATGCTCGTTCTGTCGTTGAACCGCCTGAATGGTATCTAACACTTGTTTGAGTTCTGTTGAATGCGCTCCATAAACTTGATCCTGGGCTTGCACGGGCGTTTCCATCTTTTGGTCACCTATGTCCTCGTTATCCGGAGTAGAAAGTTTCTTTTTAAGCTCCAAGTCAGACTTTGTCGCCAGCCCTGCATGCTGGACCGGAATCTTCGGCATCGTTGTTGCACGTGATCTCACCGCCACCGAGGATCCATCAGAGGAAGCCTCTTGTAACACCCCGATTTCGGTGGCGCACTTTAGTAACCAAAAAGAAAACAAAGCGGAAAAAACATGAATATTTTTTTTCGATATTTGTTTTAAGTAAATAAAAGGCTTGTCGAAATAAAAACTCATCGACGAAAGATAAACATGACTAATATACAGATATATTTACAGCCCCCGCTGTAAGTAGCATGCCGCGTCACGAGTAACCTCCAGTGACGGAAAGTAGTGCCTGTCGGCAAATATGTACAAACCAAAATAAAAGGTCAAGTATTCTGAATACAGTCCTCCAAACGAAAGTAGGTCAGTCCAAAAACAGCCCGAAGACCTCCTAGTCCGACCAACTCTCTGTGACTCCCGTAAAGAGAACCACACAAAAAGCTAAAGGTCGGGGACCTACCCTGCCCCAAAATGAGAAACTGAAGACCAGAGCCACAACGCTACTCCTACCCTAATCCTGACTAGAGGAGCACACCACAGCACTCCCAACTACGCATCATCAAGGTCGTCGTCTGAATCTGAATCCAAGACGACTAGGTCTATGACTGCATTTGTCTCCACAGCTGGTCCTGCGGGTCCTGAACCCGATCCCTAATCAACAGCAGCCGCGACAGTGGGTGAGCTAGAGTATGATGAAGTCCCTCCCACAGGCACCTCCTCCGAGGGGTCCTCGTCGTCCTCAGGCGACGGTGGTGGTGGTACTACAACTCCAGGCCCACAGTGCACATCCGGTGGTAGGTTGAAGCTGACGGTGTAGCGTCTCAAAACTCCGTGCGTCAAGTTTCTCATCCTGTCGACGCGATCCTCCATTATTCGCCCCGAATAGATAGCTCGGTGACCGACGGGGTCGACCACCCATGAGCCCGGGGTGTCCTGATCCAACATCTCGAACCTAGTCCCCCCCGAAGGGACGACCATCTCGAACCAATCTGCCATCGACATCTGACAATAAGGGCATACATAGCCCCCCAAACACAGGTAGCACGCGCGAGGGTCAACTCAAAGAATTACATAATAGTACATCCAATAAGTAAAGTTTAAGCAATAGCTACATAGGCTTAGATATGAATGACAGCATTATAAATTGTATATCCTGCCAAATAAAAATAAATAACATTTGCTGGCAATTAACATATCTCAAGCAAGATTTACAAGTATCAATCACACACGGCAACTAAATCAGCAGGAATGGTGCATGAATGCAATGACGAGGAACAAGATGCAATCCGGAAGGACGGGCACCAACGAGTCAGTCCTAACACCGGCCACAGTGGGACCATTTCCGCTCGGGCGTCTCTTATACCAAACAAAATGTAGTCAGATCAGCAGTAAACCCGCAGGTCTGCCATTTCCGTCTGCTACTAAGAATCACCGCAGTGTTCTTATGTGGAAATCCGGGTCTTATGACCATTTTTGGAATCCACCGAGGTCCGGCATCCCACCGTGTATTAACCTCAAAATGTGTGCATGAATGTAAAGTGATTAGCCAAACAACGTCTTCGACCTCACTCGTCACGTCGTCACGTGTTCTAGCTAACTTATTGTCTCTAAAAGATTACCCTAAGGTAAATGTCGATTATGCGACAAAAGACAATTAATTATAAAAAGTATCTCATGATGATTTCTCGAATCATCCGACTCATCTCCATCCGATGGTCAAAAACTGCTCAACGAGCAAAGAGTACCAATGTACTTGGAAACTATCCGTTTCCCGCCTTATCCTTTAGATAGCCAAACAACAAAACTGCTCATCGAGCAAAAGAGCATCAACGTACTCAGAAACTTATCAATTTCCCGGCTTATCCTTTAGATAGCCAAACAACAAAACCGCTCATCGAGCAGAGAGTATCAGCATACTCGGAAACTTATTAGTTTCCCCAAAACTTGGACTCGGCGACACTTCTCATTTTCCAAAACTAATATTCAAGTCCTAAGCTCTTATTTGAGATTGTGATCATTATTTAAAGGTTCAAAGGTTGTTTAGTGTCTTATGAATTTTCCTTGTAAAACAGTTTCCATTTTATTTTGTCTCTAATCTTATGAGTTTAAAAGATCCCATAATCCCAATAATTCCCAGAGAAGGTCTCGATCCATTAAAAACATTAACAAGGCCCGAACCTTTGTTCGTCCCGTCAAACTTTCTCAACATCTCATGATGAGTGTGGCATAACTGTCCGTTATCCTCACTCTGACGTACAACAGATATATGTGTATTTGCATAATCAAAGCAACACAATCCAACAGTCATGGCACATATATCAACACATCCTAGGTTAACCATGTAGCACATAGCATGTGAATCATCATCAACACATCTTAGATTAAACAATTAGCACAAAGCATGTGAATCAATCCCAAAAACAATTCAAGCAATAAATGATTATCAATTGTCAGCCGTAGCCTCAGAAACATTTTTCCCAGTCAAACACAATCAAATGCATAAAAAATAAATCAAGTCGAATTCGTCGACACCTAAAGCATTATCTAGTATTCAGTGAGTAGCCCTCACCTGTATCTCCTCCAGCGTGTTCCTCAAACTTTCCTTCACAAACTTCCTCTTCAGCTCCACAGAATTCCTCAAACGAACCTTAGAGAAAAATCACAGAATTCAATCACAATGAGTCAGAAACTCAGCAAACAATAAGTATTAGGGTTACACGCCACATTATAAACTCTGAAGTACGATAATCTAACACGTTAAGACAAGTTTTCGAAAAACAAAATTTTCCTCCCCCTATGGAGGTGCTCTCGGCCACACACACTAATTGTGTGCGCCGATTTTTCTTCGATCAAACTTGGTTCCTAGGTTATCATTAGTCGTAACTAAGGCGAATTGAAGCTCGGAAAAATTATCGGATCGAAACCTGTCGCAGGGGTATTTTGGTCAATATTTTTAGCTCAGAATTTCAAAATTGGAATTTCGAAAAACAAATTGGATGGGGACGTTACTAACGACGTTTATGACAACTAATCCTACTAGTTCTAAGCTAAGTCGAGAGTTTTCAGCCTAAAGGATGAAACTTTGGTTCAAAATGGGTTTTTCAAGCAGAATTGGAATTCGGCGGCATTTCGGCGACATTCGGCAAAATGTAATCCGCTAGAAGTACTCTTGGGTTGGTAGGGAATATGTTTAGACACTAAAATCAAGCTATTTGGACAGTTTTACAAAAAACTCAAATATTTGAGCACAGAAAGACATAAAGAAAAGCGACGGAATTGACGATCAGAAGTGAGAGATAGCATCTATACCTCGATGTCTTCGAGTAGCAACGAACGGTGCAGGGATCGGGCAAGAAACGGCGAAAATCTCTTCCCCCTCCTCCTCCTTGGGTGCTCGCGGGTTTGGGTTTGAAATGGGGAAGGGTTTTTTTGAAAATTTTTCATTTTCTTGCTATTTATAGGTTATGGAAAATGCGGAAAAATGAAAATTTCGCGATTCCGATTTTTCCTGCGTATTCCTCGGTGAATTCTAAGATAGGTTCTGGCGACAGAATTCCAGAACTCAAAACAGGTTTCTTGGAATTAAATCAAACGATCCAAAGTTGGTGTAAATCGATTTTATCCGAAAAACTACTTTTTGCAGTTGATGTCGGATGAGAAAACTTCTTTCTGAAGAAATATTGGAAACATCAAGAGAAATGGGTGCACGCGTGTGGAATCTTCATTTGAAGCTCCGAATAGAAAAAGTCTTCATCGTCGGTTGATTTTAGGTTTCTTGAACTATCAGTGATTTAGTTTCGGCAAACTTCCGAGGATTGGAATCGGATGTTCGTACATTCTAGGGTTTCGCATCGAAACGCTTGTTATAGAAGAATTAAGAGAAGTTCTAACATTTCTCTGAAGATTTTTGAAATTAGTTTCCATCGTGTATTTAAGTGTAAATTAATCGTTTACGATCGCTCTCGTCCTAGATATAAGTGAATACTACTTGTGCTATAGCTTATATCGAATTTAATACTATCCTTAGCCTTTTCCTGAACTTTCTCCTTCATAAATTAATTACATTCGATAAACTTGTTCAGGTTTTCCTTCACGTTACATCGAAACTAATCGTGAATAGGAATCTTATTCGGTTTATTCTAAGCTTAAAAACTTGGGTCTCACACCTCTTGCTCTGCCTCCGGTTCAGGTTGGATCGCCTGAACTTGACTCCTACCACCGTTGTGACATCCACCACCACGTCGACGTGGTGCACGTCCACCTCAAGAACGCGTCTTCATCTGCCCTTAAGTCTGTCTCTATCACGTCAGTGGAAGAAACCGCTGAGTTAGAGTCACAGACGGCGTCAATGTTCTAGTCTAAGGTCTATTAAGGGATATGAAGTGTCCTTATCAAACCCTAGCAGAGCATGAAGTGTATAAATGATGTAAGAATAAAGGAATCGTCTCATTAATGATCAAAAAGGTACCTAGCACAAGGTAAGGACCCCACCTTTTATAGTGGCTGTGGCCCTTATCTCGAATATTCTTGAATTTGGGTCTTACATCCAAGGCCCAAGTTTCCATACAAATAGGATAAATTCATATAAGACAAGTATAAATAAGACAAATGGGCTTGGGACCACATCTGTGGACTGGGGACCATGTAACACCCCACTTTTCGTTATTATGTTATTTATTATTTTATCTTAATTATTATTATGCTATATGGTATTTTGATAATTTATGCGATTTAATTAGATGATTATGTGATTATGTGATTTAATTAGATGATAAGGTCATCAAGTGATTTTATTAGATAATTAAGTTCTTATGTGATATAGAAAAATAAGGGTTTTAGGTTTTAAGTGAGTAGGTGGGGCCCATTGTAAGATTATTTAAGGGTTATGAGAGAATTAAAAAAAGATAAATCAGAAAATTAGGATTAGAGAAGCAGCAGAACAGAGAAACACGTGAAAGGTGAAGGAGAGGAGAAAAGGTGGAGAAAACCTAGAATTTGATCTTCAAGAAGAAAAGGGTCAAGGAGGCTTTGTACCGGTGTCATAGAAGGTAAGGGTTTGAATTTACCTTGTATAATTATAGTATAACAGAGGTTGAGTTTAACATGAAGGAACCTCCAACTTCTTTGAAAATTCAGAACTGAGAGACTGTGTTGAGTGTTAACATGTGGTGAGCAAAATTGATTTTGAGCGAAATTAAGGTTCCGGGGAAAATTGGGTTCTGTTCTGTTTTGCCCGCAGATACCCTAACAGTCTGTGTTGTAGAGAGCATAACTCTCTCTACAGAATTCCAAATTGAGTGAAACCAATTTTTTATGAAAGCTAACTCATAGGGCTATGTTGGGTAATATTTTCATAATTTTTCGATTGCTGGTTCAATACCAGAATCATTTGCAAGTTCATTCTGTTTCTTCCCGCAGACACCCTAGCAGCATGTGTTGTAGAGAGCATAACTCTCTCTAAAGAATTCCGAATTGAGTGAAACTAATTTTTTATGAAAGCTTACTCATAGGGTTATATTGGGTAATATTTTCATAATTTTTGGATTGCTGGTTCAATACCAGAATTATCTGCAAGTTCACTCTATTTTGCTCGCAGACACGCTAACAGCCTGTGCTGTAGAGAGCATAACTCTCTCTACAGAATTCCAAATTGGGTGAAACCAATTTTGTATGAAAGCTAAAGTATAAGGCTATGTTTGGTAAAATTTTCATAATTTTTGGAGTGCATGTTTAGTACCGGAATTATCTACAAGTTTGCTATGTTTCTGCTTATTTCTGTGATTGATTCTGGAACTGGTTCTAGTAATTGATATGAGACATTTGATGATTTTGTGTTGCTAGTTTATCGGTGGAATAGTGAATGATTTGATAATTATATTGAAGTGTTATTTTTTGCAATTTTGGTGTGATTTCCGTTATGGAATTTGGTGAGAAAATATGTTATATATTTGGGGCTGGAGTGGTCTCAAATTGCATGTTTTAATTTATGAGTTTTTGCACGAAATACACTTCATTTAGTCAAGAGGCAACGTGTCGGTTTTCATCGGAAAACTGAGGTTTGTCCCAGAACTGGCGTGGTTCGGGAAGTCTGGAGTGGACTTCATTGGTGGTTAACTGTCTGGAGTGGACGCGGTGATACCGCTAAGGTTAACAATTGGTACCACATGCATACATTAGAGTCTCACACACTAAGTTTCACGTTTTCAGTGATTTTATGTGTTTGGTGATTTGTTGGTGAATTGTTTTGCTGTTGTGGTAAAGTTGAATTATTATTCTTCTTAAAGCTTATAATTTCTCGAAACATTAATAAGAATTGTGAAACTGTCTTGAGAGAAAATATTATAATCACTCAGATTTTAAAGTAAAGGTGAAGAGTTTATAAAGTAGGATCTGAATTGTTTACTTGCTCTTTGTTATGCTATATTTTATACAATGTAAGTTCTTACCCTTCTGTTGGAATGATGTTCTATGCGACATCGCTCAGGTACTGGAGGTAGAGATGTGGCTCATGAGGAGTAGCTTCGGAGAGTCTTAGCTTATGTTATTATTATTATTATTATTATTATTATTATTATAAAATAAGTGTCTTGCTCTGTAATGTAACACTGGGTAGATATTTTACATTACTTTTACACTTTTGTTGAGAGGATTTTATAACCTCTCCTTATGGAAGTTGTTGAATAATTTTCTAAATTATGGCGATGTCGTACTGTTGATGGCCGAAGTGCCTATGAAATTCAGTTTTGAGTATGATTAATTTTATTGGAATATCAAGGAAGATAAACCTATTTAAATAAGTGATTTTATGCATCTTAGGATTATCTGGCTGGTTTAGAAATTTTATTGACAGGAATAATTCATTCTTTGAAAACCATATGAACTTATAAATTTTCAAACACAATCAGTGTTAATTTTAATGAGTTTTCGTGAAGAAGTGTAATACTCCCTTAGATATGTTTTTAAACTCTGATAAACGTTTTTAAATAAAAACAATGGGAAAAAGGGGGTGTTACATGTGTGGTATCAGAGCATGGTCGGTCAGTAGGTTAGGTTTATTAGCATGTCTAACTCCTTTTGTATTCGATATGTGTTTATGACACAATCGGTACTATTTTGGAATTCTTAGGACAATGGTCCCGAGTTGTTCGTTTAAGGAAATTTTCGAGGGCGAAAATTCTTAAGTGGGGGAGAGTTGTAACACCCCACTTTTCGTTATTATGTTATTTATTATTTTATCTTAATTATTATTATGCTATATGGTATTTTGATAATTTATGCGATTTAATTAGATGATTATGTGATTTAATTAGATGATAAGGTCATCAAGTGATTTTATTAGATAATTAAGTTATTATGTGATATAGAAAAATAAGGGTTTTAGGTTTTAAGTGAGTAGTTGGGAGTGGGGCCCATTGTAAGATTATTTAAGGGTTATGAGAGAATTAAAAAGAGATAAATCAGAAAATTAGGATTAGAGAAGCAGCAGAACAGAGAAACACGTGAAAGGTGAAGGAGAGGAGAAAAGGTGGAGAAAACCTAGAATTTGATCTTCAAGAAGAAAAGGGTCAAGGAGGCTTTGTACCGGTGTCATAGAAGGTAAGGGTTTGAATTTACCTTGTATAATTATAGTATAACAGAGGTTGAGTTTAACATGAAGGAACCTCCAACTTCTTTGAAAATTCAGAACTGAGAGACTGTGTTGAGTGTTAACATGTGGTGAGCAAAATTGATTTTGAGCGAAATTAAGGTTCCGGGGAAAATTGGGTTCTGTTCTGTTTTGCCCGCAGATACCCTAACAGTCTGTGTTGTAGAGAGCATAACTCTCTCTACAGAATTCCAAATTGAGTGAAACCAATTTTTTATGAAAGCTAACTCATAGGGCTATGTTGGGTAATATTTTCATAATTTTTCGATTGCTGGTTCAATACCAGAATCATTTGCAAGTTCATTCTGTTTCTGCCCGCAGACACCCTAGCAGCCTGTGTTGTAGAGAGCATAACTCTCTCTAAAGAATTCCGAATTGAGTGAAACTAATTTTGTATGAAAGCTAACTCATAGGTTTATATTGGGTAATATTTTCATAATTTTTGGATTGCTGGTTCAATACCAGAATTATCTGCAAGTTCACTCTGTTTTGCTCGCAGACACGCTAACAGCCTGTGCTGTAGAGAGCATAACTCTCTCTACAGAATTCCAAATTGGGTGAAACCAATTTTGTATGAAAGCTAAAGTATAAGGCTATGTTTGGTAAAATTTTCATAATTTTTGGAGTGCACGTTTAGTACCGGAATTATCTGCAAGTTTGCTATGTTTCTGCTTATTTCTGTGATTGATTCTGGAACTGGTTCTAGTAATTGATATGAGACATTTGATGATTTTGTGTTGTTAGTTTATCGGTGGAATAGTGAATGATTTGATAATTATATTGAAGTGTTATTTTGTGCAATTTTGGTGTGATTTCCGTTATGGAATTTGGTGAGAAAATATGTTATATACTTGGGGCTGGAGTGGTCTCAAATTGCATGTTTTAATTTATGAGTTTTTGCACGAAATACACTTCATTTAGTCAAGAGGCAACGTGTCGGTTTTCATCGGAAAACTGAGGTTTGTCCTAGAACTAGCATGGTTCTGGAAGTCTGGAGTGGACTTCATTGGTGGTTAACTGTCTGGAGTGGACGCGGTGATACCGCTAAGGTCAACAATTGGTACCACATGCATACATTAGAGTCTCACACACTAAGTTTCACGTTTTCAGTGATTTTATGTGTTTGGTGATTTGTTGGTGAATTGTTTTGCTGTTGTGGTAAAGTTGAATTATTATTCTTCTTAAAGCTTATAATTTCTCGAAACATTAATAAGAATTGTGAAACTGTCTTGAGAGAAAATATTATAATCACTCAGATTTTAAAGTAAAGGTGAAGAGTTTATAAAGTAGGATCTGAATTGTTTACTTGCTCTTTGTTATGCTATATTTTATACAATGTAAGTTCTTACCCTTCTGTTGGAATGATGTTCTATGCGACATCGCTCAGGTACTGGAGGTAGAGATGTGGCTCATGAGGAGTAGCTTCGGAGAGTCTTAGCTTATGTTATTATTATTATTATTATTATTATTATTATTATTATTATTATTATTATTATTATAAAATAAGTGTCTTGCTCTGTAATGTAACACTGGGTAGATATTTTACGTTACTTTTACACTTTTGTTGAGAGGATTTTATAACCTCTCCTTATGGAAGTTGTTGAATAATTTTCTAAATTATGGCGATGTCGTACTGTTGATGGCCGAAGTGCCTATGAAATTCAGTTTTGAGTATGATTAATTTTATTGGAATATCAAGGAAGATAAACCTATTTAAATAAGTGATTTTATGCATCTTAGGATTATCTGGCTGGTTTAGAAATTTTATTGACAGGAATAATTCATTCTTTGAAAACCATATGAACTTATAAATTTTCAAACACAATCAGTGTTAATTTTAATGAGTTTTCATGAAGAAGTGTAATACTCCCTTAGATATGTTTTTAAACTCTGATAAACGTTTTTAAATAAAACAATGGGAAAAAGGGGGTGTTACAGACCACGTCTTCATTATGCATCCTTTCACTGCCTTGGATGCTCGCCTGGCGGGTATCTCTTTTACCGGGCGGGGCTATGGGCTTGTCTTAGCCCGCCCGGTCCAACTGTTGTTATGGAGTTTGGGTCAGAGTGGCGGAGCAGAAACTCCACCCTTTTTGTTATATCCTGATCAGACACCATTGTTGTGTTTCTTCACCACCTTCGTTCACCATTTCTGTGAATAACAAGTTCAATTGAAAAATGGTGTGAGTCATGTTGTTTCCAAGCTTAATTAAGAAATACGAAATCAAATCTTATTTGTGAATTTCTTGTTCTTCATTGCTTTTGATTTGTGTGTGAGATTGTGGTGTTGTGAATGATTGTTTTGATTTTTGCAAAGATGAACACCGTGAACTGAAGAAAAAAAAATCAATTTTTCTTGCAAATTATAAGAAAATAGAGAACGATTGAATCCATAGGTTCCTTTTAAGTTGTGGTGATGGTGGTGGGTGAGTTCGGGGTGATGGTGGTCTAGAGTTGAAGATGGGGAACAAAAGGAAAGAGATGAAGGTTGTTGATGATGAATGAACTAATCCAATTCACCTAAATCATACATTAACATTCACTAATTATATAACTAATTATACTATAATATATTAATTATTTTATTTTTGAAAAATTACAAATTACCTACAAAACCTGAGGTAAAAAGCTGGTGGTGTAACCATGGACAAAAAAAACTAGTCCAGGTTAAACCTCCCTCTTTTTTTTGTGTGTGTTCAAGACTGGTGCCTTTTAAGTGTTTGATTTTTTCTCAAACGAGATTGTATTATGCCCATGTGCTGTTTTTCTACCATAAAACAAATTTTTTCGTCTTAGGATTTTTGTGTGCATACAAGTCTTGGCATCCAAAAACTAAACTTGTAATTGTACTACTTGATACAGATGCAAGTGTGGACCAACAACAAATAAATTCTCCGATAACTATGACAATAGCTATGTGGAGACAGAATTTGATTTTTAGTAAATTTCTTTGACATTAGAGTGGTAGATATAAATTTGTTCAAGTCGAAGCTGGAAGGAGCCATACAGTGGTTGTTACTGAGGATGGAAATTTCCCTGCCTTTTGATGGAACAAACATTGACAGCTTGGTTCCGATTTTGCAACTATTATCCAATAAAGCACCCAAAAGTAAAATATTAGCATGGGGAAGAAAAACACATGTGAATATGAAAAAAAAATACATTAATATACTTTAGGGATTATATAGAAGTTAGAAAATATAAACTTTAAAGATTGAATTTAAATATCACTTCAAAGTGCCTAATGATAACGCTAACATAGAGAATTTAATTCACAGACTGTTGCACTTCTATAATTCCATTCACATAATAATATATATGTTATAAAATTTAATTTTTTTTACATGGTACTTCATTTTGGTTATAAATTAAAAAAATATATAATTCAAGAATAAATTATTTTAAAAAATAACAGTTTAATAGTTAGATGAAAATAAAATAAAAAATTTATTAAAATATTGTTAAAATTAGTCTTCAAACATTACACACATGCACGTGCACACACACATATATCTAAATAAAAAAATTAGTGTCATTGCCGGAAATACTAGGCCCACTAAAGGCACAAAAGTAGAAGGTAAGTTTGTCATAAAATGGGTGCCTCAATTTAATATTTGTACCTATTATTTTTTTATTGTTATAACTAGAATTCATATATACTTATAAAAATAGTGGTTACATTGTATGAATTTATATCTTTTTTTACTTAAAAGTTATGTGGAAGTTGGAAATTTTAAAACATGAAAAATTGAGTTTATATCCCACTTCAAAGCTCCTAATGATGACCCAAAACTAGAGAATACAACTCATGTGCCAAAAACCTTTAAACTTCTACAATTCATAAAATCAAATTACTATTCTTAAAATGAAATAATGAATTTCATTTTGTAAAATAAATATCAATTCAAAAATAAATTAATTTATAAATCAACAATGTCATTTTTTAAATTAAAAAAAAACAAAAAGGAAAATTGATAAAAATATTATTAATATAAAATGAAAATCTTAAGTATGAAGGACAAAATCACAAAATATATAAGGCTCCAAACCAGAAGATCAAATTCTTAAGTTGTTGAGCTAAATAATTTCATAGTGGATACTAAGCACAGCGGACGGAAACATAGGCGAAAAGCTAGACAATAGAATTAGATAAAACATTTCTCACAAAATTTTGTAGTCTAATCTACTTATACTAGTATTCTTTACCTGTGCGTTGCACGACGATTAAATTTATTGTAAAGATGAATCAGTAGAAATATATTTTTACTTAGTTTAGCCTCTTTTTAGTAAGTAGAAGAGATATGGAAACGAACATATGTTACAAACATGTAGATGAATGGACCATAGTAAAAATATTAATTTGATGAGGTTGTATGGACCTCACTATGTCAACATTTGAATAGTAATAAGAATCAAGTTTTTATGGAATGCATTACATTGAAATTGAAATAAATTAAACATAACAATGACAATAACATAAACACTTATTAGAAGTTGTAGTCCATGATTAATGATAAAAACTGCATAATCGATCCTTTTGTCAATCAAGCATATTTGAGCATAGAACCTACAAAGAAAAAAATTTATATAAGAGTAATAATCAGTTACAATACAAATATAAACTGTGTATAATTTGAAAATGTTAAACAAACCTCATAGAAACGCCAATAACCCTTCGAATTAGATGATCAATAAACTGCTTGACATCTTTTTATGCTGTCAACAATAAAAAGAATAACCATATCAGTTTTCCTATTAATAAAATTTAAATTGAAAATAATTGTAAGATAAATTAGCACTTACATGTCAAATATTATCGAAGATTTCTTGATACACCACGTTGCGTGTAGTGTTAGATACAACTCCTTCTTCATCTATGATAAGAATCTTCAACCATTTTCTAGATTTAACTCTAGAAAGTGCAACATATAGCTGTCTGTGAGTAAAGAAAGGCCTTGACAAATACAGTCCAACATGAGATAAAGATTGCCCCAGACTTTTATTTATAGTCATTGCAAAACATAAAGTAACAGGGAATTGTCTGCGCTGGAATTTGAATGGAATGTCAGAAATAGATGAAGTTAAAAAATGTAATTTATTATAAAATGTAATTTTTTTAGTCAATTATTGATAATTAATTGTCTAGTTGATGAACTTTTTGGATTGATTACAATAATAAATGAATGTATTTAAGGTATTAAAACCAATTTGAAATCACTGATTTTAAAAAATAAATGAACTTAACGTTGTCACTAATTTTTCTGTTATAAAGCAAAGACTTAAAAGCAATTAAAACTATTTAAAGAATATAATAATTAATGGTATAATTAATTGAAATTTTGAATGAGTATTAATGTGTAATAAATTTCTCATAATTCAACTAAATTTAATGTCTTTTTAAAATCATATTTTTATTAAATAATAAATTGGGGCCCGTTTTTTTTAAATACGTGATTTATAAGGAGTAGATTGACTAAAAATTAATGTATTAAAAAAAACATTACATACGTGATTTTTAATTTTTTTTAATAAATTATGTAATGTGATTACTAATTAGTATTAAATTAGTTCATAATTTCGGGCATAAATTGATGACAAAATACATAACTCTTTTAAAAAATATTTTAACTAATAAATTAAAAGATATCATTCAGTTTAGAATAATTAAGAAATATGTTTCATTAATAATTAATGATTTGTATTACTTTTTAATTTTTCCATAAATAAATTCAGAATTAAAAAAAATAAAAAATAAATAATTTTATCACTAATTTTGCTATAATTAAGTTGAGAATTCAAATCAATAAAAACTGATTTTAGAATAAAAATTGTCGTATTTAATTTTGCTAGAAATACGTTTAGAATTAAAAGCAGTTAAAAATTATTTTGTAATAATAATGTCGTCATTAATTTTATTATAAATAATGAAATAAATTGAATACAATTAAAGTTTATTAAATAAAAATATTGTCGTGTTCTATTTTTCTATAAATAAGTCAAGAATTAAAAGCAATTAATTTTTCCATAAATAAGTTCAGAATTAAAATCAATTAATATTTAGTAAATGCTTTGACAAAATCAAAAATTTAAAATTAGAGTTACTAACCAATATCATCATTAATTTTTGTATAAATAATGAAATTAATTAAATACAAATAAAATTGATTAAATAGAAATAACGTCGTGTTTTATTTTTCTATAAATAAGTCAAGAATTAAAATCAATTCATTTTACAGTAAATAAATTCAGAACTAAAAGCAATTAATATTTAATAAATGCTTTGACTTAATCAAAATTTTAAAATTTGAATCACTAACCAATGTCGTCATTAATTCTGCAATATATATCACAATGATTTTAATACAATTAAATGAGATTAAATAGCAATAATTTCATGTTCTATTTTGATATAAATTAGTCAATAATTAAAAAAAATTAAATTTTCTCATAAATAAATTCAGAATAAACAGCAATTAACATTTAACAAATGCTTTGACAAAATCAAAAATTTAAAATTTGGATCATTAACCAATGTCGTCATTTATTTTGTTACAAATAAGGAAATAAATTGAATACAATTAAAATAAATTAAATAACAGTAATATCTTGATTCTAATTTTGAAAAGATACTAGAACTGATTAATTGATTTGGTCATCATTTCCTTTTTTTGATAAAAATAAAAACTAACAAAATCCTATTTTTTGCACTTAATCCACAAAAATTCAAAATTAGTCAAGCTTTTTAAAGTACAATTAATTGATCACCTTAGTATCTTTTAATAATTCATAATTGATACGAAGTTTTAAAATTGACCTAAAAGAGGGAATTAAGAGGTGAGAAAGGAAAGAAATAGATAAAGGCAGGAAAGGTAATTTAAAAGTGAGAAAGAAAATAAATTTAAAAGATGAAGATGATAATGAAGTAATTGGGGGAAGAAGAAGAGGGGAAGAAGAAGATGAAGAGATGGATTTGACGAAAACATAAACAAACAAAATATCAGTACATGAATAAAAAAAAAGCTAAAGTAGCATATTTTCACTAAGTTTGAATGGACTTGAATGTACAATAATACATTATACAATAAACGTGTAATTCAAATTTTATAATTTCCTTTAACATGAGACAGAGTATAGGTTTTGGATTGTTTTTACATAACGGCCTGAAAGTTTGCTCTGCCCAGCCAAAATTGTTTCAGAGGTAGGCTTCTCTGAGAAATTGAATTCCTCCAACACCTTTTTGCCAATCCTATTTTCAAAGGTTAAAAAAATGTTTTCAACCTTTCCTATTTCAAGAGACATTCAACGCACATGATATATCACATGAAACTTTTCTTTCTAAAATCAATCATTATGAGTGAATATTAAAGGGGGAGAAAAAATCGATTTTAACATTGTAGACAATATTTTAGAAAATAGAATCTAGACTTCACATGTGCATAGGTAGTTCCAAACCATGATCTGGTAATCATCACCTGCAATTGAAAAAGCATTCAACTTATTAATAGTTAACCGAAAATCTAACAGGTCGATTGAATGGAAAATATGGAAGAATACAGAGAATGAATGGCCGGAGAGCAAGAGAGGTTGAGAGTTGTCGAAATCAAATGATGGAGATTGATTTTAAATTATGGAGAGAGAAATGATGAATTAGAGTCTTAAATAGACTTTTTAAGACATTCATTATTCAAAAGGCTTTCAATAATGAGTCTCCATACAAAAATCAAATTAAAATGGGCTGGTAATATTTTGGTCCAAATCAATATGAGGGTGACACTTGTCAGTCAAAGAGAGGGGTTGGGTGAGAGTTATTCTTACAGTGCCAAATCATCTAGGTGGGGCTCACAATGTTCCTCTTTTCTAAAGTATATAGATGTCTACTTATCCGGTGATTTATGTAGTCCAATCTACTTATATGTCTACTTATATGTCTTTCCTATATAAGAAAGCCAAGGGAGGATGAAAGTTGGGAGGTAAAAAGTGATGTGGGGCCTAATCACTAAAGTGTGAGTTGAAATGCTTGCTTATGCTGCTAGCTACTATCAGAGAATTCATACCATCGTGTTTTTATGATAATCTTTACAATTCTATATTGCTTAAATTGCAGATAATATTACCAGTCTTAATTCTAAATTAATTAGTTCAACTGCAAAAAACCTTTCATCTCCAATTGTGTCATTTAAATGTTTTTAAGTATATAATTTAGTGGTTACTTATTATGAATTAATTAATATCAATTACGGAATTACAAAGTACGTGATTGTTGTAGGATTTGAGTGAGTCATGCAAAGAGATAATAAATGCACATAAGTTGAAGAGAATATTTTAATATTAAATATGATATCGATGCAAAAATGACATTCTCACTATCTCTTCCCCTTGAAATTCTATTTGACGTTGTCAATCCTCCCATTAATGTCATGTTATATCCTTCTTCTATTTATCTCAAAATATATAAAAAGTATTTATTATTATTTGGTTCATATGAGATAGGAAATTCTAGGGCACACAAAGTTAGTTTTGGTTTTTTTTTAAGTCAGTTTTGGTTTATTGAATTATTAGTTAAATGATAATTAATATTAATATGAATCCATAAAAGATAAAGATGGTGGATTTAATATTATATCAAAACAGAATATAACCTTCTCATTATCCCTTTTCCTTGCAACTATATGCATGAGAAGGGATATACTCACTCCAAGAGTAAGTCATTTAAGTCACTCCAAATCTTTAACCGTTCATTATATTACAATCTAAAGGCTCATATTCATCACTAATTCCCTCACGTGATTTCACAAAACCTGGCACAGGGAGAAACGTCGATAAAATTTTCTCATCCTTGCAGCGCTAAACCAAGCTGTCGAGAGGGTTGATCGATGGCGGAGGTGAATCCTATTTCTCTGCTGCCGCAACCTCCTTCGCCAAGGACTACTATCTCAATCACTCATTCTATGGCTTCAGGTTCCGTTGATGAAACAAAGGTATTCTTATGTAATTTTGGGAAATTGGTATCATTACGTTGATAAATCATCTCTCAAGAATTGTCCTATCATCTTGTTTGATTCTCCTTGGCTAGGCACCATTGTGCAGCGTTACATATCAATATCGTTTTAGGTGTCATGCATTAGGATTTCTCCTTGGCTGGTTTTCGTGTTTTATATCTGTACTGGGAGGGAGATGGTGTTTTGTTGCTAAACATATACTATTTCTAGCCACCACTACTATTTCTAAACTCAAACTAATATTTGTTTTTCTTTTAAATTCAGGGACAACAACTAATGGATGATAATGGTATTGGTTCATCTAGTAAGGATTTTACAACTAGTATACTGGATACTTCAGATATAGGTGGGGAATTGAATAGCAAACCTGAAATTGGGATGGAATTTGAGTCCATTGAAAAGGTTAGAGAATTTTATAATTCTTTTGCTAAGAAGAATGGTTTTGGAGTCCGTGTTCGTTCAAGTAAACCAAAGAGAGCAGTTTTGGTATGTTGCAATGAAGGTCAACATAAAGTGAAGATCTCAAGAACTGAAGAAATTCAAGATAGCACTAATCAAACTAAAAGAAAGTGCTCAACTATCCGAAGTGGTTGTGAGGCTTCACTTATTGTTTCAAGAGGCACAACCGAAAGTAAGTTGATGATAAAGTCTTTTAACAATGATCATAATCATGTCATGGTTAGTCCCAAAAGTGTGTCCTATATGAGGTGCCATAAAAAGATGAGTGTAGCAGCAAAGAGTCTTGTTGAAAAATTTGAAGAAGAAGGCATACCGACTGGAAAGGTTGCTGCAATTTTTAATGATGGTGACTCAACTTTCACTAATAGGGATTGTTGGAATTACATTAGAAATGTTCGGAGAAAGAATTTAGATGTTGGGGATGCTCAAGCTGTTTTCGATTATTGTAAACGGAAACAAGTAGAAAATTCTAACTTTTTCTATGCAATCCAATGTGATGAAGATTCTCGGATGGTGAACTTGTTTTGGGTGGATGCTAGATCACGATTATCTTACCAACTCTTTGGGGATGTCATCACTTTTGATACCACTTATAAAACTAATAAGTATAGTATACCGTTTGCTCCATTTGTTGGGTTGAATAATCACTCTCAGTCTACTTTATATGGTTGTGCTTTACTACAAGATGAATCAGAGGCTTCTTTTGTGTGGTTGTTTAAAACATGGCTTCAAGCAATGGGTGGAAAAAAACCTATATCTATCATAACTGATCAAGATTTAGCTATGAAAGCTGCTTTGGAAAAAGTCTTTCCAGAAAGTCGTCACGCTTGTGCTTGTGGCATATTATAAAGAAGTTTCCTGAGAAGTTAGCTCACATATATCACAAACAATCTATTTTCAAGCGAGATATGAAAAGATGCATTCGAGGTTGTTAGAACATGTTGCCATGCATTTTGTCAAAACAACCGATTGTCGAAGCAGATGTCGTGGCATCTGACCTCGTGAAGCTAGGGCATCAGTCGTCAGCTTGTGTTTATGTTGTGGGCCCTCTAAAGATTTACTGAAGATATGTTTTTGAGTTACTTGAGGAGCAAGTAGCTATTCCAGAAGGGTTTATTTGTTGGGTTGTTATTTGTTGAAACAATCTTTGTTAAAAGATTGGTTTCTATCTTTACTTGTGCAATAAGAAACCGAATCTATCAAGATTGCGTTTTGAATTGCTGTTACTGCAATCTGCTTCTTCAGCCCGTGCCAACCCTAAAGCCCATGCTACCGCTGCTGAAGTCTATAAAAGGATAAAGACCTAAAACATGAAGGTATCGAAGCTGATAGAGAGAGATCGAGTGTTTTAGGATTTGTTAATTGTGCTTTGTCCTTGTTAGTTGTGAATCTGTCTTTGCTCACTGATTCTATAAAGCAAAGAGAGATTCTGTGTGTTTGATTGCGTTCAAACTGTACTTGTTCATTGTGTTCACCAATCACTGTGGCAGTGATTGAGAGAAAGTGAGAGGGGCTCTCATACTTAGGTTGAGATTCTAAGTAGAAATACACTGGGTAGATTAGGAAGTGAACTATGAACTGAATTGTTCATGAGTGTCTGTAATTCCTGAGTCTTGAGATAGTGGATTTCCTTTCTTTGGGTGCAAACCCTCCAGACGTAGGTGAAAGTTTTCACTGAACTGGGTTAACAATCACTGTGTGTTATTGTTTCTGTTGTTAAGTTTTGTTTTATTGTTAAGCGATTGTCGAACCTCTTGTTCCAGCATCGTGCAGGACAATCGTATCAGAGGGAACCTGAATTACAATTGGCATCAGAGCAGGCACCCTGTTCTGGTTGGGTGAGCTCCAGGGAGTTTTATTCAAGTTCTCATGGATAACAAGGAGGGAGGATCAGTCAATAGGCCACCCATTCTGGATGGTACTAACTATGACTACTGGAAGGTTCGCATGACAACCTTTCTCAAATCAATTGACAACAAGACTTGGAAAGCTATTGTCAAGGGTTGGAAGCACCCCACTAAGGCTGAGGTTGAAGGCACCTCTACTACTGTTGTGGAAAAACCTGAAGAAGAATGGACCAGTGTTGAAGATGAAGCTGCTCTTGGAAATTCAAAGGCTCTAAATGCTATCTTTAATGGAGTTGACAAGAATATGTTTAGGCTGATCAATACGTGTACTGTGGCAAAGGATGCTTGGGAAATTCTGAAAACTGCACATGAAGGAACTACTCGAGTAAGGATGTCAAGGCTTCAGATGCTTACTACTCAATTTGAAAATTTGATGATGACTGAAGAAGAGACTATTTCAGAATTCCACATGCGTGTCCGTGACTCGTCTAATGCTTCATTTTCTTTGGGAGAACCTATGTCAGATGAGAAGCTTGTAAGGAAGATCTTGAGATCTCTTCCTCAGAAGTTTGCTATGAAAGTCACTGCAATTGAGGAGGCTCAAGACATTGAGAACATGAAGGTTGATGAACTTATTGGCTCTTTGCAGACATTTGAGTTGAAACTGAGTGGAAAATCTGAGAAGAAGAATAAGAGTATTGCTTTTGTGTCAAACACTGATGAAGGTGATGATGAAGATTGTGAGGGTGAAAATATTTCTGAGGCTCTGGTCATGCTAGCAAGAAAATTCAACAGAGCATTGAGAAAGATTGACAAAAGAACCAGGCCTAATGTCCAGGACATGAAGTTCGATAACAAACCCAAGTTGTCCAATTCACAGAGGAAGACCAAAGAAGAAGAAAGATCTGGTCAGAATAAAGGAGTGCAGTGTCATGAATGTGAAGGATATGGTCATATCAGGTCTGAATGCGCCACCTATCTAAAGAAGCAGAAGAAAGGTATGATGGTAACTTGGTCAGATGAAGACACTGAAGATAAGGAGGAGATATCTGTAAACAAAGTCAATGCTCTCTCTGGAACCATCTATGAGTCTGATACAAGTGATGAGGACATTACAGATGAGGAACTGGCTGAGACTTACAAGCTGCTACACATCAAGTGGGAAGAAGCATGTAAACTTGTGAGAGAAAAGCAAAGTGAGATAGAACAACTTGTCTCTCAGAATGAAAGGCTGAAAGAGCTCAGCACAAAGCTGAAGGAAGATCTGGAGGAATGGCAAAGTAAGTTTAATAATGCTGATGTTATGGAAAAAGCTAATCTAGTGTTGATTAATGCAGGACTTCAAGAGGAAGTGGCAACTCTGACAAGAAAGCTTGAAGCTACTCACAAATCTGTTAGAATGTTGAACAGTGGTTCTGATATGCTTGATGAAATTCTGAAAGAGACTAGCAAGCAAGGAGGGAGTTTGAAGGGAATTGGCTTTGACTATAGAACAACAAACAAAGAAAATCAGAAAGGTTCAAAGAAATTTGTGTCCGCTGCAAAACAAACTGAGTTCAAGAAGCCCAGAAATTATCAGTTGTCAGATTCATTGCCTCGACATGTACCTCTGCATGTGAAACCCCAACTTAAGCTTGACAAAACTGTACCTTGGAAGTGTCACTACTGTGGTAAGAATGGTCATATAAAGCCCTACTGTTACAGGTTATATGGTTATCCTCAGATGTACGATAAAAAGCCTGTTCAGATGAGGAAGCAATGGAAGCCCAAGGGTGAAGTCAGATGTCAGGTAGCCTACACGTCTTTCAGAGCATCATCAAAGGAAGATTGGTATTTTGATAGTGGCTGCTCAAAGCACATGACAGGAAACAAGAGCTTCTTGCAAGACATCAGAAGTCACTCCACCAACTATGTTACTTTTGGAGATGGAGCTAAAGGAAAGATCAAGGGAGTAGGAAAACTTGTTAGCACAGAATCTCCTAACTTGAACAATGTGTTACTTGTAAATGGTTTAACAGCCAACCTAATCAGCATAAGTCAACTGTGTGATCAAGGATATGATGTGAAGTTCAATAAGATAGAATGTGTTGTGACCACTGATGATGAGAGAGTTGTGATGAGAGGAGTCAGATCAAAAGACAACTGTTATATGTGGACATCAGAAGAAAAAGGTCATGTTTCCAGATGTTTGTTATCTAAAGAAGATGAGGTGAATGTATGGCATCAAAGACTAGGACATCTCAACTACAGAAGCATGCAAAAGATTCTTGCAGATGAAGCAATAAGGGGGCTGCCCAATTTGAGCTTGGGAGAAGGAAAGCTATGTGGAGAATGTCAGATTGGTAAGCAAACCAAGGTGCCACACAAGATGCTCCAGCATCAGACCACGACAAAGGTTCTGGAGTTGCTTCACATGGATCTCATGGGTCCCATGCAGGTTGAAAGCTTGGGAGGAAAAAGGTATGTATTTGTCTGTGTAGATGATTTTTCAAGGTATACATGGGTTGAATTTATGAGAGAAAAATCAGAGACTTTTGAAATATTCAAGAATCTATGTATGAGACTTCAGAATGAGAAGGACTGTGTGATTGTAAGAATCAGAAGTGATCATGGAAGGGAGTTTGAGAATTCAAAATTCTTGGAGTTCTGTGGAACAGAAGGTATTAGCCATGAATTTTCTGCCCCCATCACACCACAGCAGAATGGAATAGTTGAAAGGAAAAATAAAACTCTCCAGGAATCAGCTAGAGTAATGTTACATGCTAAGAAGATTCCGCACCAGTTTTGGGCTGAAGCTATGAGTACTGCCTGTTACATACATAATAGAGTCACCATCAGGGCAGGGACATCCTCTACACAGTATGAGCTATGGAAAGGTAGAAAGCTGTCTGTAAAATACTTTCACATATTTGGAAGTAAATGTTATATCCTTGCGGATCGTGATCCTAAGAGGAAGCTTGATCCTAGAAGTGATGATGGAATTTTCATGGGGTATTCTATGAACAGCAAAGCCTATAGAGTTTTTAACTCTCGCACAAGGACCATGATGGAATCTGTGAATGTGACTGTGGATGATGAACCAAGCAAGAAGGAAGAAGCAGTTTTGAATGAAGATGATGATGGTGCTGATGTTCCAGCCGATGCTCCAGCAACCGCCCTCGACAATGAGTCAGAAACAAGTGCTGATGAAAAGCAAGACAAAGATATCACATCAAACAAAGCTCCATCAATCAGGGTTCAGAAGAATCATCCTCAAGAAAACATTATTGGTAATCTTCAAGAAGGGGTGACTACCAGATCCAGGAGTATAATTGCTCACAGTTGTTTCATCTCTAAGATAGAACCCAAGAATGTCAATGAAGCTCTCACTGATGAATACTGGATAAATGCTATGCAAGAGGAGCTAGAGCAGTTCAGGAGAAATGAAGTGCGGGAGTTAGTGCCTAGACCTGAAGGAGTAAACATCATTGGCACTAAGTGGATCTTCAAGAACAAATCAGATGAAACTGGAACAGTCACAAGGAATAAAGCAAGGCTAGTTGCTCAAGGATATACTCAGATAGAAGGAGTTGATTTTGATGAAACCTTTGCTCCAGTAGCTAGACTGGAATCTATAAGACTCTTATTAGGTGTTGCTTGTCTCTTGAAGTTCAGACTTTATCAGATGGATGTGAAGAGTGCTTTTCTGAATGGCTATTTGAGTGAAGAAGTTTATGTTGAACAACATAAAGGATTTACAGATCCACATCATCCAGATCATGTGTACAAGTTGAGGAAGGCCTTGTATGGCTTGAAGCAAGCACCTAGGGCTTGGTATGAAAAGTTAACTGAATTCCTTGTAAGCAATGGTTACAGTAAGGGTGGAATTGATAAAACTCTGTTTGTGAAGAATGACAAAGGTAAGCTCATGATAGCACAGATTTATGTGGATGACATTGTCTTTGGAGGAATGTCGAACTCAATGGTGGAGCATTTCGTCCGACAAATGAAATCTGAATTTGAGATGAGCCTAGTTGGTGAATTGAACTATTTTCTAGGACTACAAGTGAAACAAATGGAGGATTCTATGTTCATATCACAGAGTAAGTATGCTAAAGGGTTAGTCAAGAAGTTTGGGCTTGAAAAGGCTGGTCACAAGAGAACTCCTGCTGCTACACACATCAAACTTTCCAAGGATGAACAGGGGGAAGATGTTGATCAAAGTCTCAATAGAAGCATGATTGGAAGCTTGTTGTATCTCACTGCTAGCAGGCCAGACATCACATTTGCTGTCGGAGTTTGTGCTAGGTATCAGGCAGCTCCTAAAGCCAGTCATCTGCTACAAGTCAAGAGAATTATCAAGTACATCAATGGCACAAGTGACTATGGTATTCTCTATACTCATGATACAAATTCCTCTTTAGTTGGATTCTGTGATGCAGATTGGGCAGGTAGTGCAGATGATCGAAAGAGCACATCTGGTGGATGTTTCTTCCTAGGGAATAATTTGATTTCATGGTTTAGCAAGAAGCAGAATTGTGTCTCATTGTCTACAGCTGAAGCAGAATATATTGCAGCAGGAAGTAGTTGTACACAACTCATGTGGATGAAGCAAATGCTAAAGCAGTATGATGTTGAATAGGATGTCATGACATTGTACTGCTACAATCTCAGTGCAATTAATATTTCTAAGAATCCCATACAGCATAGCAGGACCAAGCATATTGACATTAGACATCATTTTATTAGAGACTTGGTGGAAGATAAAATTGTTAATTTGGATCATGTTACAACTGACAAGCAATTGGCTGATATTTTCACAAAACCCCTTGATGCAATCACTTTTGAAAAATTAAGAGGAAGTCTAGGGATTTGTCTTTCTGATGCATAGAAATTAGCGTGCCCCAGTGTGTTAACGGCTAGTTTATTCTTGGTCATCATTAACTGCCGTTGTGACATCAGCAAAAAGAAAGTTACTTCATGGTTCACTTATCCTATAACTACCTCCAACGGGCAAATTGTGTTCTCTCAACCGCCTGTACATCTATCTACTTCCAGTCGTATCATCTCTCATTTGCAATTCTGTTTCGTTGTTCTGTACTCTGTTTATAATTGCTTTCGATTCATCATGTCTCAAAGTTCAGGAAAGAAGGAATCTGTCAAGGCCAAGATTGAAAGAACTGTTAAAGAGGTCAAGTGTATGGGTTTGAAGAGTGATTCTTCTCAACCATCTTCTGTGTCCATGAAAGCTCCCAAGAAGATGAGATCAAGAAACCCAACGTGTAAGGTCTACAAATCACAGGTCAAGAACAGCAAAACCCCAAATGTTCCTATCCTTGAGGATGTTCCTGACGAAGAGGAAATCAATGATGAAGATTCTCCTGTGAAATCGCCCCCTGATGTTGTGCCTGATGTTGAGACATCTGGGTCTAAGGAAAGTTCTGCTCAAGAAAATTCTGGAAAGGATTCCACTTCTCATGAAGATTCAGGTGGTGCTACCCAGCCTGATATCTCTGTATCATCCTCTTCAAAGGATGCTGATTCAAAGAATGATAACTCTGCGGATATCAATTCTGAAGAGCCAATCCAGGATCCAGCCACTGTTCAGAACATCTCTGATGATGCTTCTGATGATGTTCCTCTGACTGAGACCTTTGCTGATAGTATTGCTGCGAGGATGAAGAAGAAAAGAAGGATTTCTTCTCCTGAAATCACTCCTACTCCATCAAAGAAATCCAGACAGGCCAGTGTGAAGAGTAAGGGAAAGTAAAAGGAAGACAAGACTCCCACTGAGAAGAAGAAGAGGAAGATTCCAGTTGAAGTTGAAGACTCTGAGTCAGATGTTGAAGTCGGTATCCAGGACATTCGATCTTCTGAGAAAAAGAAGTTTTCTGGTAAGCGTATTCCTCAGAATGTTCCTGCTGTTCCTATTGATAGAGTGTCTTTCCACTTAGAAGAGAATGTTCAGAAGTGGAAGTTTGTTTGCAAGAGGAGAATGGCCAAGGAAAGGGAAGTTGGTTCTGATGTTCTTGAATGCAGAGATGTAATTGCACTAATTGAGAAAGCAGGTCTGATGAAGACTATTCAGAATGTTAGAAGGTGTTATGAGAAGCTTGTGAGAGAGTTCTTGGTGAATCTCTCTGTTGATGTAGGACTTCCTGAAAGTGCAGAATTCAGGAAAATCTATGTGAGGGCTGAATGTGTGATGTTTTCTCCTGCTGTTGTCAATCAAGCACTTGGCAGAAGTGCTATTGAATTTGTTGATGAAGAAGTGTCCATGGATGATGTTGCCAAGGAGCTTACTGCAGGTCATGTGAAGAAGTGGCCCAGCAAGAAGTTGTTGTCTACTGGAAATCTAAGTGTGAAGTATGCTATCCTTAACAGGATTGGTGCTGTGAATTGGGTTCCTACTCAGCATACCTCTGGTGTTTCTGCAACGCTTGCCAAGTTGATCTGCAGGATTGGCAAGTCTATTGCTTTTGATTTTGGAACTTTTGTGTTTGAGCAGACATTGAAGCATGTTGATACTTGTGCAGTGAAGCTGCCTGTTTCATTTCCTTCACTTCTTACTGAGATCATTCTGAAGCAACATCCTCAGATTCTCAGGGCTGATGATGTGGCTATGCCTCGTGGAGTTCCAATCACTTTGGATCAACGTTTGTTTCTGGAGCCACATGTTCTAGACATTGCCTTACCAACCAGCAGAACATCTGCTCCTCCTGTGACTGAATCTGGTACTAAGGCCATAATTGCTGAATTACTGGAAGTCTCCAAGGCTTTGGAGGAGACAATCAGGGTGAGCACTTCCAGGAAGCTCAAAGTTGATGCGTTACTACACAAGCTTCAAGAAGAAGAACGTCAAGGTGGTGAGCACAGTGCTGCTGCTACAGCTGCTCAGAAAGCAAGTAATGAAGAGGAGGAAGGATCTGAAGAAAGAGCAGAAGGGTCTGGGGAGGAGTCAAGTTCTGAAGACTAGTTTGCTCTGATCTTGTGCTATTTTCTTTTGTTTTTGGATGCACCCTTTGAAAATTTGTGCTAAAAAGGGGGAGTAGTTGAGATTGAAGATTCTATCTGCTATGTGGTGTAATATTTTGTGCAACTGCTGTGAAGACGTATATTTCTACTGTGAAGTTTCTTCTGCTATGTGTGTTCTGATCGTGTTAGCTCTGATAGTGTTAGCTTTGGTTTGTTTAATTTGAAGACAAGTTCAAGATCATGGCTATGTTTGTTTCAAGAGGCATTTTCTGATAGCAGTATTTCTGATAGCTTATGGGTTGCTAACTTCTGATAGCAGTAGTTCTGATTATGGGTTGCTAACTTCTGATAGCAGTAGTTCTGAAACGTTGCATCTGATTAGCAGTATTTCTGACAGCTTATGTGTTGCCAACTTCTGAAGGCAGTATTTCTGAAACGTTGATGTTTTAAGCTGATCTATTTTGGTGTCATCATATGCTAAGGCCTGATTGTACTTCTGGTTGTGTGTTTGTGCTGCTAAGTGTTTTTGTTCCAACTATGTCTTCTGAAGAATGGTAGTTGGTTGTGTAGTTGCATCAGTTGAGGGGGAGATCTGACTAAGGGGGAGAATTGTTTCTCTAGTTTTTATCCTCTCTAATTGTGAGTTGTTTTAGACAAAATTTGACAAAGAGGGAGATTGTTAGAACATGTTGCCATGCATTTTGTCAAAACAACCGATTGTCGAAGCAGATGTCGTGGCATCTGACCTCGTGAAGCTAGGGCATCAGTCGTCAGCTTGTGTTTCTGTTGTGGGCCCTCTAAAGATTTACTGAAGATATGTTTTTGAGTTACTTGAGGAGCAAGTAGCTATTCCATAAGGGTTTATTTGTTGGGTTGTTATTTGTTGAAACAATCTTTGTTAAAAGATTGGTTTCTATCTTTACTTGTGCAATAAGAAACCGAATCTATCAAGATTGCGTTTTGAATTGCTGTTACTGCAATCTGTTTCTTCAGCCCGTGCCAACCCTAAAGCCCATGCTACCGCTGCTGAAGTCTATAAAAGGATGAAGACCTAAAACATGAAGGTGTCGAAGCTGATAGAGAGAGAGAGATCGAGTGTTTTAGGATTTGTTAATTGTGCTTTGTCCTTGTTAGTTGTGAATCTGTCTTTGCTCACTGATTCTATAAAGCAAAGAGAGATTATGTGTGTTTGATTGCGTTCAAACTCTACTTGTTCATTGTGTTCACCAATCACTGTGGCAGTGATTGAGAGAAAGTGAGAGGGGCTCTCATACTTAGGTTGAGATTCTAAGTAGAAATACACTGGGTAGATTAGGAAGTGAACTATGAACTGAGTTGTTCATGAGTGTCTGTAATTCCTGAGTCTTGAGATAGTGGATTTCCTTTCTTTGGGTGCAAACCCTCCAGACGTAGGTGAAAGTTTTCACTGAACTGGGTTAACAATCACTGTGTGTTATTGTTTCTGTTGTTAAGTTTTGTTTTATTGTTAAGCGATTGTTGAACCTCTTGTTCCAGCATCGTGCAGGACAATCGTATCATAGGGAACCTGAATTACAGAGGTTCACATAGCATTCAAAGTTTTGAAGAAGAATGGATGCGCATAATGGTCGAGTATAACTTGAAGGAAAATGAATGGCTTCAAGGGTTATATAAGATTAGAGAACTTGGATACCAATTTATAACAGGAGTACATTCTTTGCTGGAATGAATACTACTCAAAGAAGTGAAAGTATTAATGTTTTCTTTGATTCTTTTGTTGATGCATCAACAACATTACAAGAATTTGTGTTGAAGTTTGAGAAAGCTGTTGAAAGTCGCTTAGAGGCAGAACGAAAGGAAAATTATGAATCAAGGCATAAGTCTCGTATTTTGAGTACCAGGTCAAAACTTGAGGAGCATGCGGCATCTATATACACCAGAAATATTTTTGCTAAATTTAAAGGTGAGCTAGAGAAAATCAACCAATTCACTAGACATAAGATTAGAAGAGATGGGCCTAAATATGTGTATCAGGTGTCCAATTGCTATGATGCTCGAGATACTTTCACTGTTGATATAGACTTAGACTCACAGATTGCTAAATGTGGTTGTGAACTATATGAATTTATGGGGATATTGTGCCGACACATACTAGTAATTTTCCAAGCAAAGGGAGTTGTTCAGATTCCTAGTCATCTCACAAATATCTTCATCTTCTCCATTTCATCATCTTCATCCCCTTTTTTCAATACCCAAATTGAAAAAAATTAAGATCTAGAACCGATCAGAACACGAAACAGGTACCCATTAAAAAACATAAATCCAGTAAGCTATGAAGCAATATTTCCACCTAGAACTAAAAACCAGATACAAATCCCCCCCCCCCCCCACAAGAAGAGCAACCCGCAGCCAGAAAAAGCAAACACAATGGCTAAATAATTGCCCAAGATACGTTGGCCCCAACACCAGCAAATCATCCTTCCATGTTCATCAAGCTCTTCACCATTTTCATAAAATCAACTCCTCAAACCCAGAAACAATAAAACCCCAGAAAATAAACCCTCAAAAGTCCTATATTTCATCCTTTTCATCTTCATCATCTATCTATAGAAACCAGATTTCACATATCAAATCCCACAACCACCAAAACATCCCAGAACACAACACAAAACACAAAATTCCCAAACTTTCAAAACCCAGAAGTCCAACAGAGAGTGCGACGAGATAGAGAGCAGGGAAGTCATGATTTCTCCATCTTTTCACCTTCCACCCTCTCTCACCATACCCACCCACTCCCCACCGCCACCTTTAACCCCAACCTCACCCCAATCGAAACCCAAACCAAAAAATCATAAAGCCAGCAAACCCAAATTTATTTCTTCTTTCAATTTCATAAAGTCGTACCCAGTATCGAACCCAGATTCAGGAGAAAATTTTAGGAGACTCAGATCGGCATCTCCCTTGCAACGGCGGAGACTACGACCCTCCAGTATCTAACTCCCTCATGTCCGCCATCATGCGCACCCAAGACAACCAACGCCGCCACCCCAAGAGCTTCCACCTCCTCCAAATTATGCAGCAACAGAACTGGGCGGTGGAAGACTCGCAACTCTAAAAGGACCTAGAACAAGTCGCTTAGGAAAAAAACGCAAAGACGATTCGCAGATCGAGGCTCAGATCTAGAAACCGCGTGTGGATCTTGGCGGTGGAGGACGGAGGTGGTGGTGTGGGCATGCAGGCGCGAGTTTCGGTGGTTCTGGGTTTCTGATCTGTTGAGAGGAAGAAGATGAAGGGTGACGGAGGTTGGAGATGTCTCGGTTTTCTTGGAGATAGAAGGAAAATCAATGAAAGAAGAGCATGTGTGGGTGAGGCAATCTTGAGCTTTGAGAAAGAAGGAAGAGAATGAAAAATAACGGGTGGATGGTGGAGGGAGAAATATCTGTGAGTGGAGAGATTAACTGGTGAATTGAAGAAGAATCTGGATGGGTGGGTATGTTTTTCTGGGTTATGGTTTGATTTTCTGGGTGGGTATGCTTCTGATAAATCCCAAATTGATTTTGGATTTTTTTATTTGGGGAAATTAATTTTGTTAATTAGATTAGGGTTAGATTTGTTAATAGATTTATTATTAGTTAATTTGATTAATAAATCTGACTTGTTATTTATTTTTAAATTTTTAAATTTTGTTTAAATCCACGTAAGCATTATTAACACAGTCAGCGTGCCACTTCATCACTCGCCAGAGCTCCGGGCTCTGGCGAGGATCTGCTCCAGACTTATTGCAAACGAGAGGACCCAAATTTGCAAATTTTCCGGGGAGGGACTAATTTCAGACGGCGAGACAAAGACAGGGACCAAATAGACGATTAACCCTATTATTATTTAGATCATATAAGTTAGAGAATTCCATGGTACACAATTAATATATTAATTTTGATCTAGACAATTATTAATTAGTAATAATACTAATACAAGTGGTGGTTTTAATACTAAATATGATATCGCTAAAAAAAGCAACTTTTCCACTAACCATTTTCCCTACAACTATATATATATATATATATATATATATATATATATATATATATATGGGGAATGCTAATGCACACCCACTCTTTTTTTATAAGGAGTGCATTAGCAACACACACCTTTTTCTTTGGACAAAAAACCGAGTTTTCACTTTTTAAATTAAGTCACTTCATAAGGATACTTAAGTAATTTTGCAATCTATACCCTCTCTCCAATTCATAATTTGTGCGGCAGCTTCATCACTTTCTCTCTCTCACACAACTGCACTCTTTCTCTCTTTTACCCGTTTGAAAAATTTGGACATTTGATATTGGGTATGGGTATTTACTACTGAAACTACAGGAAGCTTCATCACTCTCTAACTCTATGTAATTTCGCAGCCAAGCATTTTGCTTCATCGTCAAGAGCTTCATACTTGCTTCTAATTTATATAGAAACACATTGAAATCTGATTTCTGATATTGGGTATGGGTTTGCTTCGTTCTTTTTTATGGGTTTACTTCCAATTAATGGGTATGACATCTAATTTCTAATTTCCTAAGTTGTATGGGTTTGCTTCTTTCCTTTTTTAATATTAAAAAAAATCAGATTGAAGGTAAAACGAGAATGACATCTGAAGATAACGATTAGACCTTAGAGCAACCTAAAGATTGTGCTTCTACATTTGAAGATGATGAAAATTTAATATCTTTAACCTTTCAAGAGAAACAGATTGGGCCTATTCTAACAGACACTAAGTACAGATTTTAGAAAGCAAAATACCAGTTTCATTATGGTCGCATTTAACTTTTAGAGGAGAGGGATTGATAGAGATGAAGACTTGATGGAGGTTGTGGTGCTGCAATGGAAGGAATTAGAGGCTAAGAGAGAGAAAGAGTGCATATCACAAAAGGTTGAGTGAGAGAGAGAGAGAGAGTGATGAAGCTTCTGGACAAAGTCTGAATTGGAGAGAGTGTAGATTGCAAAATTACTGAAGTATCCTTATGAAGTGACTTAATTTAAAAAGTGAAAGATGGGGTTTTTGTCCAAAGAAAAAGGTGTGCGTTGCTAATGCACTCCTTCTAAAAAAAAGAGTGGGTGTGCATTAGCATTCCCCTATATATATATATATATATATATATATATATATATATATATATATATATATATATATATATAAATTAGTAACATTGCTCATTCAAAATGTGCACTTCGTATAGTCTGTGTTAACGTATCTACATTGAATAAAGGCTCAAACTTTTAATCATTTTATAGGTACATATACCCAGAGGTTAGATACTGTTGTTTTAGCTTAGAATGTCTAAATGTGTTATAACTTGCTCCTTCATTTTTGTAATGATTTTCTCTTGATTCCATCCTACTTTATATTAGACAGTTTCCATGTATAATTGAGTCTTCCTAACCTTTCATGGTTTACAAATAGAGTTTTTCTTTTCATAGTTTTTTACGTTAAAAAAAACTATCAAATTTATGATTTATTTATCTAAATTTATTTTTATACTTTTAATTCATAAAATTTCTTTTAATAGATGTAGCAAAAAAACCCACAGATTTTGAGAAATTAAAGGCTATAAAAAAGTGAATATTATCTGAGGTTATTGCTAAATTTTACAAAAAGGCTCATTCATTTTCAAACTTAAGAAAAGTATATGAAGTTACAAATGACACATTAAGGATGTGTGTTATACGATGAGCTTACTTGAAGATCATAAAGAGTACACGGGTGAAGTAATAGAAACTTTGCATTAATTGCAGTACTGCTAACAATCTTAAATGAGTTTTTGCTACTGAACTATTATCATACCAGTTTTTAAGGGTATAATTTGTTTGGAAAAAAACTTGAGAGTATTTAACTTAAACGAAGACTTCTTATGCAATACAATGGTGAAGTACATTTTTAATCAAAACTCATAAATTATTGTGCTTCTGCAAAATAAAAACAAATACATTCATCACTCGAAATGGAAGGAAAATTTATGTTTGCTTATATCTAAGATTAATATTTTTTTTTCTTAATTCATAATATATTTCCTTTCTATAAACATTAAAAAAACACAAATTTAAAAAGAAAAAATACACACGATAACAAAAAATGAATAACATGTACGGGTAAAAATACTAGTTTAAATAAAAAGAGGAGGGCTCAAATGACTCTAGGAGTAAACGGTTGTGATTAATTACTCTACTTCAAAAAAAAAAGAAACTGATTGCACCGCTTCACCCTGCATCCTCATTTGTCAACGTTGCTGCTGCTACCTACTTCACTAGTGTACATGAATACAAAAAGATTTGGGTATGAACGGAATCATGAGAGGAATCATGAGAGCCATGGTGGTGACTCATAACTGATATACACAAATTAATTCAGAAGCAAAATCTTGAACATCGAGGAATTCTATGTGTCATATGATTTTCTTCCTCATGCCTGATCAGATATTCTTTTGAGGTTTCACTTTGAGGATTTTTTTTCCATATATTTCTCCGCGGCAAGATAAGTCAGAGGTTGGGAGTCAATAAAAACGTCCACGGATGAACTTTGAGAATGTAAAACCCAAGAGAGGAGAACCAGAAAAAGAAAGAGAAAAGAGCTAACCCACACCCGCACAGCAAGCTCAAGAGGAGAGAGCAGAGAAAAAAAAGAGAACCGAAAAAACAAAGCCAAGCAAGGCTCTACCTACAAAAAGAAATCTCAACCCAAGCCAAACCACCAGCCCAGATGGCTAACCAATAGAGGTAAAGCCAGCGCACCACCCACAGACCACACCGCAAACGAGAGAGCTTTCCCGATGCACAACAGAGCACAGGTCCAAGGGGAAAACAAAAAGATAGATCATCCACCGCTGTTACAGGCTCAATCGACCATAACCTACCGTCGGTGTGTTCCCAAAGATGACATCATCAGGGAATTATAGCAGGAAATTCCCTAACTTCAAATTATGAAATCACGTGAGCAATCAATTTTCCATTAATCACAACCGTTTAATTAAAATAGAATGGAGGGTTAGGAAGGGGAGAAACTCATTAAAGTTACTCCTGAAGTAATTTGAGCCCTCCTCAAATAAAAATACCAATAAATATTATTACACTTCTACGAGACAAAATTACATAATTTCATTAATCATCCTTGAAATTTCATTCCAATGAGTCTTCAAAATCTCCCAAATCCTCATGCTCTCCCATGTTCCAACCCCCAAGTTCCATCATGTCCACCATTTGAGTTGTTACCAATACATGTTGTACCACCACTACTACTATCCGAGGCCTTTACAGCAATTACAAAACGACTAGCAACGGAACCAGGAGAAGTTTCATCACCGAAAGAGTGAATAATTTGATGAAGGACAAGACCATCACCGCACCCATAATTCACTTTCTTCATTTTGCTTCTGTAACTACTTATACCGTCAGTAGGAAGGGTGAAATTGTCAGAAAATTCACACAGATGGCAACTACATGGAGGATCATAATGATGACCATCCATATATGAATGGCTATTTTTAGTGTAATTTATCCTGAGTCGTCTACCCTGCAGGACCTGAAAACATCACACAAAATCGTAAAGGTTAATGGAGAATTAAAACTAAGCATCGCCGTGAAAGGAATACACATCACCCAAACCAAGTCACAAAACACATTTATTGATGAAATTGTAGAAGCAGCATTATATATATTACCTGACCATTTAACGCCTGAAGCGCCCTTGTTGCGCACTCAACTGTAGTGAACGCGACAAGGCCAAATTGTCTGGGTTTACCATCAACTTTTGTGTGCTTTACCGTTGCTACAAAGGACATAATTATTCCTAGCTAAATTAACATTAAGGATTTTGATCAAAATATGTTTAAATGTGAATATTAGTTAAGTTACCTAAATAAACATCACCGTGTATTGAGAAGGCATCATCCAAATGACGATCAGTAGTAGTAGGTGAAATGCCTCCTACAAAGAGCATTGAGGTAGGAGCAGATGCCGCTTTATTGATGGATCGTGTAGCCAGGAAACGAGAACGGATTTCTGAACTAATTATTTGCCTATTCACTGCATGTTTAAGCAAGTTCCCGAGTCTACCAAACAAAGCCATTATATTGCTGTAACCTGCAGAAATTAAACCACAAACATAAGCACAGCAAATATACAAATAAATTAAGGGAAACGTGACCAATGGATCGAAATCTCATATCTCCGATCGTAATCTTACGATCAGCCACGAAAATAGATTGAAAAAACATACATATCAAATCAAATAAACTTGTCGCAGGTATTGAATCAAACGAAAAATTAAACAAATCGGAAGAAAAACGAAACAAAGAGTTAAGAGAAATATTCGGAATTTACCTGCTGCTGCGTCCTCTCTGAGCCGTTTGTGTATGGATAAAACCCTAACTAAGATGCGATGGAGATGGGTTTTTATAAAAATAAAAATAAAAGGAAATGGGTTTCAACCCGCTCTCCTTTGGGCCGTAATTGAATAATGCAATGCCATTGACTTTCAAAAAAATAAAGAATAAGAATTTGACCAAAAATAAATAAATAATATAATGGTATAAGAATGAAGACAAAGAATGCTACTCCAATGACTATAGTCTCCCCAAGTTAAAAAAAAAAAAAAAGACTATAGTCTCAACAAAACAAGATGAAGCTTTACCCCACGGTGGTGCACTAGTTATAGTTTTTTTTTTATAAGCCAAATAATATATTAATATGAAGTACAAGGGGTACTTCAACCCAATACAAAGATAAAAGAAACAAAAACAAACAAGAAAAAATATACACCCTTGACAGATAAAGCTTTAGAATTGTGCCTCAATAAAGCAAAGAGTACACAATAAAAAGCCTATGTTACACCCGAAGAATTTGATTACAAATACCAAACACTAATTCTAACCCAGTGTAATACTACCCCCTCACCCTTTTAATTCCAAGTCTCAGCACCTTAAACGTCCAAAAGGAGCAAATCATGCAGCAAGTTGAAAACAGCACAGTCTTAGAAATCCACTGGCCAGTAGTGTACTAGAAAGACATATATTATAACTACTTCAGCAGGATAGCAAAATAGCAATTTCACATACACTATATTCAGCAGAATAGCTGTCATATATTATAACCAGTTCTCTCATAATGACAGGAGACACATCCCTGGATTCATTTTCCACTCAAACCAAGTGTAAGAAAAATCAACCAATCGAGCTGTTAACCATTGCCAAGACTTAAGTTGAATCTGCTCCAACATTTGAGCTGTATCCACCTCACCCCCTTTAAAAATTACCTTATTCCGCAGTCCCCACATGGTCCAAATAATTGCCAACCAGATTGTAATTTCACCTAATTTTTGTCTTCTACTACCTCCTGTGGAAGCAAATTGCAGTAAATGTACCTTTGGTAATGGAATGTGAGCTGTAGAGATACCTAGCCAAGCATAGCATTCATACCATATCTGCAATGCATAACGACATGAAAAGAGCAGATGCGAGCATGTCTCCTCCTCCAACCCACACAATGGACAAAGAGCTTCAGCAGCAGTATTTAAAACGCATCTCTTGAGCAGATTATCACGAGTCTGAATTCTTCCCAACATTACCCGCCACGCAAAGGCTTTCATGTTTGAGGGTGCAGGCGCAGTCCATATCCATGAATATACAGGATCTGGTTCATCTAGAGATTGTCCCTGCAAAAAAACATAAGAAGAGTTAACTGAAAAAGATCCTCCCCCCTCCAACGTCCACAGCCACCTGTCCCGCTTATCCTCTACTAACTGCGCACTACCCAAAACAACCATTAACTCCTCAAGCCATCCTACCTCCCTTCCTTGCAATCTCCTCCTCCATCGAAACATCCACCGCCACACCCCATTCTCCCACACACCCATATCCTTTACTGATACCCGTTTCTGACATGACAAGTTATACAGGCGCTGAAACCGAAGTTCCAAACAACCAGATCCAAGCCAGTTCTCTGTCCAAAACTGTGTCTCATTTCCTTCGAATACAGTTTTCTGTAGGCTATGCTCAAACCAGGACCACCCCTCCTCAAAGCGAGTCAACTGAACTTCCTTCCACCATGAAGACTCACCACACGTATTACAGTTTTCCTTAATCACACGACACCACAAGCTATCAGGCTCTGTCAAGAATCTCCAGTTCCACTTCCCTAAAAGCGCCATATTGAACAACCTCCAATCCTTTATACCCAATCCTCCATGATCCTTTGGTTTACACACCTCCGACCATTTAACCCAGTTAATTTTATTATCCCCTTCTACTCCTCCCCAAAGGAATCTCCTCATAATTCCAGTACAAATTGTAAGTACACCTACTGGAACTTTAAAGAAGGAAAGGAAAAATAATGGTAAGGCAGATAAAATACTCTGTATCAGGCACACACGACCCCCGAATGAAATATGTTTCTGCTTCCAAGAGGACAAACGCACTTTCATCTTCTTAATAACTGAGTCCCATAAGGCCAGACTCTTTAGTCTGCCTCCTATAGGTATTCCCAGATACACAAAAGGAGTAGACATAATTTTGCAGTGAAGAATAGCTGCAAACTGCCCCAAACTATGTCGGTCCACTGCCACCCCTGCCAGCTTACTCTTATGAAAATTGACTTTAAGCCCTGAAATAATCTCAAAGCACCGCAATACGCATTTAATTGTCTGCACATTCTGGACTGTTGCATCTCCAATAAATATTGTATCATCTGCAAACTGTAGCATGGAGACACCAATCTCTGAGTCTCCCCCAAACGCAAACCCCATAAATCTGCCCAAACGTACTGCTTGTGCAAAGAAACTGGTAAGACCCTCAGCTATTATTAGGAATAAAAATGGGGCAAGTGGATCCCCCTGCCGGAGACCCCTCTTCATACTGAATTCCTCACAGGGACTCCCATTCACTAGCACAGATACAGAAGCTGACCTGAGGCAACTCATAATCCACTGAATCCACTTCCTGCTAAAGTGCATCCTTCCCATCATATACTCTAAAAACTCCCAACTCACAGGGTCATATGCCTTCTCATAATCAACTTTAAAAATAAGTGTTTCCTTCTTCAACTTTTTTGCAGCATGCAGGACTTCATTAACTACCGCCACGCTATCCAACATATTCCTCCCCCCCAGAAAAGCAAACTGACAATCACTAATGACCTTGGACAATACCTTCTTCAGCCTTAATGCCAGTATCTTTGAGACCACCTTATACATACACCCAATCAGAGAGATAGGCCTGAAATCATTTAAGCCAAGCGGGGAACTCACCTTAGGGATAAGAGCTATGAATGATGCATTGCTACCTTTGGGCCACACTCCCCTACTCCATAATTCATTGAGCACCCTGTGAAAATCATCCTTCAGCAACACCCAGAACTTCTGAATAAATTTAAAATTAAAACCATCAGGGCCAGGGCTTTTATCCCCACCACAATCCCAGACAGCCACCTTAATTTCTTCACTATCAAACCCAGCAGTAAGAAGTTCATTGTCGGCATAAGATATAGTTTTGAATGAAACACCATTTAAATTCAGGCCAGCCCAACTATTTGCTGCAAACCTCGTTTCAAAATACTGTCTTACCTCACCCTTCACTTTTTGTGGATCCTCCTCCCAATTTTCATCAATCATCAATCCTACAATTGAATTTGATCGCCTTCGCCAATTAATTAAAGAATGAAAATACCTGGTGTTTTGATCCCCATCCTTTAGCCACTTAGATCTAGACTTCTGATATAGAAGGGATTCCTGATGCTTCAGAACCGACCAAAATTCACTAACCAATGTTCTTCTTGCATCTATTTCCTCAATGGACAGCCCCATCACTTCTTCTTTTTGATCCAACTCATTAATTTTATGTACCACTCCATTCCGCCTAGTCCGCAAATCCCCAAAGACCTCCTTATTCCAATCCTTTAGTTTCAATTTCAACCGTTTCAATTTCTCCTTCAGCACAAATGCCCCCCAACCAACCACCTGATTCTCTGCTAATGTTTTTTCCACACACTGAGTTCATATTACGGACACGAATTTGCGCGTTGCAGATTTGTGGCGCCATGGAGTGTGAGATTTTAATCAGCTTTATACTCAATTGCCAGACGAGATCAAGCAAGAGATTACCGGGGGATAGGGCAAAACCATGGAGTTGGAATGCTTGAGCATTCTTCGGATAACATTTTTACGTTATTACATATAAACTTGTTTTCTTGAATGGTCACCATTGTTACAAATGTACAGTACCCTCAAGCATTTATAGGGCCAAGTCAAAATATCAAGTCACTTAGGCAAGTGACTTGTGAAAGAAACTGTATCTCCTTCCCTTTTTATTTTAATCAATATTGATATGTTGACACTTTATTTTTTATACACTTCATTTCCACCAATTTTTATTTATATCTCTCTTTTCTTATCTCTATCATCCTTCCACATCTTTCCACCCAAAAGAGAGGTATGAAAGAAATATTATTATATTTTGATGAAAAACTTTATCTCCTTCCTAACCGTCCAAATAAGTGGAAAGAAAATGTAAGTCTTTCATACGATTCTTCCTTTCTCTTAATTACAACAACTACTGAAAT
Organism: Lotus japonicus; assembly: GCF_012489685.1. Classification (NCBI taxonomy): domain Eukaryota; kingdom Viridiplantae; phylum Streptophyta; class Magnoliopsida; order Fabales; family Fabaceae; genus Lotus; species Lotus japonicus. Next base: position 59,507,102 of record NC_080044.1, read on the forward strand.
ATCATATTGTATCATTTTCTTAGCAAAAAACACACTCCATTTGATTGGTATATTTTTTTAAAAGTCAAAACACAATTGTTAGTGTCAAAATGTATTTTTGCAAAAATGAAGAAAATTAATGCTGATGATAAATCGGCAAATATGAAAGAATCGACAAAGTAAGGTTTAAATCAACAGAGCCATGGAGATTGAAAACAACATGATAAAGCCAAAAAAAAAAATATCATGATCAACTATCAAAGGTGAAACTGACATAGTTACTCTTACTTCTGTAACTAGAAAGAAATGAGGAAAGGAAAAAATTAAAAAATGCCGATTTGATGACTCATGTCTAGCTCATATTTTGAGTTTCCAGAACTCTTTTGGTATTACATTTGATTTTAAGTGTTGTCTTCATCTTAAATAAGCTTGCTAATCTTATCATTTAATTTTCTTCCCCCAAAACTATGGATAAGCATGCATGACAGACAGACCGTTATTTTAGGTTATTGTGATAATAATGTGACTGGTTTTCCACAGCAACCAAACTGTTTATTCTATTTATAGACAAACGAGTTCCACCACCCAAAACATCTTCACTCGCTTCCCATGCAATGCATTGCAATGCAGAGGAAAGTCAAGAAAAAAGACAGAAAGGTCATGATCTGTTTCTCCTCTGAATAAGATCCCGATCTTTCTTTCCCCCACTTTGTTCTTCACATACAAAGTTTGGTGGTTTCTCAATCCTTTGCATTCTGCTTTTAATTGCAGGCTCTTCAAAGGAAAAAAAAAAAAAAAACAGATAAGTAGATAGATAGATAAATAAATATAAAAAAAGAAGGAAAACCAAACATGGCTACCGGATCATTAATTCGTTTTGTGGAGCATCAACTGGGAAGGATTCCACACTTCTTGTTGTGCATGGTGCTTGAATGGGTGTTGATAATTGTGCTTTTCCTTGATGGGTTTCTTGCGTTTTTCGCCATTGAGTTGGCCAAGTATTTTGAATTGGAAATCCCGTGCTGGCTTTGCGCGAGGATGAATCATGTTCTGGCCTGCAAAACTCCTAATTTCTATTACAACAACTCCATATGTGAGGCTCACAAGAAAGATGTTTCTTCATTGGCTTTCTGTCACAATCACAAGAAGCTATCTGAGATAAGTAAGCTGTGTGACGCGTGCCTACTTTCGTTCGCAACCGGGAAGGAATCAGATTGTGATACCTATAAGTCCCTTGTGGGGGTTCTGAATAAAAATCTGGAGTGCTCTGTGGATAATGGCCAGAATGTTCAATTGAGCTTGAAGGATGATGGGGTCTTACAAGCTGAGAAAAACAGTGCTCAGAGGTGTTCATGCTGTGGAGCACCATTGAAAATCAAGGCTTTCCTTTCACGAGCTCCCACTGCTTCACCAAGAGCTTATCCATGCTTGACACCTAAACATGAGGAATCTCGTAGTCTCGAATGTCCTCTCCTTCGGTATTCGAAACTCAAGTCCATGTCTCAAATTGATTTAGAGCTTCCACAGAACAAGGAAGGTGAAAAAGAAGTTAATCAGAATAATACATGTGAGTGCATACAAAACATTAATTTCCTCAGCTTATATATAGATGCTAGCTAAAGCTTATGCAGTTTAAACCTAAAAAAATTGCTTACTTTACAATTGTTGGTCTATGAGTTTTTAACGAGTTATGAAATGCTTTCAGCCAAGTCATGTGTGTTTGAATTTTAGTTACATTCACCAAAACATACTTCTTTTTTCAATTCATTGTTAGACATGCTGAATGCTTTCAAGTTTTGCTGACGAAAATACAGAACACACATGACATTGTTCCTTTCAATTTTATATACAGTAAGGGAAGAAGACAAAGGTGCCTCTTTGCCTCTATTGACACAAGCCGAGGATTCAAACATTGAATCTCCAAAAACCCCACTTCCATGGAGAAATAGGTTCTTTGGAATCCCACCTGCAGATTCTCCAAACAGCAGTCCAAGATGGTCTAGCGGGCTTAGCAAGAAATCATCACTGGGAAAGACAGAATTTGCCTCTGACTCTAACGAGGTAAATGGTGTAGATGAAGCAGATGACGTTAACAATTTGAAGAGGCAAGTGCATTTGGATCGCAAGTCGCTCATGGCTCTGTACATGGAGTTGGACGAAGAAAGAAGTGCTTCAGCTGTTGCTGCCAACAATGCAATGGCCATGATCACGCGCTTACAGGAAGAGAAGGCAGCTTTACAGATGGATGCTTTGCAGTATCAGAGAATGATGGAAGAGCAGATTGAGTATGATGAAGAAGCCTTGCAAGAATATAATGACATGATTCTCAAACTTGAGGAAGAAACAAAAAATTTGGAAACAGAATTGGGGATCTACAGAGAAAAATATGGATGCCTTACAGAAGATGATTTCAACGAAGCTCACTCATCCCATGGGGGCAATGAAGATAATGAAGAAAAAGACCTCAGCCTTCATCAAGCTGTCTCATCAAAGGCAGAGAACGGAGGGGGAAAGCTCAATGAGTCGCTAAAAGATTTTAGAATGGAGAAAACATATGTTCTTGGCCGGATGAAGAAATCGGAAAGCAGAACTCTCTTGGCAGAGAGTGGAATATGAGGCACTTGAATTGAAATGTTGTCCTTTGAGGTGAACAATGCATGATCACCTTCTTTGATCTCTTTACTTCTGCATATTACTAGGCTTGTAGTATTCTTCAATAGGATAATTTAGGCATTACTGTCTAAGGTCTGAATGTTTATATGATTATTTTCAATATTTGCCTTTTCTTATTTGTATATACTGCAGCCTTGTATGGAAGAAATGCCAATTATACTGCTGGCTCTGAAGTAGGCTTGGCTAAGTTGCAAGTCTAACTCTCTCTTGTGTGCAAGAACTGTAAACTCTTGTTTGATGAGGTCTTACTGCAGCTTCATATTCTTGTGAAGGTTTCCATTCATGTGACAGAATCATTAACATATCAATTTTAATCATTTTTAATAAACAATGAATACAGGAATCTAAGCCATATTTGCCGTTTTCCAATCTGATTCTTACAATGACTCAATTGTAATAACAAGGGGTAATTTTCATATGCGAATACATATCCTGCCAATTACACAAGTACAAATCAGGAGAGAATAACTGTATTACAGTAGAAGATTATTTCAGTTGCTAACATAGTGAAGCAAAACATGGTATGACAATGGACATATAGATATACAGCAATCTACAGCACTTTACTAGGTTGTTAATAAAGCATGGAAACTAACCAACCCTAGGGATTTTTTTTAGGGTCTGCCATTCCCAATGAATCTCCCTTGTGTTATGTTGTTTTCTCAAAACCACCAGTTATCTGCATATGCAGCCATCCAGGCTGTGATCCCTGGGCATAACCCCTGGATGCTTGTGATCCAAATATTATTCCAGCAAGGTCAAATGGTTGAGTACCAACCTGAACCAACAGATCAACTCATTAATACTACAGTATTATGAAAATTAACAGTCCTAATAAGCAAAGATGTGTAAAAGAAATCTTTTCAAATGAATGGCATGGTAGGGGGAGGGTTCCCTAAGATAGTATACAGAGTTGCCTTACTAGGTCACTTTCCATGACCCAAAGTTGTTCTGCTACTAAAGTTTGGACAAGTATAAAAAAAATGAGTGCAAAGAAATTTTTCCATCTGTGGAGTAATCTTGTAGCCAAAAGTAGTAATTCATTGTTGCCTCACATTAATTGCATAGAAAGGTTAGCTTTGCAGTGACCTGGAAAAGATCATTCAGCATGGAAAATATGTGTTTAGACCCTTTAAAATGGACAATATTTGGTTTTAATCACAGATTTTTAAAATGGTCCCTCATTTTCAAAAATAGTCTCACTTTAGTTCTTGAACGTTAACAAAAAGGTGTACCAAACTATACCAAAGAATGTGCAACCATTACTAGACAACATTATGGACCTCACTTGTCCATCACAATTGTCCTACATATACCAGTTTGTACTAAAACTAAATAAAAAAGAATAAAAAACACATGTCCATGATTAGAGTGAAGCTATTTCAGAAAATAATGGATCACAGGACATATTAACAATAAGAGAATAAAATCAAATATTGTCTGTTATAAATAAGTAACATAGATGCCAGAATCTCTAAATTCTTTTGGAAGAGAATCTGATCCTAACATTAACAATCACAGCAAAAAACTTCATGCACAATGCGACAAATTAAGCAGTTAAAACATACAAAAATGAAAAACTGGACAGTAAAGAGACCAAGACATAACTGGTAAGCAGTCAGCTACAGGCAAACATGAATTAAAAAAAATAGCAATTCAAGATTCAAGATCTAGAATTCCAGATTGTCATAGGTCACAGAACATTTCCTAGAATCAGCGGAAAATAACAGACAACAACAGGGTTCACTTCAGTTGAGGATTCATTCATCACTGCTACATCTTGATCACTTTATACTTTATAGTGATAATTCACACTAGCATGGAATCAATCTGGATGACAAGTAACAGGGTCATCGGATTCTAGGCTTTAAAGAATTCACAAAAATATAAACTCGCTGATTTCTTCAGGCTTCTCTGATATTAGACACTCCCAATTACTGCCAAAGCAGCTTGAGCCAGACACTCAAAATCACAATTTTAAATTTACCTGATGCTGTTGCATCATTGTATTTTTCTATACAGCCTTTCCCCATTTACTTTCTAATTCTATGATTGGAAAATAAGTCTTGTTGTTACTTTTGGTTGTCTGCATTTTTTCAAAAACAACCTAATGTCGAAGCAGATGTTGTAACATCGTGCTGTCACATTTGTTCTGCGGATCTGTTGTGTGTTTGGCTGATTTTTCTAGAAGCTTTGGATGGATTTCGTGATAATCAAGTTAAGGTTATTGAAGAAGCTTCTATTTGTTATCTGGAATATAATATAGTGGAATCAAATCTGTTGAAGAAGATTTGATTTGGTTTAAATTGTGAAAGATGTTATCTTTTGTTCAAATCTTATTTGATAAGATTTGTTACTGGTTTAAAAGATTTGTTCCAGATCTGTTTTATGGACTCTATTTTCGTGCAAGCCCATTGAAGATCAAGACCAGAAGAAAGCCTATTTAAGGAGGCTTAACCCTAGTTGCAAAGTGTGCCTTGGGCACCCAAGGATTGGGTTTTTAGGGTTTTGTTTTGTGAGTCCTTGTTCTGTTATTTTGTACACCTCTCTACTGCCTCCATTGATAATCATATGGCTTAGAGTTGGTTTGTTTAGTTGAGTTGTAATCTCTTCAAATTGTTGTTTGATCATGAGATCTATCTTTCAATCTCTTGTAAGGGATCGGTCACTGTGGCAGTGATCATTAGGAGTTAGGGGAAGTTTCCTCATAGCTTAGAGGAGAAGGGCTAAGCTAGATTCACTTATGTAATAGTGGTAGACATTGAAGAGGCTCTATACTAAGGGGGAGTACTTAGGTATAGGAGGGACTTTCATGTGACCTGAGAGCTATTATTTGATAGTGAATTGACTCCTGGATTGGTATCCTCCAGATGTAGGTGATGTTGCACCGAACTGGGTTAACAATTCCCTGTGTTTTTTTCGTTGATTTAATTTATGTACTGTTGTGCAATTGTCGAACCGATTGTCCCAACATCGCGTTCGACATCTGTCCTGTGCGAGAACCGTATTTTCAAGTCTTAACTTATTATTTCTTGTTTTATTATCTTATTCACTATTTTAGCATTTTACCATGATCTCTGCAATCCACATCTGTTACATTCTTCTTTCCTTATCCATGTTTAACACATGCTTGTGTTAGCTTGTATTGGTATAAAAAGAATGTCATGGAAAAGTAGTTAGGCACAGAATTTTTCATTGAACCTCCTTAGCATTTAATAACAATTTGTTAAATTTTCAATACTTAACTTTATTACACTGCTAAAAGTTAAAGGAAAATTGTATGGACCCCCAAACCTGCAAATCATTGTGTTTTTATTTGTTTCTTTAGTAAAGCAGGAAAATTGTTGCAAAACTAATCATTTCAATTATCAACTTCCACAGTCCAAGGTTTTCAATGAGTTTCCACGTTTGGAAGAGAATTGATTACGGAAAAGTCTACTAGGAATAACTTCTGCGAGGAAAAGTGATTCTATAAAGATTTAAAGTGAATCTAAACGTACTAGATACAACTGTGCTTAATATTTTGTTCACAGAATGGTTTTGACTTACATCTTTTGAAGAAAAACAGTCAATAGTGGGGTTCATGTTGAATCTGGAATTAACTGCTTCAAGCTTCATTGAAAGGAACTGCAGTAGTGATTGTAAAATAAGGTTAAGGTCACTAAAGTGGTAATGCTCAATAGAAAATTAGAGACAAAGAGATGAAGATAGCTACCTCAACCTGATGCTGCAGCGATTGTATGTAATTGATTATCTCATCCAGTACAAGTGCTTTACCAATCACCTAATTGTAATAACAACAGCAAAAACAAACATAATTATTCAGCAGTGATAGTACTCATGAAACATGTTTGTAAATTCTTCTACAAATCAATTTTGCATAGAAACCTACGCGAGTAGCTTCTGAGTGTCAGAATTGATTCTAAGACAAAAATAAGTTAATTCAAACATGTCAAACTACCTTGTTGCATCCAGGGACTAAATCTTGAAGAATTTTCATTCTCTCACTGATCTTTTCTCTTCTGGCCTGCATCAAAAAATCAAAAAAATTCAACACATTTTCATCCTCAAAATCAAAGCTTATTGAAAATTATGAGAGGTGTGAAAGAAATACTCTCTCAGCGAGACTGTGACTATCGGTGGCTTGTCCCCTTCTGGCTCTGACGTGTATGTAGTCTTGCTTAGGCGGCGGCGGAGGCGGCGGAGAAGGTGGTTGTTTCTCTGGCTCACCTTTCAACTCATCCACGGAATCTCCCAACTTCACATGCTTATTGCCGCAACTATCATTCTGTTTCATAACCGTAACAGAATTCAGTTAGAAAAAAAAAACCGTTTCAGTGCCGCGAATTAACTAACTAACTTTCAATTAAAATGGAACAAAATTAGGTGGCAAGCCAACCGAGGAGGAGAAGGGAGGGAGGTTTCTTTTCCGGCGCGGAGGAAGGAGGGTGGAGCTGGTGGTGGGGTCGGGGTCCGGAGGCCAAATTTCAGACAAGGAGGGGTTGGCGGAGGAGAATGTGGAGTCGTTGAAGAGGGGAGGTTCCATTATTTCATTCAATTTTTTGGTGAGGATTTGATGGTTAATTTATTGGAGTTTGATGATGGAGACAGTGATAGTGAGTGAAGTTTGAGTGAGAGTGAGTGTAAGGAGGTTAGTTTCTGATCGTTTTCATTGTTTCTGGGTGGTGGTGGTGGTGGTTTTGGGGCGGGAGTATGGTGTGGTGTAGTGATGCTGCGGTTCTTATCTAACTCTTTGCCGCTTTTATCTCATCCCTTTCCCACCTTTTTAAAAAGGAATTTTAACCTCCCATGCCATGTATGTTTCTTCAATATATCTTCAAGTGGGAAAGGGAAAAGATGGGTCTTTACTCTTTCCACACACCAACAATTCCTCACAATTTTTAGATAGGTAGGTATGTTAAGGATGTTGTTAATGCTCCAAACATGGGTGGTGTGTGTATGGAGAAAAATGATTGGGAGAGATAAATTTAACTTCGGTGATTTCTATGCTCAAAAGAGATAAGAGATTAGTTTTTGTCTATCGGTTTAGGAATACCATTAAATCTAAGTGCACACCAAAACTTTTACTAATAATGTCTTGATGGTCTAGTTGTAAGCAAGCTAGATTCATTGTAAAGGTGAGAACATAAATTTAAATTTTGAGAAAACGGTTATTAGGAGAGATAATTACAATTTTTCAAAGAGTGAAGGACATGAGAATCAAAGGCAAAAATAAATAAATGAATCATTTCACACCTCGCTGAATAAACAAATAGAAGAGATATATAAGCGAGAGATATGTGGTAGGGAAAAAAAAATAAAAAAAGTGAGTGAAAAAGGTGATAAAAGGAATGAAGGTGAATATAGATAAAATATAGGAAAATGATTGGCCATGTTAACATCATAAAAAACTAAGAGTGAACAATATAAGGTTTTTGCTGCTGTACAATATAAGGCTTACATAAATAGGCAATAAATATCATCACCTAAAAATAGATGTAAATTTTTGTAAGAAAGAAAAATGTAAATGCAATTATATGGTGAATGAGAGGTCAGCTTAGTATGTTTAAAAATCAGAAATGTTTATCCTATATGTGCACATATAAATCCTATTATTTCTAGGTAATTAAGAAATTAAAAGTGGAGAGTATTTCTTTAAAATAATTTCCTAAATGGATTTTCTGACTCTATTGATGAGGACAAATTATTTTCTTTCAGAAATTTGTGTGTTTTATTTTTTATTGCTGATATAATGGTTATGTTGATGAATGAAATTTGTGTGTTTTATTTTTGTTGCCGATATAATGGTTATGTTGATGAATGATATGTAAATGCTTCTATAAGCAATTTATTTGTCCAGGTGGCATGCCCGAACCCGTGATAGTGATTGGTGTCGAACAGACCCAAACTTATATCCATAAAAAAAGTATATTATTCATACATAATTTTATTTTATTAATAAGCAAATTAGGGAATTGAAGGATACAAAAATAAAGGCAAGACACGAAAGGGAACACAGAGACTGCCCAAGAATAAGAAGATATAACCATCCTTTTTCTTGATTGGGGAAAATTCTAACACAAATGGAAGAACCTCCGATGCTACTCCCTTTTCCTTTTGGACCGGATTATTCTGCAGACCAGGGTCCAAGTTGTGTTTGATCAATTGATAGCAATAGCATGGACCTAAAATTTTCAAAATCGCAGTCGCTTGCAGATCAATTAATTGGATATAAATAAATGAATAGACCCTTGAGTTGATTCTTGTTGTTATATTCACATTCCTATTTTGTATGGTTAGGAGAGTGCTACCTTGTATGTATGAATTTCAAATAGATAGCAACAATTCCAACAAATATGATGATTAGATGGTGGTGTATAACTTCTTTTTTTTATCACGTGGTGTATAACTTTTTGGTTAGTGGTATTACATGAAAAAAAATTAATACAGTTTTGATCAGCTCAAAAAGTTAAAAGACCTAATAACATTTGAGTGAGCATAAAGGTCTTGCGTTTATGTGATCAGTACCATAAAGGCTAAAAAGATGACTTAGTTAAGAAACATCTCATCTCAGCACGACCGAGGGGCAAGAACTCGACCTGATCATTAACAACCAAGTGAGGTTACCCAAGGACAACCAATAGCTTGGAAGGCATCCATAAAGGATTCCTAAATACTTTCAGACGCTGCTATAAAGGACATTGAGTTTATAAATATACGCGTAGTCGTCATTCGTTTACGTAGACATTATTCACTATGTTAAACTTGAAGTTCTTCTTAGACTCTAAGATCCTCTCTTTATTCTCTCACCGACATAAGTGTCAGAATGTCTTCTGCAGGTATACACTTATTGTGTCAACGCAACTCCGTCGTGCAAATAAAGTCAATCAAGATTGTGCACTACCACTGTAAGGAAGGAGATCCTAACGGTCTCTTGGAAGAAGAATTACAACCTTAGAACCATTTGTTTTCAAAAGGTTAAACAATTTTAACCTCAAATCTTTTAACATTTTTTAAAATTAACTTTATCAAAATCTAAAACAGACTTACCTCTTGGACGACTTTTACTCATTACAGCAATAACCAAAAAATTAATGTGCTGGAAATCATTGTTATTAATGCTAATTATAATTGTAGTGATGTTGGGTCCTTTGTTCATTGCAATGTGAAAGAACCATGATGTCCTGCCTCCAACTTTCACCTAACATTGCTTGAAGTCATATTTCGAATATGATGGCCAATTTTGGGCTCTTTCAAAAATTTAAATTATCCTGTTCTCCATCAACATTTATGAGAACTGCAACGTAACTGAATCATTAAAAAAAAGGACTCTGCACTTTGCTAAACTCAGAAAGAATCATTAATTAACAAAACTTTTGTTTGGGTTACATTAATTAACAAAACATAACAAAAGGACAAACCACAATCTATATTAGATTTGCATCATAATTAATTATACTGCATATAATGCGTAGCTCAAGTGGAAAGCAAGCTTATAAACTTTTTAATTTAATAGTCAAGACACTTTGTAACGTCCAATGATAAGAGAATACCTTGACTATGTTTGACACGTTTAGCTGATAAGCTAGTTGTAAGCTGAAAAGCTAGCTGATAGCTGAAAAGCTAGCTCATAGCTGAAAGTTGATAAGCTAGCTGAAAGCTGATAGCTAAAAGCTATCAGATTAATTATACTGCATAATTAATTATACTGCATATAATGCGTAGCTCAAGTGGAAAGCAAGCTTATAAACTTTTTAATTTAATAGTCAAGACACTTTGTACCGTCAAATGATAAGAGAATACATTGGCTATGTTTGGCACGTTTAGCTGATAAGCTAGCTGATAGCTGAAAAGCTAGCTCATAGCTGAAAGTTGATAAGCTAGCTGAAAGCTGATAGCTGAAAGTTGAAAAGCTACGTAATTATAACAAAAGTGTTTGGTAAAACTAGCTGTTGAACAAGCTGAAATTGTAAAATGACATAAAAGGACATACTTGTATAATTATTTTTATATTTAACATTACTTTATTTTCACATTAATATCTATAGGATATTAATATTAAAATTATTATAACTTTAAATATTTTAATTTGACTCAATTCATTTATCATCTTAAAAATAGGTTTTCGAAGGAACAAAAAAATCATCTTAAAAATATAATATTAATTTTTACTTATTTTATTTTAACATTAATACCTATATGGTGGAATTTTAATAAAATAATAAGGATAAAAATGACAACAAAATGCAATAAGCTTATAGCTTTAAGCTTTAAGCTACTGAAATAAGCTCCTTCACCAAACACTTTTATAAAACTTTTAAGCTAGTCAAATAAGCTTTAAGCTAGTCAAATAAGCTATAAGTTAACTGAAATGGCATGCCAAACATAGCTCTTATATATTAAATCAAAATCAAAATTTCTGAATAATGTGTATCCTTTAGGGGCCCAAATCAGCATGCACTAAAGTATAGATTCTACAACCGCATTTCTCTATCGTTTATCCTAAATCTCACTCGTTGTGTTCTATTTTGCAGATGATTTTGCAATCATTTAATGACAATAAATAAATCCAACAACTAAATTGGCTCAACCTAGGGGTAGATAATTGGTTTTTTTTTTAAACTAATAATTGGTTGATCTAATGCTAAGCAAATTTAGACTCATGTGCGAGAGCACAAGTTATATCTCTAGAAAAAACATTTGTTAAGATAAATTATTACAATTTTTTGAACATGTGAAAATATATGTCAACAACGACAATAAAAAAAGGGTGCAACACAAAATTATTCCTAATTACACTTACATCCTTAATTTGTTTTACGGCAGCTACTACCATAGAGTTAAGCCGATGTTTATTCCACATATACAATTAAAAAAATTAAAATTAAAGAGGAAAGTCATTTCTCTCTTAATATTACAAATTGTGTCGTTAATATATTTAGTGAAAAATTTGTGATGAAAAACAAATCATAGTTCAAATAGGTTCGTATGAAAAAAAAAATTTATATAATGTTTGTTGGATGGGAATGGAGGGCCAAAGCCCTTTATAACTCAATTTTGTCTCACCTCAAAAAAAAATAGAGTAATTAAAAAGGAAATATTTCGTTAGATAAAAATGTCCTTTCTAGTTTTAAAACATTCTTAACCGTAAGGTAACTATAGGGGTGCCCTTTGATTTGTTGGCTTTTATTCCCTTTTAGGATGGCTCTATCTCTTGCCACATATCATATATGTATGTTTTTTTAATAAAAAAAAAAGTAAGGGTAATTAACTAATTATAGTATATTTGTTTTCATATCTCCATCCTCCTTTCATGAATTAAATAAGAAATAAATTGTTTCTCATCACATCCCCTCTTCCTTCCTGTTAACCAAACACACTAATTAAGAATTAAAATCATTTTCATTTCATTCCTTCCCTTCCCCCTCTCCTCTCTCATGCGTTGAACTAACATATTCTAAAAGAGAAAACTTTTACCATAATCTTTTATCATTATTCATAAAATTAAATTTGCTTTCTTCCGCTCTAATTTTTGGATTGAAATATTTTACAATATCAAATTTACCTCATTTTGTTACACACCAATAAGACTTTGACATGTCAATTAAAAATCATCATGTAAACTTATAGGTGCACCGCTCATATCTTTTTTAATTGGCATGACAAGATTTGATTTACAGGAGGAGAAATTGAGAGACCATAAATAATAGTATACTTTGATCCCTAATTTTTATATTTGGTTGCACCGGTTGGATCTCAACACAATTGACATCCAAGCGACACTCATATTTTAGCAACTTTTTATCATCACGTAGTGTAATGTTAGGAAAAAACATAAAATATGATCCACCACAATTGTGTTCTATGTTTTTTTCCTTAAACTTTTAAATTTTGTGGTAGGTCAAAAAACGCCACAAACCTTGTGTCGCCCAGAAGTACATGGAGCCGGAGTTCACCGAACTTTTTCCTTTTATATTGTCGTAAAAGTTACATATACCCATAGCTAAGTGTATTTGTATTTGTGTTAGTTGGATTGGTTTTGGGGTGTGGGTTTGGGTTTTTAGTTCTTCTTGGAGGGTTGTTTAGACTTTGAAAATGAGCACTCTTTATCCTTCACTAGGTTTTCCCAAATGAGTTTTTCCTAGTAAGGTTTTAATGATGCTTGTTTCTAAAGTCTTTCCTTCAAGGGGTAAGTGGATTCCCATATTATGCTACTACTTTTTTTTTGGTTGCTCCTATTTCTATTTCATTTTTCTTTTCTTGTATTAGGTTGAAGTACTCCTTGTATTTCTTTTCAATGGCTTATAAAAAAAATTGTGTTACTTTCAAATTGAAACTGCTTTCAATGCAATGAGAAATTTTAACTTCTACTTTTTATGTTTTAGAATGTGTGTAAAATGTGTTAAAAACGGAAATCCAAATACAGTCCAAGTTGTGAAGAGTTACAAACTTTGATCCTGTAATAGTTACCCATCGTGATCCATGTACGTGTTAAGTGTGGACACCCTCTTCTTGAGTAGATTTATCAAAGAAAATTGATAACTACATCAACTTGGTGGCAGTGATAAATGCTTGCTACCCTTCATTGTCAAATGTCAAGAACTAGTTCACACAGTTGAACAAAGTTTCCAGCCTCAGCACAGCATTATTGCCTAACTAGTCAATTATGAAAATTCTTACCTGCATTAACCATCACTCGTCACTGCCTAACTTGCTTAGCCATAAAGTGATAATCATCCAAGAGAAACTAATTAAGCACTATAAAGTCTCTGTTTGCCATGCCCAATTAAGGTTTCCCCAGCTTCATGTGAAGCCCGAATTTTTTGGCATTCATAATACAATTGAATAGACTAGTTAGCCCGTGTTTTTTCCTGTCTTCATTGGGTTTTGTAGACGTATAATTGAATTTGGAATTAAGCTGTTTGGATTGCATGGTCAAGCTTATACTAAGTCACAAGTCACTAACTGTTCCAGCTCACTCTAATTGCACATGCCTTAACGCTACTTAATGCCAACTTTCTACGGTTGCATCAAATTAATGATGGAACTAAATGCTTTAAGTGCTTTTTCATTACAAACAAAACACATTAATTATGTATAGTTGTTAGTTCCGTGCACGGAGTAGGACACGGCACGATACGGATATCGTGACAAAAAACTTCTAAGAGTACAAAACTGAGACACTTTGAGTGTTTAGCCATGAATGAGTGTTGGCTTAGTGTTCAACTATGTCCGAACTGTGTTTAAGTTGAAAAATATTTTTTATTAGAATCTTTCAACACGTGTCACATGCATATCGGTGTCGTACGTGTGTCTGATACATGGACACTCTCATTCCAAGTGTATCCGTGCTTCAAAGCATCCATTTGTTTTTCTAATACAAGTGTCCTTAATGAAAAACAAACGTGTTCGAGTGAAAAACATCCACGACACGCTAAGATTATAATTATAAGACTGGATTTTCTGTATATTATGAATAGAAGGTGCAAGTGTTAGTTCACCTAAAATGAGTTCACCAAACAGCAGTACAAATTAAATATAAGGAATAAAGAATTTGCAATTTCACTATCCACAAGGATCATTAATTCCTAAATCCAGATCATGGCAAATGTCAGTACTCCGTTGGCCTTCTTAGCAACCCCCAATCAAGAATTCGTAATAGACTAGTACCAACATTTTATTTCGCACGTTTTCCTTATGAGAATTAATTATGCACGTTTTGATATAGTTAATTTAATCAAAATATGTGAAAATTGTATAAAATCTATATATATATATGTAAAGGAGACTTGAGGTTTTGCATGTATTAAGGCTATGTTTGGCATGTTTAGCTGATAAGCTAGCTGAAAGCTAAAAAGCTAGCTGAAAGCTTATAAGCTATCTGATAGCTGAAAGCTGATAAGCAAGCTGAAAGCTGATAGTTGAAAGCTGAAAAGCTACGTGATTGAAACAAAAGTGTTTGGTAAAACTAGCTGTTAGACAAGCTGAAATTGTAAAAAGACATAAAATGACATACTTATATAATTATTTTTATATTTAACATTACTTTATTTTCACATTAATACATATATGATATTAATATTAAAATTATTATCACTTTAAATATTTTTATTAACTCAAGTTATTTATCATCTTAGTATAATATTTTTAATACATGTGGTGCACAACGGTGTGGCGGGAATGGTGGCGGGAACTGCATACGTAAGTGTGAGGGGAAAATATGTTTAGTGTTTTTATTAATATATAAGGGTAATGGTGGAATTTTAATAAAATAATAAGGATAAAAATGAGAATAAATTTAATAAGCTAGAAGCTTTAAGCTATAAGCTACCTGAGATAGCTTATAGCTTATAGCTTTAAGCTACTGAAATAAGCTCTTTCACCAAACACTTTTGAAGAGCTTTTAAGCTAGTCAAATAAGCTTTAAGCTAGTCAAATAAGCTATAAGCTAGTTGAAATGACATGCCAAACATAGCCTAAATGCATTAAACCATAAAGCTCCAATACATTTACATTGAATACATTAAAAAATAACAAAAATATATTAAATATATTAAAAACTGAAAAACATTTATATAATAAAAACTATTCAATTACTTATATTAAATAACGACATTCATAAACTTAACATTGACTTGATATTTGCATTTGAAAAATATTAAAAATTAAAATTAATAATAAATAATATTTATTAATAATTAATTTATATAAAATACTTTTAAATCTACCTATCTTCTATATATCTATCTATATATTTGTGTGTGTAAAGCACACTTGAGTTTTAGGATTAATCTATATCTATCTATCTATATATGTAAAGCACACTTGTTTTTTGCATGCAATTAATGTATTAAACCATAAAAGCTCACATACCTTTATATTAAATACATTAAAAAATAAAAAATTTAATAAACTAAAAACTGAAAAAAATTGTATTGTAAAAACCTATTCAACTACTTATATTAAATAACAACATTCATAGATTTAAAATTGACTTGAGCTTTGCATTTGACAAATTTAAAAAATCAAAATAAAAAACAAAATAATATTTATTAATAAATAATTTAGATAAAATAATTTTAAAATAAAAAAATTTCTATCAATATATATCTATCTATATTGTACTTGGGGCTCTTATTTCCCAAAGTAATTATATATATATATATATTTGGTTTTTCCAAAAAAAAATATCTATCTATCTATATATATTAGTAAAGCTCACTTGAGCTAAGTATTAAGTACAAATACACATGAGAACATACATTAAAAAAACTGGTCTTTTAATGAGATAGCTTAGTGAGCGAATGAACGGGTAGTGGAAACTTGTGCACTAATGATTTCAGTTTTAAACTTAATAAATATCATATGTATAAGCAAAAGATTAACATCCATGCCAAAAGTGTAACAGACCACAAAGTTATATCTGCAAATAGTTTTAGAACAGTACCTTAAATTAAAATCAAATTTAATGTTAATTTTAAACTAATATGAATTTAGTCCAAGAAAAAAAACTATTAACAATAAAGCATACGTCCACCAAAATTAATCTTGATATGCAATGGTCTTAGTTTGCTGTCCAATTTTCTGCAGGAATATATGTCAATTTTTCTTAAACTCACAAACTCTTAGAATTCCTTAACATAGTAACTCCGAAGAAAAACTAACATTAAATTAAAAATAGTGGCATGATGGCAATACCGGTCTCAAAAACTGAATAAAATTGTTAATGTCGGGAGGCTATTCAACTATCTACATTAAATAAATAAAAAAATGAAATGTATTATATTGAACCATGCATCTATTATATCTCTATATAAACAAACAAGTGAAATCACTCACAAACTCAAATTATTCATATTTCATAGACTTCAGTTGCTGGTGAGAAAAAAATGACAATTGTCTCTAACTACTTCAACAAGTATGTCATTTTTAATTATTTTAGTTAATTTCAAAATTGCTTTTTTAAATTACTCATTTTTATTTCTTTATTGCAGGAGAAAGATCATCAACAACAACAAGAAACACACATTACTTTGTGATATATCCCCGTTGCAGATGATTGAAAAATAAAACAGTGAGTTTCACATATATGGTAATTTACTAAACAATTATTCTCATTCAATTGAAATCATACAAATATATCATCATTTCTATATTTATATGACACAAATCAGTAACAAAGTGTGAGCCACATAAATTTATATACTGCACTAGAAAGATAAGTGTAAAATGTAGTACTCACTATATTCTTGATAAGAAATAAGAATCTTTCACTCCTCAATATTGTCATATTATGGAAAAAAAATAGCAACTTAATCATTCAAAGGGAACAAATGACGTTCATCCAGCAGTTAAATAGAATCTATTTTTATGTTCGTGAAAGTGATTTTAAAAGAACTTCTATGCCACCAGCAATGGTAAACAACCACTTCTCACACCTCGTTGTGGTTTGTGGCATGTACTACTTCTCAAAACTTTTTAAAAAAAAAGTAGCTTGGGTGGAAGAACCATAACCTCTTGCTCAATCAATTTACAGAATTACTATATATTTACATCAATTGGGTGTCCTTGTCCAAGATTACCGACTCAGAAACGAGGATTTGATAACTTTGATGATGACCATATTCAATCAATACAAGAGGAGATTGCGAAGGAAAGCACTTGTCCTTGATACGTGGCTATTAATAGGGAATGATGATCCCAAAACGTTAATGTCAGTGTGTGTGTGTGTGAATGTCCCAGATCACGACGAGGGATTTGAGTCTGAACCCAAGTTCAAGTTAGTGGCCCTAACACAAATTTTATGTATGATCGATGTCTTTGTAAAGAAGGACAAGTTCCTCAAAGATAAGCTTGCCAAATGAGGAGAGTGGTCTGTGTCTTACCAAATGCCAGGTAGGATGTCCAGTGAATCAGGAAGTTCAAAGAAAGTTGCTCATTTTCTAGACTTACGTGTGTAAAGTTTCAAATCGTTTTTTATGCGCCTACATATGAATTTATTTTTGAAGTTTGGTACCTCCGGTTACTTTATAGGTCAGTACATACTTCTAAGATTATGAGTCGCTTAAAAAGATATATTTATGTATCGTACACCACTCTACCAACACAATTCCATATTCATAGCGCAAATTTAACACACAATTTTTTTATGATGAGTGGTATATGTCCCTGCAAATTGAGTCAACATGTATATATTCTCATATTCATAGCGAAAATTTAACACACAATTTTTTGATGATGAGTGGTATGTCCCTGCAAATTGAGTCAACATGTGTTGGTTGTCTACATGTATTGTCAGTGGAAGACAATCGTGTTTGAGTCCGAATTTCTACATGTAGAGCTAGTTGATTAAGTGAATATTTTTTCCATTTATAAAACTAAAACTGATACTTTACATAAATTGAAACTGATACTTTTCTTAAGGGGGGATCCACACATGTAACGCTTGAATGTTGAATTTGGAAATATTAAAGAATGAAATGATTCAAACATTTGAATCACAATTGATTTTATGTCATGTACCAAAATCCTAATTAAATAATTAATCCATATATTTAGTCTTCATAGTAAAAACTAGATGCAGACACGTAGCTAATGAATCCATTGATTGTTGATGATTACAAGATGAAGCGCAGATTGAATGTAGGATGAATGGCTGATCTTTCAGATTATCAATATATAAAGTTTTCAAGTGTTCTCTTCAAGGGAAAGAGATAAATTTTTATTACGTTCCAATCTAGAGAGGTATACTTAAGTTGTCAATTTGGTCCCTCAACAAATTAAAATACCACATATGCCTTTACATATTTATTTTCATGACCTCCATTGGAAAAAAAATTATTATCAAGACAGTTATACACTTTAATCATTTAATCCCTAATTCTAAATAAGACCACCTTATTAACACTTCTAAATTAGTAAAGTTGTTTTAACTTTTGCTCTATTTTCTAAAATATGTCTTTTTTTTTAAACTCAAAGCATTTTATGTCATTTTGTTCCACATATACCCTGATTTAATATTATATCTCTCATCAACAACTTCTTATTTCCACCTATCATAATTCTCATCAATTATTAACCAATCACTTTCTCTCTTTAATATAACTCAACTTTAAATAATAATATTTTGTTGTACCAAAAAAAAAAATAATAGTATTTCGTTAAAACTGTATATCAATTAATGAACCAAAAATTGTGTGCATATCCTTAAACAACAAACTATATTTGTTCCTTATTAATTGTCCACATAGAGGAAAAAAATTGTTTCTTTGTATATCCATCAACTTATATATTTTAGAGAGAATTAATTTTTCAAAAACTATTGTTGTTAGAAGAATAAATGAGGAGATATAAAATACATTTTAAAAGATGAAATAAGAAAATAAATAATACTTTTATGAAAGTTAACAAAATTAATTTCATTTTTTAATTTGTGTGTTTCTTCTCTTTGTAGATCGAACTATAATACCAAAGATAAAAATTAAGGTAACATTGGTAACAGAACTGAATAGGACAGAACAAATCAACATAAAGTAGCAGAACAAAACGTGGCAATAGTGTTCTGCGCACTGTGTTTGGCAACTTTAGGACCAACCACAAGTTCAATTATACACATAACCTTGTATGTTTAGTATTTAATTGAGCTTAAAAAATTGAACTCAACAAAATACATTTTTCGTCCCTAATTATAAGGTTGTCTTTATGTAATGATATTAATTGATGTATTGATTTCTAAAAAGTTTATACAATACTACTTTCGTTCCTATTTAACTGTACAGAGAGAGAAGAAACACTTTTTTTTTCTCAAGCAAAAATTATTAATATTAATGAGTAAAAAGTTAGAGATATACAACCCGCCTCAAGAGGGTGCAAAAGACCACCAAAAAACAACACTCAATCCACCCCAAAAACCAAAACACCACCAACCCTGCTAAACCCCTGAGAAGAAACACAAAGACCCAAGCCTAAAGGTAGCCACCCGAAAGATCGAGAAAAAATAACCCAAAGCCCACAAAGGTCCCCAAAAACAAAAGCAAACCCTCAAAACTACCACAAACACCCTAAGAACATCTACACGCATTAATCTGGGCAGCGATTGGTAGGTGGCAACATCGTCTGAGCAATCAAAAACCATACCCAAACACTACCCTATTAAAACAGCACTCCGAGCTCTAGTCATGATGCCATACGGTTCAGAAAACTCCACTCGAAAAACCATCAACTCTCTCCCTAATGACACTGCATCCCGAGCGCCATCCATTACACCATCACAAGGTAACACTTGCAAATTTTCCTTGGCAACACCAACCTTAGGTTTTTTTGGTCGCCCTCGAGGGCGTAGAGGAACATCCAAGGGAGCCCACTTAACCTCTTTTTTTTTCTTAGGACGACCACGAGGCCTTTGAGGAGAAGGCTCTAAAGAATAAGAAACTAAACCAACCTCAGCTTCTACCACAAATTCTCCAACCTCCACCTCTGCAACAACCTCAACCCCATGTTTCTCTTGATCCTAGCAGCACATGCCTGATGAAAGCATTAAGTCTCATAGAACCCAACCACTGAAGACCCGCTAGCAGCAGTAATACCCTCTACAGATACCCTCTACAGCTTGCGAACACATCTCCACCTCAGATCCAGTAGAAAGCAGAACGACAGAGGGTCTAAGAAAAGAAGAAGCAAGCCTTGACACAACAGAGGGCCCAATCAGAACTTGCGGAGACACTCCAATCTCCCCAAAACACGTTCTAATTGAAATCATCTGCCCGAGCGCCATCCACTACACCATCACAAGGTAACACTTGCAAATTTTCCTTGGCAACACCAACCTTAGGTTTTTTTGGTCGTCCTCGAGGCCTTTGAGGAAAAGGCTCTAAAGAATAAGAAACTGAACCAACCTCAGCTTCTACCACAAATTCGCCAACCTCCACCTCCACAACAACCTCAACCCCATGTTTCTCTTGATCCCATCAGCTCATGCCTGATGAAAGCATTAAGTCTCCTAGAACCCCAACCACTGAAGACCCGCTAGCAGCAGCAATACCCTCTACAGTCATGATGCTATACGGTTCAGAAAACTCCACTGGCAAAACCATCAACTCTCTCCCTAATGACCCTGCATCCTGAGTGCCATCCACTACACCATCACAAGGTAACACTTGCAAAATTTCCTTGGAAACACCAACCTTAGGTTTTTTGGTCGCCCTCGAGGCCGTCGAAGAACATCCAAGGGATAAGGAGTGCAATTAATTTTTGTTAATTTTCAGAAAAGAAAAACAAAAGTATTAGTTGTAAGGAATGTGTTTATCTTTCTTCATTTATTGCTTCTACAAGGGCATTGTAAGGAAAAACATTATTTAATGTTCTCTTGAAATGTTAAGTGGACATATATACAGATATATATATATATGAACAATTTTTTTTCTTTAAAGTGAACAGTTAATAAGGAATAGAGATAGCATGATTTACGCTGAAATAATTAATGTATTGAATAGTCTAAAAAAACATTAATTATTAGTTACAAGAGTATAGTAAATACAAGGATATACATGGAAAAAAAAATTTAATTTTTTTGTTACATTTGGAAAAATAAATATTTTTAAAAGGACAGAATTTAGGTACAATTTCATGTGTGCGTTTTTTACTATTGCCCAATTAGAATATGACAAGCAAATTGAAAAGAGGTGGTTCTAGAAATTATAGCAAGTTAGAGAGTAGCTAAAAAAATTATTAGTTAACAGCACAAACAACGCCTAAAAAACTACACTTAAATCGGACACCGATATGTCTCTTTTTGGGTTAGCCATATGTATTTTCTATTGAGATCATCCTATTCAACCCGGATGTGATAAATGTTAAAGGTCTCTCTAAAAATGTGTCTCATGAAGATCAATTTTTTAATCTTATAAGTTCAAATAACCACTTTGAACCACTGTGACGAACACTTACTGGGTCATTAAGTATATCTCTAAAGGTCTTATGGTTAGAAATTGATGGAATATATATATATATATATATATATATATATATATATATAACCATAAATATAATTTTACAAAAAGTATCATATAATTTCTAATAATATATTAATCATTAGCATTAAATTTTTAAAACCTTGCACCATTTTTAATTGTAAATATAGTTTTATACACATAACAATTTTATAATAATATTTATATGTATAATTTATTTTTGTTATTTTTCTATTGTTGTATAACTAAAAATTGAGTCGATGAGTACCCGCCGTCGAGGTCAGCCCAGGAAGGGTGAGAACAGAGACAAAGAGTTGAGCACGGGTACAACCTCTTACAGCTTGCCACCGGAGGACTCTTCTGAAGGGCGCCAATTGATGTTTTTGCCGGCGGAATTCTCAGAACCGCGAGGCATTATGACTAGGGCAAGGAGTGCCCTTTTGATGGGGAAACGGTTGGGCCTTGTTTACTCTTGTTCTGATGTCGTGGCCTTGAACCAGATTGCGGCTCAGATTTCGACGCGTGGAGCATCCTAGAGCTAGCTTTCTTGGTAGGTGATTGCTTGTTTGTTTGGTGCGGTTCTTGTGATGGGTGGGTGTTTCTATGGGGTTTTGAGGGATAAGAGGTTGTTGCTCTTTTGAGCCTTTTAGGAGTTTTGTTTTGGCAGGTATTTTGTTGTATAGGGAGCTTGGTCTTTTGTTGTGGGTGGTGTATAGCGTTTTTTTGGTGAGGGCGAGCAATCATTCTCTTTCTTGAGATGGTGTATATCTTTTGCTTTCGAAAAAAAAAATATTAAAGGTGTTTTTGCTGGGTTCATTTACTATACACAAAGAAATACTTGTGCAAAATTACACAAACCTAACTTGACCTGTTATGTCAGGTTACAACAAGTTAAATCATTTTTTTAAAAAATTATTAAAGTAAAAAAATCACATCCTCTTTCATCTCTAACCTTTATTATCAACACCTACATCCTCTAACAATCAAAATCCAGAAAAGTAAATGTATTCATCATCAACACTCTTTTTTATTTGAAATAGAAATTGATGATGATAGAATTAAACGAACGGAACAAACTAGGAGGTGACTCCAACGGAAAATTGGAATTATTATGCTTTTCTTTCAATGAAACATACATAGATACTAAAGAGCAGATCCCATTCTCTCTGCTTCTCTCTTTCAGGTTCTCAATCTCAATTTCAATCTCCCAAAACCCAGAAAAGTTGAACTCAGAACCCAGAAAAAATTGCTGATTTCGTGAGACTTGAACTTGAGTTCCGCGGTAGTTGTCGTTGAGGAGGACGTTTCTCGATGGCGCGGCGGAAACTGGTGGCTATGGAGATGGTGCGGCGGGTCTGTGATCTTTGTTACTGGTGGGAAGAACATGGTTCCATAGTTGATCAATCACTGATTGTTTTAAATGCATAGCTAGTTTCGATTTTTACCCATCGGTGAACATGGGTTCTATGTTGTTTTGCAAGTGGGGGAAAAGGAATATGCAAGGTGGAGGTCGAGTGTTTGCAATCAGCGAAAAAATCTCAGATCTCCCCACATTGAAGAAAGAAGGGAGAGGTAGAGAGAAGGAAGGGAGAGGTGGAGAGAGTTGAATGTAAAAGCAGCGTAAGGAGCTTTTGATTTTACTGAATCTGTCATGGAAGAGGACCTAGAGCTACGGCTGGGCTTGAGCAAGGAGGAACGACGCTAAGGCCAAATCTGAAGCTTTCCTTCTGATCTGGGTTGAAAAGCTTGAAGCTTTCACCTTATTTTTCTCATATTTGAGCTTCAATGTTGAACAAGGTCGGATCCGAAAAAAAGACATAAACTTGGTGGTGGTTGAGGTGGTGGTGCAGTAGGACTGGGGTTTGTGGTGAAGGTGCAATGTGGGCTGGGGTTGGTTCAGCGGTGGTGGTGTGGTCTGAGTTTTTGGTTTCATAATGAAGAATGAAGATGAATTTCTGGGACAAGGTAAAAGAAGATTAAGGATGGTGATCGCAGATTAAGGCTATTTTTTTGTTAACCCTCTTTTTAAATTAAAAAAGGTGACCTGCTAGTGAACTTGTGATAACAGGTCAACCTAGGTTTGTGTAACTTTACACAAGCATTTCTTTGTGTATAATAAATGAACCCGTTTTTGCCCGTGTAAAAATTTTAAAAGAGTTATGCATCATTCTCTTTCCTTCCACCATTTTTTACGGAAAAAATATACTCGTTTGAGGAGTTGTATGCCTTGTTCTATTCCACCTTGGAAATATTACAAACACAAAATAAAATTAGGGTTAGTTGTCTACTTGACCCTTGTCTTTGTCTCGCCGTCTGAAATTAGTCCCTCCTCGGAAAATTTGCAAATCTGGGTCCTCTCGTTTGCAATAAGTCTGGAGCAGGTCCTCGCCGGAGTCCGGAACTCCGGCGAGTGATGAATAGACATGCTGACTGGATAAATGAAGCTGACATGGATTTTTTTAAAAATAAAAATAAAAAATATATTACACATCATATAATTAACAAAATTAAACCTATTTCTATTTCTAACTAATTTAATTAACCAAATTTAATCCCCCACCCTAATCCTAATTCCCACCAAATTAAGTAATTAACCCAATTCCCAATCTTTCTTCTTCTTCCTCTGTCGTTCTTCTTCTCCCTTTCTCCCTCCATTCCCAAAATCAACAAACTAGGGTTTCTTCTCCTCCTCTCCACTTCTCTGCTCCGCCACCATGAGTCCACTAGCGCCAAACCTCCCGCTCTCAAGAACAAGATTCTCACCCTCGACCACCACACCACCACCTCCCTCCATCTCCTCCAACGCCGCGAAACCACCATCGACGGCAGCGTCCAGATCGCGCTTCGCAACCTCGACCACCGCCGCGACGCCGCTTTCTCCTCCCTCACCGAGGATTCTCACGATTCCCCTGTCGACGGCGAGGTTGGAAGAACAAACCAGAACTTCTCTGCCATCTATCCTCGTTCGCTTCCCTCCGTCTGTTTCGACCTCACCGCCTATGCACGCTCTCCGCCGTTGCGAACGACCAGGCCGCCCAGATCTCGTTCCCCCTCCTCTGCGTCTGCTCTCCCTTTGCTTCTTTACTGTCGGTGACCCTGTTTTGGCCAAGATCTGTTTTTTTTTCTTTCTTGTAAACGTGGTTCTTTGTTTAGAAAATTATCATGTTCTTCAATTGAAATAGCACAATCAAATATCAAGTATATTAGCAATTTTAGGCTTATTTTGGGGGAAGGGAGAATTGATTTTGTGAATTTCTGGGTCCTTTGGAGATGAAGAAGGTTTTGGGGTTGAGAGGAAGAAGAAGCAATTGATTTAGGATTTTTTTTTTTTATTATTTGGTGGGAAATTGATTTTTTAGTTAGATTAGGTTAGATTTGTTAATAGATTTAATATTAGTTCATTTGATTAATTTTTTTTATTAATTTGATTAATAAATCTGATTTGTTATTTATTTTTAATTTTTTTAAATCCACATCAGCCACATTTATCCGGTCACTATGCCAATTCATCACTCGCCGGAGCTCCGGGCTCCGGCGAGGACTTGCTCCAGATTTATTGCAAATGAGAGGACTCAAATTTGCAAATTTTCCGGGGAGGGACTAATTTCAGACGGCGAGATAAAGACAGGGGTCAAGTAGACGATTAACACATAAAATTAGTATCTCTTGTTTTTTTGGTACTTCGGAAAATATTAGTATCTCTTGTTTAGTCTACAATTCTTTTTTTTTTAATCACACTATTCATTGTTTCCCCAAAAAACTCATTGGGCCGCCAAACGAAAGACCAGTTGTTTATTGTTTTTAATGGAATCATGTTCATTTGACCAAAAAATATAAACTATTGGCCTTGCTGAGCCGGTTATAAAAGTACTGCAATTTTTGTTCAGTTTTCCACCCTAGTTTTCTATAGTGGACAAAAACAAAACAAAAAATATTTTTCTATCATTTTACATGCTTTACTTTTAATTTTCTCTAATATTTTCCCCGAAAACTTTTATACTAATGATGTTTTACTGTTTTTACCTTTTTTTTCACACATTGAGATGGCACAAAAGAATTAATAAAAGGGTTCATTCTTCCTCTTGTAATCAAAAAATTAAAGGGTTTTATTGGAAAAGAAAAGGAGTTTCTGACATAGCTGTATAGGGAGCTACATGACAACACTAGGGTAAAAGTTTTGTATGAAAAATTGTCTGGGTTTGATTCTTCCTTATACAGCTACATTGACAACACTCATTTTTTTCTCTATCATTGATGATTAATTATATTTCTGTATGTTTGAGAAAGTAAACTCTAAATATTATTGTCTCACTTTGGTGATGTACGAGGATGATGAATAATATTTGTTTTTTTTTCTTTCTATGAATTTCACTTTTTTTTATGAAAGTAGGTCCTGGATCAGATTGCTATTTTACGTAACTAATGGGTTTGAGTTTGAGTTTCGGATAAACCCAATGAGTTTGGGCATGGATTTCCTTTTATCGCCCATAAGGGGTTGTGTTTGGGTTCTAGGATTTGGGTTTGGGTTTGGTAATTGTAAAACTCGTGCCCGATCCTACCCGTTGTCATCCCTAGACAACCCTTAGCTAATCAGTCTACAGTCTACATCTATCGAGCAAAATCAATTATCTAAAAATTTAAGGTTCTTTGGCACAAACATGAGTATTGGAATATTTTTTTAACGTTAGAAACCTAGGGCTTCTTCTTTCTTCAAAATGAAAATTCTCAAAATCTATTTTCAACAAAAAGAAGGAAAATGAAAGTTAAAACTTTGTGGGGCAACTGCCCTCAGCACTTAGGGTTACTTGAAAAATATTTGTCAAAATGATGTTGTTTGTGTCATGTGGAAGCTGATATAGATGGATGAGTTGAAACAAGTCTAAATTATAATTTGTTCGCACACTCAAAATTTTAACTTACTCAAACAAGCTAGAAATTTAACTTGTTATAATAAGACAAAAGAGAATAAGAATCTTTGTGTGAGAGACAAGAGACAAGTCTAATTGATGGAGACAATGCGCGCCATGAGATCTGCCAGCTATGTCAAACAAGCTATAATTTTAACTTAAACATGTATTTCGTTTGACGTGATTGATTCATAGGGAAAATTTGGCCCCACTTGATCCCACCTCACCCACTTTCCAACACTCACCACTTCTCTAACCCCTCACCATCACACACGACCCACTATCTCATCTCTCTAAGCAAATGTGTGGGGTTGTGGTGAACTTTAAAGAGGTTGAGAGAGATAGGGGAATGGGTCGTGTGTGGGTGAGGAGTTCAGGAAGTGGTGAGTTTTGGAAAGTGAGGTGAGGTGAGACAAGTGGGGCCAAACTGCTCCTATGAGCCAATCACATCAAACGAAATACGTGTTTGAAACAAGTTAAAATTAAAGCTTGTTTGACCAAACGGGCAGACCTCACGATGCATTTTCTAACTATAGTAAAATTTATTTTGAAAAGTTGTTCTAGACAAATTTGTGTTAAAAAAATTATTATTTTGTGAATAATACTTCAAAAAAAGTTTGTTCATGTAAACAGAACAATTCAATCGGTTTCCGACAACAAGGACCTCTGACACCCCCCACACATAGCTCGACCTTCACCAAGGTAGAGGCAGAGTTATGGGGCTACTGTTTTAGTCAGCTTCCAATTGCACCTCCAACACCCATGAGTTATCTCAGCTACACATTGAGATAAGGTTCTTACTTCGTAGCCGAGCTAATCCATATTATAGTCAACTTACATTACTACATTGATTTATCTCATGAACTATGGTGGACTTATTGTACAAGTATTTACCGACATACAATGCCCACCATACATTGATTTATCTCATGAACTATGGTGGACTTATTCTATAGGACCCTATGTCGCAACAAGCCCACAAAACCATCCAAACATTGTATCATTCCAAGTTAAAAGGACAAAGACAAAGGGGAAGCAACACTCCTATTTCTCAAGGGCTCTGATATACCAAGCTATGACCTAGACCCCCAACCATGACGCCAACCACCGAGGTAGCTTTAAACCACTCTCCAATTACATGTTTCCGGCTTGAATACTCCAAGGTCAACGACATTGTGCCCTATGTCGCACACCTCGCTCGAGGAGAAGCATAGCATGTAGAAGATTCAAGAACCATCGTCCATCCACCTGCATCAAGAACATTTGACTCAAAAGGCTGAGGCTCTCCCCAAGTCACGCCGCACCTGGGAATTTAGAAGATGTTACATAACCTAAGATACTTTGAACTTTGCCTATATGAAGGGGAGCCAAACAAATAAAGGTACGCGTAGTCCTTAACTTAGCTAAAAAAACTACGTACTCTTACACTTAGTAACTTGAGTGTATATAGCGTATTCACATATACCAACGAAAGATGAATCTACACGAACGAAGGAGGAGCATCCATCAAGCATGAAGGACCACCATTATCACCAATGTCACCACCGTACGTGCAAATTTACCCTGATTTATAGTGATTGGTTGGATTATGTCCAACCATATGGTGAAGACAAAAAACCGTCTCTAAATATTTATTTCACATAAATCTCTGAAACCACCCTTATCATATATATATTAGTTTTTTCATATATCATACTTCATTTTTCCTTTCAAGTTGAGTTTTTATTCATTCACACTTGTTTTCTCTTACATCATATTATCTTCTACTTTTTTTTCCTCATTTCTCTCTTAATTTTGATATCACACATCATTCATCATATTTATCATTTCTCTTTATTCTTTTCTTATATCACTCTAGGTATAGGTGAACTTTAGGTGCGAATCAAACTGTATTGCTTTAAGTTGCGTTTTTATTCATTCACACTTACTTTTTCTTTCATTTCATTTTCGCATACTTTCTCAATTTCTCTTCTTATCTCTCTTATTTTTCAGTCACCTCATTCATTATATATGTCAGTTTTCCCCTTTTTTTTTTATATCACTCTAGAATAATTGAATGAGCTTTGAATCAAATGTTTCAAAGCTGGGTCTTCGAAACTTGAAAAACATTATTACATAAACTGAACCAGACCAAACCCCACCGTCCACTGCAGAAAACATTTTCCTGGTTATTCGGATCAATAGAAAAATAATGAAATTCAAATAAACTCTGGTTAAAAAATATGCAATAAAAGACACATGTTTCGAATAGTCGATCAAAGGATTAAAGGTCTTCTAGCACCTCAAGCAAAGACAAGTGAGAGAAATAAGAAATAGACAAGAATGAGAAGGGACTAGTGAAACCTAAATTTAATGGCATGGACCCAAATCCTATTTGAAAATTGAATGACTATACCAAATTTGCAGGCCAGATGTAGTGGGTGAGAGAGACGTGAGAATACTAACTACACGCTATCAATGACCTTTTGTGAATCATCACTCCAAATGAAATGCCTTATCAGTTCAGTGATTCAGTAAAGTAAGAATCTTCTTCTATTTACTTTCATCCTCGATTCACAAGTCACAACTAAACCTTTTCTACATTAAATAATTGATGTGCCAAACTGCAAGTATACCGTTTCGCCCCGGGTTTTAATTATCGAACACAAGGATTGTGATAGTTTACTTCTAATGTTACCAAATTCTCGTTGTAAGGACGAAAAGCGAAATTAAAAGAGAGTTTAGTTGGTTGATAGAACGAAGTAACAAGAAAACGTGGAAAAGATAATTACTGATTTGAAATCACTTAGAGAAAAGCGCACCGGGGAATTGATTTCGTTTACCCTTGCTATGTTTCTACCCGCTACAATTATATATGAAATTAGTTAAATCTGTTCCCGGTGCTAAGCCTATATGTTTACTTGCTAATCCCTTAGTCAAGCACCCCTTCTAGTTAATTAGTGATCTAATTCCTTATCCCCTAATCCTAATTAACTGAAGATTCAATTTCATGTTCAGGCAAACACAAATAAATTGCTACCCTTATCCTTAAGGCGTAGAGACCCTTATTCAATTTCTTCCTAGATCCCTATCATCTACCAATTTCTCAATTGTGCAAACGATAGCATGAAACCCTTTCGCGATTGGATTCAATAAAAGTAAAGAAGAAATTCATGAACTAAATTAACCATTCATATATAACTGAAACGTATCAAAACATAGTTTAGAGAAAACTACATCATATCCCCAGTACAAGAGAGGATTAGTTCCTCATAGTCATAGGAAACAATTCAAGAAAAAGGTAGCAAAACATCAAAATTACAATAGAAACCTGTAAGGGATCCTAAAGAACTCAGAGCTTTGCCTCCAAAGGTCTCTCCAAATGTTTCAACGTGAAAAGATTCATAAAATAGGTTAAAAACGCACTTAAATAGAGTCTGGCTGTTATTTCGCGCAAATGCGCGAATTCTGTGAAGGATCTCGCGCAAACCTGGCGCAAAATATTTCAGAAGCTAATTCCTTCGCGTAAATGCGCGAGATGCAAGAGGAAATTGGCGCAAAACCGGAGCAAAGAAATCCAGATTACTTCAGACTTCGAGATTCTTGGCTCTCTCCCTTGATTTGCTCCTTGATTCAACATCTTCTCCTAAAATAACAATAATAATAAAAATAAAAATAATTAAAAACCAATAATAGAGATTAAATAGAAGATAGAGTAAGATACCGAATTCAAATAACTTGATTAAATCCTAATGAAATCTATAAAAATAACATAAAAAATATAGAAAAATACTAAAACTAAATGAAAACATTAAAATGCATGAACTAAGCCTAAAGTGTCCTAAAATGACCGAAATATCCTAAAAACTATATTAAACTACATGCAAATAAACCAGGAAAATAGCTTTAAATCTCGGGTCATCAATAATATTTCATCTTTTTTATTAATATGTTATATATTTTTACAATATTATTATATAACTTATGTGACGGGTTCTGTACTTTTTTTTTTTTTTTGCCTTGAATGCTTATTCAATCTTCTGAAATAAGAACTTCAAAAAAAAAATCTTCTGAAATAAATTTTTGTAATTTATAATCTATTCTTAAATTTTTGTGAATTACTAGTCTTGATACTCCTCGGGACATTGTTGTGTCTCTTTTGTCTAGGATATTTTAGAATTTGCTCTTTAGTTTTTCTTAACTTTCCATTCACAAACAAAATATTTAAACACTAGAATGAAAGGCGCTGTCTAAGATACATTACCTGTTATGTATGTGTTCTTGCAATGAACATTGATGAAAGGTATAGTACCTAGAGAGTGGAGAATTGCGCTAGAGAGAGAATGTTGAATTTCATGTATCATTTCATCAAATGAGCAAAAGTCTTTTACAATTGGTATCTACCTCCTATTTATAGAGCTTGAGTACTACCTATTGGGCCAATTGGGCCTCCGAGATCAAGGCCCAATTTTAAGGCCAGGGCCCCGCCACAGGGCGGGCTACATGCTGGGCGTTGCCCCTCTAGGGGCTCGCCCAGTCCACTAGTCCACAAGACACCGAGCTCGAAGTATGAGAGCTAAGTGTGTCTTTTAAATGCCTTTACATGTGTCCTATTGTACACTGGGATCTAAGCTGCCAACATGACTTGAGAAAGTGTGGTAAACTATATCGCCAACATGGCGTGAGCAAAAGGAAACTAACATCTTTAGCCACCCAGTCCACTGACTTGGCGAGCAACCCGAGCCGGCAAGTCCACAAGTCCACAAGTCCACAAGTCCACAAGCGGCGAGAGCGATTGCTCCGTGCTGGCGATTAGCTGGGGCAGGTACATGATTGTTCGCCGGCGGGCATCATTCTGGAGCGACTAAACTTTGTTGCTGGTATCACCTGTCAGGCGATGGCGTTTGGTTTCTTCAGTGGCGAGGCCTTTCGCGCTTTCCCTTATTTCAAAACTCTTTCAAATCCCTAACTGCCCCACGTGACTGCCCCACGTGATGTGTCAGTTACATCAATTTCCCTCTTTCTCCGGAACCGTCACTTCACTTTCCATAACCGTCTCATCGTGCGCAGTAACTCCCCATTACACGCGATCCACCTTCCCAAAACCATCATGACTTCCAACCTTCCACACGCGTCCAACACGCGTCACCCTTCCGAACTCCCTCCTTTCCCTATAAAAACCCTTCTTCCCTACAATCATCCCTTTCCGAAACCCCTCTTCACCTCCCTAATCGCTTACCAGACTCCTTCTGCCAACTTCCGTTCCGGAGCCATCGCTTATCACCCCTTCCGCTACCCACTCTTCACATCTTACTCCGGTGAGTCCTACTGTCCTTATCTCTGCATCATACACGTACTCATCTTTTCCTTTCTTTCACTTCGCTACCTTCTAAAAATGGCTTCAAACCCTACCTCCCCTAATCACTCCTCTTCCTCCTCCGAAAGCGACCCTGATTCCACCGCCGCCGGCGGCCTCCGTTTAGAGGTTCCGGAGATCCCTGCCTCCCGACTAAAAACCTACGCCACTCTGCCCCTTCCAGTCCAAGTAGCCCCCAAACACGAGGCTATAGACCAACCTTCCATCTTCCAAGATAGCGATCTCATTGTGCAATTCGTGAACTCCCTGGGTGGCTTGTCCAATGACGATGAGTTTAACGCCAAACTCAGGATCTGGATTTGCAGTCCCGGGGATCGCCCCTGGCTTCATAAGCCAAACGGCGACGTAAAGAGATCCCACTTTTTCTTTGCGTATGAATACATGTTTAGCGAGCTTGGAATCAGGCTTCCTTTCTCGCCCTTCGTCCAAACCGTCCTCCGCGACATCAACGCGGCTCCCTGCCAACTCCACCCCAACGCCTGGGCCTTCATTCGGTGCTTTGAAATCCTATGCGCCGCGGTTGGCATCGCCTCCTCTCCCACTAGTTTCTTCTACCTCTACGATGTTGACCCCAAGTCCATCAAAAACAGAGGATGGATTTCCTTAAAGGCCCGAGCCGGCCGGAAGTGCTTGAATCCCCACAAAAGTAACGCGAAGTCCTCCTTCGCGCGGAAGTACTTTCGCGTGGCGGTTCACCCTGCCTATCCAGAGGCCTTTACCCTTAGGGATGGGACCGCCCTTTTCCCTCTTTACTGGACGGAGAAGCCTAATGGGATTACTGACCCTTCAGAGGAATCCTTGCCCCCCAACGACAAAGCTTTTCTGAATCTCCTTGCCCCGCTCCCCATCCTTGACTGCTCAACAGTCCTTGAGGGCGCTGACCACTCAAGGACTCCCAAATACCTAGGTTGTCCATAGCTTGGTTTTCTTATCAACACCTTCTTTTCTCATCTTCTGAGTTGTCACTGATGTTTTTTATTGTTGCAGAAGATATGAATTTCACGAACGCCGAGCTCCTGAAGGTCCGCGAGAGGAGAATGGCTCGCTTTTCCCCAAAGTTCAACACTGAGGGCGACGTGAAAAAGCGGGGCGGTGCCGAGAACCAAGCTGAGGGCGCCAAAGCTCCCAAGAGGAGAAAATTGGTCAAAGCCTCCTCCGGCGCCGGCACCTCCAACCCTGGCGCTCAGACCTCCACTGCTGCTGCGCCTAAAGGCAAAAATGTCGCTGAAGCCTCCGTCGCCGCGGTCACCGAGACAACCACCGTCCCGGCTCCTACTTCTGCCACTGCCGCCGCCGAGTCCACTGCTGGCGCCGAGTCCACTGCTGGCGCCACAATCGCCTCCTCCGGTGTCATAGCCACCTCCGCCGACACAAACACCAACATTTCCCAATCTCCGGCTGTTGAGAAACCCGCTGCCACCAATGCTGCTGGGTCTTCCGATACTCCTGCTGGGGAGAAAGAAAAAGAAAATGAAACCCCGAAATCTCCCACCCGCCAGGACGCACCTCCTAGCCCACCCCCAACAAATGATGGGGGCTCCATGCCCTCCCCGCCTCATCAAGAGGAAAGATCCTGCCCTGGCGCCACCATTACCTCTGAAGCAGCCCGGATTGAGCAAGCTCCTGCTCCCGAGGGCGGCTCTTCAAGCTATTACAATATGCTCCCCAACGCCATCGAACCCTCAGAATTCCTGCTCACTGGCCTCAACCGCGACGCCATAGAAAAAGAAGTGCTGAGCCGAGGCATCAACGAGACTAAGGAGGAAACCCTTGCCAGTCTTTTACGTGCTGGGTGCATCTTTGCCCACGCGTTTGAGAAGTTCAACGCCGCCGCCGTTGAAGCTGAGCGGTTGAAGGCCGAAAGTGCTAAGCATCAAGAAGCCGCCGCTGCCTGGGAAAAGCGTTTCGACAAACTGGCGACACAGGCAGGAAAAGACAAAGTCTATGCCGACAAAATGATTGGCACGGCGGGGATTAAAATCGGCGAACTGGAGGATCAGCTGGCGCTGATGAAGGAAGAAGCGGATGATCTTGACGCAAGTCTTCAAGCTTGCAAGAAGGAAAAAGAGCAAGCTGAGAAGGACCTGATCGCCAGAGGTGAGATGCTGGTTGCTAAGGAGTCGGAGCTCGCAACATTGCGCGCTGAGCTGGAGTTAGCGAAGAAGGCGCTGACGGAGCAAGAGAAAAAGTCTGCCGAGTCCTTGGCCCTGGCGAGGTCTGACATGGAGGCGGTGATGCAAGCCACATCTGAGGAAATCAAGAAAACGACCGGCGCTCACGCTGAGGCCCTTTCCACGAAAGATGCCGAGATTGCTTCCCAACTGGCCAGAATCAAAGTGCTCGAGGACGAGCTGGCGACGGAGAAAGCCAAAGCCACTGAGGCGAGGGAACAAGCCGCTGACATCGCCCTTGACAACCGCGACCGCGGTTTCTACCTCGCCAAAGATCAGGCCCAACATTTGTACCCGAACTTTGACTTTAGCGCCATGGGAGTAATGAAAGAAATAACCGCTGAAGGACTGGTTGGTCCCGACGATCCTCCCCTGATCGACCAACACCTCTGGACAGCGACTGAAGAAGAAGAGGAAGAAGAAGAACAAGAGAAAGAGAAAGAAAACAATGAATAATGTAATTTTAACACCACTTAGCTTTTACTGCCTTCTTGTCATGCACTTTTCCGCCATTCATATATATAAGCAACTTTTCGCCATAGCTTTTATATCGCCGTTAGACATTTTGTAAATCATGTTGGAATGCTTTCGCCAAATATTCATCCGCCGACCTTATATCTTGCGCCATTTTTTCACGCGTCATATGATTGAATTACGCCTAACGATTCTGTGCGTTAATTTTAACTAGGACTTGTTGCTTGGTATTTCCCCACCAAGACTTTAACATTTTCCACAAAGGGATAAATGGCCTCCATTCTCGAGGGCTTCGCCCGGGGCTTTGCCCGCTCGGGGCTTACAATGCTTGGGTCCCAATGGCCATTTGGGGGTCCCAAGACTTTTGCCTAGTTAACGGTGCTCGTCGTATTCTGGCGAGACTTACCCAACACATCGTTTACGGGACCGGCGATCACATTAGACTTTCCGGGGGGAGATTCCCAGGCATCAAAGGCCGTTTGTGGAATCGCCGCCACCATTAGGGTTCTAGCAGGCCCCTTTGGGGATCAAGCTTGCCCCACTTAGTAATCGCCGTAATTCTTTAAGTCGACCGGCAATTCCGATCGTCAGGGAATCCCTGGAATTTTTGGACACGAATTTTGTGAATTTTCGTTTTATTTTATTGATGGAGCGCCTCATTAAAAAACTCCTTTCGGAGAAAAAGAGCACGCTTTGTTATTGCAATACATTGGAGAATTTGGAAACACTTTTCAGAAAATTTTAAAGATATCTGGCTCCGGCGACTCCGCCTTGCTCGCTTTCTCGCCTGCGATCAACTATAATAGTAGCGCAAGCTCAAACCATTGAACGACCGAGGTAGCCGCCTTCCATCAAGCTCTTCTAAATGATAGGCCCCATTACCAAGAACTTTAATAATGCGGTAGGGCCCCTCCCAGTTAGGAGTAAGCTTGTTTCCCGGGGCTCCCGATCGCCACTTGAGGACCAGGTCGCCGACCTGCATATCTCGGACGCGAACCCTGCTGTTGAACTTTGCCGCCACGCGCTGCTTCATCGCTGTTTCCCGAATGTGCGCCTCGTCACGCGTTTCCGACAAAAGGTCCAACTCCGCCGCCATATTGGCCTGATTCTCCCCTTCAAAATCTGGCTGGGTTCGCCATGTGAAGTTGTCAATCTCCACTGGCAACATAGCATCAACCCCATAGGTCATTCTAAAGGGGGTTTCCCTTGTAGTGGATTGCACAGTGGTGTTGTATGACCATAGCACCACCGGGAGTTCCTCCAGCCATGCTCCCTTAGCCTCCTTGAGTCGTCGCCTTAATCCACGCAGGATTACCCTGTTTGCAGATTCCACTTGCCTGTTTGCTTGCGGATGCTCCACAGAGGCAAACCTCATCTGTATGCCCATTTCCTTGCAAAATTCTCTAGTTTGATTGCTTGAAAACTGGGTCCCGTTGTCGGATACGATCGCCCTTGGGATCCCGAACCTGCAAACAATTCGCCTCCAGTAGAAGTTGACTATTTTTGCAGAGGTTATTTTGGCCAAGGGCTCGGCCTCAATCCACTTAGTGAAATAATCCACCGCCACCAATATAAACTTCATTTGCGACTTGGCGATCGGAAAAGGTCCGACCAAGTCCACGCCCCACATGGCGAAAGGCCACGGGGCGCTCATCGTTACCAGCTCCTTTGGCGGTGCCTTAGATAAATCAGCAAACACTTGACATTTTTTGCATTTTTTCACAAAGTCCATGCAATCTTTCCTGAGGGTGGGCCAGTAGAATCCCGCCCTCAACACCTTGCAAGCCAAAGATCTCCCCCCAATGTGGCTTGCGCACACTCCCTCGTGCACCTCAGACATGATCGCCTCGTATTTTTCTGGCGGCACGCATTTTAACAATGGCGCCGAAAAACCACGGCGATACAAGTGTCCGTCGATGAGAGTGTAGTGGCCCGCCTCTCGCCGCTGCTCCTTTGTGCATTGCTCTACTTCCACCAGGTCCCCCGCCAGGATAGACAATATAGGCCCCATCCATGTCGCCCCTCTGTCCACACATGCCATAAGCTCGCCTTCGATGCTGGGGAACGCCAGCGTTTCCTGAATCACACTTCTATTGCTGCCGGGCTTCCGCGTGCTCGCCAATTTGGCCAACGCGTCCGCCCGCTGGTTTTCAGTCCGAGGAACATATTCCACCACAACCTCTCGAAAAAGCGTCATCAAATATCGCACTCGCTCCAGGTACTTGATCAGATTAGGATCTTTGACCTGGAAAGTGCCCTTCACTTGATTCTCCACCAACTGCGAGTCCGTTCTTATCAACAAACTCCCGATCTTTACTTCCCGCGCCAACTTCAACCCGGCGATGAGAGCTTCATACTCTGCCTGGTTGTTTGTGGCTTTGAACTCAAATTTCAGCGATTGTTCCAGTACTAGATCTCCTGGTCCTTCCAACGTTACTCCCGCGCCACTGCCGCTGCTATTGGAGGATCCATCTACAAAGAGAGTCCACTGTGTGTCTACTCTTTCAAACCGATCTGGGGTTAATTCCACCACAAAATCAGCCAGCGACTGTGCGCCAACCTTGCCTCGTTTATCATATTGCAACCCATATTCGGACAATTCAACCGACCAGGCGACCAATCTGCCTGACAAATCCGGCTTTTGTAACACTTGTCTCAGGGGTAAATCCGTCTGCACCCTTACTGGAAAACTCTGAAAGTAAGGTCTTAACCGCCGGGCGGTGACGAGGACCGCTAATGCTGCCTTCTCGATTTTCTGGTATCTGACCTCTGCGCCCTGGAGTGTGTGACTAACAAAATAAACAATTCGATGTTCGCCATCTACCTCCTGCAATATCACAGAACTCAGAGCACTATCGCTCACAGCAAAATACAAATGCAGCGGGTGTCCCTGTATTGGCTTCGACAAGATTGGTGGCGACGATAGGAGTTCCTTGAGGCGAACAAAAGCTTCCTCACACTCCGCCGTCCACTCAAATGCGACATTCTTGCGAAGACACTTGAAAAAAGGGAAAGATCTGTCACCAGACTTAGGAAGAAACCGAGATAACGCTGTTATTCGCCCTGTTAAACGTTGAACCTCCTTCACATTAGAAGGGCTTTTCATCTGCTGAATCGCCTTGCATTTATTTGGGTTTATCTCTATTCCTCTGGATGTGATCATGAATCCCAAAAACTTGCCACCCTGAACACCAAAAGAGCATTTCTCCGGGTTGAGGCGCATATTGTGCTTCCTTATCTCGCCAAATGCTTCCCCCAGATCTTGATGATGGTCCAAACCACGTACCGATTTAACAATCATATCATCAACGTAAACCTCCATGTTTCTTCCCACCTGCCCAGCAAAAACCCTATCCATCAACCTTTGGTAGGTCGCCCCAGCGTTCTTTAGTCCAAACGGCATGGTGCGATAGCAATAATTGACTCTGGCGGTCATGAAAGCCGTTTTGTCCTCGTCTGCCGGGTGCATGCGGATCTGATGATAGCCAGAATAAGCGTCCATCAAGCTAAGCAGTTCGTTGCCCGAGGCACCATCAACGAGGCTATCAATGCTGGGAAGGGGATACGAATCTTTTGGACATGCTTTGTTTAAGTCTGTGTAATCTACACACATTCGCCACTTCCCGTTCGCCTTCTTCACCATTACGACGTTTGCCAACCACGTCGGATACTTCACTTCCCTGATGAACTCTGCCGCCAGCAACTTGTCAACTTCCTGTTGAACCGCCTTTCCCTTGTCTCCTCCCAAGCGCCGCCTAAGTTGTGAAACAGGCTTGACACTTGGATTCAATGCTAGTCGATGGCAGATGAAGTTTGGATCAATTCCAGGCATGTCTTTGCAGCTCCAAGCAAACAAATCTAAGTTCTCCCCAAGCAGCTTTGTCAGGCGCGTCTCCTGCTCTTCTGTCAGTCTGGTCCCAATCTTCAAAGTGCGATCGCCAAACTTTAGCGCCTTCGTTTCTTCAATTGGCGTGGGCCTGTTTACCCGCCCCTCGCCACGTGGGTCAAGATTTTCATCCAAAGCTTCAATTTCATAACATTTATGACCGACCAACGCACTCTTCTTGTCATACAAGTTAAGGCAATTATTGTAACACTCCCTCGCCATCTTCTGGTCCACCTTCAGCTTTCCAACATTTCCACTGCTTAGCGGATACTTGACCGCCAAGTGGGCTGTTGAAATTACAGCACAAAGGCGATTCAATGTATTTCGCCCAATGATGACGTTGTAAGACGCCACCACCTGGAGAACCAGATACCTTACCTTCAAAACCCTGGCACACTCATCTTCCCCGAATATTGTGTCTAGATCAACGTATCCTCGCACCATCACTTGCTCCCCCGCGAAACCTACCAAGGCTCCCGCATATGGAGTCAGATCACTGTCAGTTAGTCCCAACTTGTCGAATGCATCGCCATAGATAATATCAGCCGAACTACCCTGATCCAGGAGTACCCTTCTAACGTTGAAACTGTTCATCCTTAACTGCACTACGATCGGGTCATCCTTATGAGGCTTTATCCCCTCAAAGTCTGCCATCGAGATTGTTATATCAGGGTGTACGAATCCAAAAGCGACCTCATGAACGGAATTAACCGCACGAACATGGCGTTTCCGCGCCGCATGGGTGTCGCCACCGCCGCCAAACCCTCCAGCGATGGTGTTTATGGTCCCGACGGGCGGCCCTGAGTGTTGAGCGAACGTGTCATCAGCTCCTCTTGTGGCGATAGCCGCTGATTCTTGCTTTTTCTTGCCCTTAGTGTCCACTCGCTCCTCCTCTCGCTTATGCGTTTTGTTGTGATCGTCGTTGTTGCGCCACTGGCCTTGGCGATTTCCTTGATATCCCGCCCGAATCAACTTATCAATTTCCCGCTGCAAAGTCCAGCAGTCGTCTGTGCTGTGCCCGGCGGACCGATGGAATTCACACCACTTCTTGGGATTGGCGTCCCGTGATTGATACTTAGGGGCCTCTGGCTCATCCACTAGATTTGCGCCCCTCGCCTCACGGAGCATATCCGTTAATTCAGTATTCATTACCATGTCAGCTTCCTCCCGCTGGCGATGGGACTTGGATTGCCATGGCCGGCGCTGTTCATAGTCATCACGCCGTGGATACAACTGCTCCTTGGTCGGCCTCAATGCCGGCTTCCCTTTATCTTGCCTCTGCTGCTTGCCATCCCCCTTATCTTCGCCATTCTTATCTTTTTTCGCGCGCTTGGGCGACGTGTCGCCCTTTTCGAGCTTCGCGCGCTTTCTTTTGAAAGCGTCGTCCTCCTCATCAAGAATATAAGTGCTGGCGCGAGCACGCATCTCCTCCATCGAACGCGCCGGCTTACGTGTCAATTTGCTGTTCAATCCTCCCAGTAGCAAACCGTTTTTAAATGCTAGAGCACAAGCTCGAGGCTCCTCGTCCTCAACCTTGACCGACGCTGCGCTGTACCTTGCCATGTACTCTTTCAGTGACTCTCCTTCTTGCTGGCGAATATTATATAGGTCATTGATCGTCACCGGCTGATTCTTATTCGCCGAAAATTGCACTAGAAACTTTGATGAGAAGTCTCTGAAATTCGAAATCGATCCGCGCGGCCAAGTTGTGAACCACGCCATCGCCGTCGATTTGAACGTCGATGGAAACATCCTGCACTTCACCGCATATGACGCCGCAATTATCACCATCTTCGTATTGAAATACAGAAGATGATCCTTCGGATCGGAATCTCCGCTGTAAGAATCCAGAACTAACGTTTTCATATTATCCGGAATCGCCACACTCTCGACATCCTCCGAGAACGGACGGAACTCAGCCACGGAATCTGCTTCTCTGCTTCCATCGTCCCTCTGCTCGCGACGGTAGAAATCCAACTGAGCCTGTAGATGCTCATTCCTCTGCTGGGTGTTGCCAATGCTGCGCATCAGATGGCGCCATTGCTCCTGTGTCACCGCCGTCTGTTGCTCTGGAGCAGGTGAATTCTCTGGTGAGCGCTCCAGAGATCCAACCTGTGAAGGCGATGGAGGAGGTGGTGGTGATGGAGGAGGAGAAGGCGGTTGTACTCCCGCCGTTCGTACCGGAGAATCCAGGATCACACGATGAGGCCGCCGAGGCGGCGAAATTCGCTGTCGCACCGGTGAATGATGCTGCCTCCTGCGTCGAGTCTCCATCCAAACCAAAAACGATGCAAACTCGATCGGAAAACGAACACCGGTTACAGAATCAAA
The DNA here is from genome assembly GCF_012489685.1 of Lotus japonicus. Classification (NCBI taxonomy): domain Eukaryota; kingdom Viridiplantae; phylum Streptophyta; class Magnoliopsida; order Fabales; family Fabaceae; genus Lotus; species Lotus japonicus. Next base: position 59,547,847 of record NC_080044.1, read on the forward strand.
ATCAAAAGTCCAGAGAATTGCCTAAACACAAACAGAGATAACTTCCTGCACAATCAATCCACGCGAATGGGAGTAGAAAGTTTACAGTCCCTACATACGGCGCCAAATGTTCTTGCAATGAACATTGATGAAAGGTATAGTACCTAGAGAGTGGAGAATTGCGCTAGAGAGAGAATGCTGAATTTCATGTATCATTTCATCAAATGAGCAAAAGTCCTTTACAATTGGTATCTACCTCCTATTTATAGAGCTTGAGTACTACCTAATGGGCCAATTGGGCCTCCGAGATCAAGGCCCAATTTTAAGGCCAGGGCCCCGCCACAGGGCGGGCTACATGCTGGGCGTTGCCCCTCTAGGGGCTCGCCCAGTCCAGTATGGCACCAGTGCAACACAAGTTTGAGCCGTTATATGAGACTAAGTCGGTGAGATTAGAAACTTGAGACCAACTGATATTCAAATATAGACATAATTATATATCTTGACTCAATTATTTCATATGATATGATACACAATACTTACAGAGTTAAGAATTTCCATTAAATTCAACTCAAGTTCATATTAAAGTTTTTTTTTCAAGGTTTTCCACACTCGGCAACCATAAGACTAAATCTCTAGAGGACTTAAAGATTATATTAAGTGGATAGATTTTTCTCAACAAATCATTTTCCATACGTACGAACCGCTTATGGATCAGAACTAATTACTTAAGGGGCTCAGTTATCTATTAGTTATGCTAAATTTTATTGGTCCCACATTAAACTTAATACTGCAAAATTTTACTTTGAGGTTAAGATAAGGGGGTTTATGAGTTTTCAGGATGAAGATATGAATTTTTGGGTTTTGAAATGATTATGAAGGAAGAAGGACTAAGTTTAATGGAAGAAATATTTTCGGGATGAAGATAAATGTGTTTTTTTCAAGTACCATTTTATATTTATGTGCATAAATCAGGGACACAAGCATATTTAACGTAAATAAATTAATAAAAAAAATTAACTAATTTATCTTAAATGTGATTGGTCCATCTAGACTATGAGTTTTATTTAACCCAAATTTCATCATGGGATATTTAATAAGCCCCGATGATCACATATGTAATTAGATAATAAAAAGTCTCACATTAATTGTTGGGCATTAGTCATATTTTTCAATCATGCAAACATAGCAAGGGTATTGAGGATATATTGTATTAGAGACTTAGAGTAGAATTTAGATGAATGTGAAAGTAATTTCATCTAATCCCCGTAAAAAAAAACCATCTAATCCAACTGACTTATTCATTTGAAAAAATGAAATTTTTAACATTAAAATGTACGTTAATAGGAATGAAGAGCGACATATATTTAGAAGTCCCTAAATATGTTTTTTTTTTTACATCGAAAAACATGAAGTCCCTAAATATGTTAAACATTGATAAAGTTAACCTAAATAAAAAAAAAATCGTTAACCGATACAAATCCTTATAGGGACTAAATCTTGGCCCTAGGAATTAATTTACAATATTTTACACAATCAAGAATATTCAAAACGAATTTCCTAATTCAAACGTATTCCTGTCTAGGAATTAACTTACACATTCAAGAATATTCAAACGTATTTTCTAATTCCAGGAACTAACTTGCTAGTAACAAAATCTTCCGGGACCATTAGCAAATATTGAGGCAACAACTAAAATGAAAGTGACCCATAGCAAAAATGGTAGCTAGGGAACTAAAATATTCGACCTAATATTTAAATATAAGATGATAGTTAGCAGTTTTTTTCAACAATTTGGACTATATTTTGCTCCAAGCATGCACTAAAAACTTTTTTAATTGTATTACCACTTTGTATACCATAATTGGACAAAAGTTTGCACTTCGCAGCCAGTAATGACTTAGAATTAAAATAGTACCAAAAAATCAGAATTCAACAATCAGATTTGATTTCAGCCAAAAAGTAAGAGCATGTGGCGTGTAAAGTTGATTTCTTCTTCTATTAATTAACTCCGTTAGTTACATTGCATTAACACCATCAACCCAATTAGGAGCTGGAAGATCAGAATTAGACAGAAACAGAGACATTTTGGAAGCAGAAGCAATATACAGAGGACTAAGCTTTGTCTTTCTAAGAAAAATCTATACCAAAATTCTTCTGATTACAGCAGCAGAAATCATTCACCTCCTTCTCAATCAATCTGCTTTTTGTACAGTGGTCTTGAATAAGAGGATGTATAACTTTTGATCCATGGAGAAATATAGAAACCCTCCAACGGAATGGGTCACAAAAGACCCAAAACTTGTCCCCACAATACAGTGCCATGCTGGCCCATACACCCCATCAAATTCCTGCAAAAATCACAACCACCGGACCAAAATTCATTGACCAATCATCTACACAAAATCCATATGACTCAAATTTGAAATTCCACACCTAATTCCCAATGCAAGCATACATTAATACTCAACTTTCTCAGAATCAATTCTGAGACACATAACTTATTCAGAATAGCTTCTACCCAGAATTGTAGCTTCTACCCAGAATTGACTTTAGTATCAATTAATTATAGAAATTTCCAAACATGCAGTAATCAAGTAAAACCAAAATTGAGAGTGAATGGTGACATTAGTCCCAAAAGCGTGAGGGTAGGTTAAGTTCATCTATGAAAGAAGCCAATAGGCAATATAGTCTCCAATGTTATAAAATGCCAGTCAAATTAGACCTTTTGATCACATAAAAATTGTTCGAATTAGCGCATGTAGAGACTAACTTGACCGACATTTTACAACATGAAAATGCGAGACAAATTAGACTCCAATGTTGTCAAATGCCAGTCAAGTTAGACCTTTTGATCACATAAAGATTGTTCAAATTAGCGTATGTAGAGACGCATGTAGAGACTAACTTGACCTACATTTTACAAAATGATTACATGATGGGATTAAATTGCTTATTATTTTGGGACAAACTAGACCATCATTCACATTCACACTCACTTTCAGAGACCAATTTGAACATTCAATCCCAAAATCTATTCAATAGAATGAGAATGTAAAATGATATGATGTTTACCTTCTTGAGTGATAATGCAAGGGTCTTGGATGTGAACTTCTCCATACTATCAATAGCTTTTCTGGCACAATCCACAGCATGGATCTGCATAAACGGTGGCATATCAGCTGAAACCATTTTCGCCCCATTGATTGCAAACACATCACCCAAATCAACCTGCGACCCACAGAACGATCTTCTCCTTCCCCCACTCTTACCCAGAGAAACCGAAACTCTCTCCACAACATCATGTTTCGATTTCTCAATCTTCTTCTTAACATCCTCAACCAGAACACACCTGTCAATTGAATCCTTCTTCTCATTCTTCATCAAACTCGGTTTCTCCTTGTGGGTCTTCTTCACATGGTCCTTCTGTGCGAGAACTGTGTTGTGGGTAGTGTTCGGTTTGGGGAGTGAGTATTTGGAGGATTCAACTATGGCGGAGGAGGTCATGGACTTGGTCTGAGAAAGGGTGTCGACGAGAGAAGAAGAAGAGTGTTTGGTTTGCGATTGTTTGCGGTGATTGCGACTCAAGTTTAAGCTGGAGAAGGGTTTTACTAAGAAAGAGGATTTAGAGGCATGGATGAGATCTGGGTTTGGTTTTGGGTAGTGGTGGTGTGAAGGTGAGGCTGAGAAGATGGTGGGTTTTGGGTGGTTCGCCGGAGCAGGCGGCGGATTGGGTTCTGGTGGTGCCAAGTTCCGCCGTTGAGAGGAGCGGTGTGCCATGAATGTGAGGAGGAGGAGGTGTTGGAAGTGGAAGAAATGAGTTGGGTTTTTGAGTTTGGTGGTTTTGTTTTGTCTTGGAAGAGAGAAAATAGCTAATTAACCCTTCTAGTTGTTTGTTGTTGTTTTCAAGGTGTTGGAGAAATAGTTAAGCTAGAGTGAAGGAAAGAAAAGCACATTTGGTAAAGTTTGGTTTTCAGTTTTGAAAGTATTTTCATTGATTCGATGAAGGTTTAAAGTTTCTTTCACATTCAGGACATTGGAACGTGTGATCTTAAATTCTAATGTCAAAAACGGACTTTTAAATTGAAAATTAAATACAGTCAAAATTGTTGTGTGCTCAATTTTTCCTGTTAATATGATGATTAAGTTAGTACTAAATCATTAGTATGTATTTTAGTAAGCTTGACTTATAATTCTTCAGACATATATGTTATGATCCGTGGTGATGATCGGAGCCGAACAAATTTAAAATTTTAAATAAAAAATGTGAAGGAAAGAAGGGGGCGGTGGTGGTGGTCACATTGGTTTTGGTTGATAGTGTGCAGTGGATGGAGACTTGTGCAGAGGGGTGAGATCGATTTGGTAAGGTACTGACTGTTTAGTTCAGTGACGCGCGAAGGGGAGTGTGGGGCTGAGAATTATGAATTGTTGACCGTTGACTGGGGATCTTACGTATGAGAATGGGATGGGTATTGGGGAAAGGTCAGAAGTAGCCTAATAGGAAGGCAGTTAGGTCAGGGCTTAGAGGTACAAAATAGATTTTTCGTATCACCGATTGATGGAGTGCACGCTTCATGATTTTAGACTAGTACACTCCATTCATTTTTAAATATATGTTGTTTGAAATATGCATATAGTTAAGAAAATTATTAATTGATGTATAGTTAAACTTAAAGTACTTATATTTAAAATGGAGTTATATTAAATAAAGAGATGGTAATTATATATATGTATGTATATATTAAATAATGATATAGATGGAAGAAAATGAGATAAACACATTGTAAAACAACATTTATTTTAAAAAATAAAACGAAAACTAAAATAATATGTATTTTGAAATACACAGTATAATTTTAGGGGCTCCAAAGGTGCATACTGGATAAGTCACGTACTAGGGTAAAGATATTAAGTCGTTAGATTCTCATAAGGCGGGGAGATGGGTAAGTGTAAAGCGGGACATCCTTTTAATTAGGTTTTTAATTAATTAAAATTTTAATTTGGTTTTGGTTATAAGTAACACTAAAGCCCTTGATGGGTTGTTGGTGGGTTTTGAACGGAATTTGTCTTCTTGGCACCAGAACCACCATTATCACCATTGTTCATCCTTTGATTGCCCTCCTGCACCATCGACTGTCCGAAGCTTGTGGTCCAGGACCTTGCATATTCGAACATATGCATGCTTTGAAGAAACTTATCAAACTAGACCCTCTAAATTACACATTGAGTGTAATTCGCATAAATGAGAAGAAACCAATAAAAAACTACAGATACAAATCACTCTGCTTGTGTTGTGCCCTTCCTATGAAGGTGGAGGTGGTGGGTTCCTCTAAAGCTTGAAGGAGATCTCCAATTGAAAACATTTTGAATCGAGTTAGACAAGTGATACATATTCTTCTAGGTGTGCCCTGTCCTCCACTGTCAATAGTAAAACTCTTGTGCCGCTCTGGTGGCGGTGATGACGTTCACGATGGCCAGTAATGGGATCGATTTTGAAGTTTCGATTTCCCTTCTTCATGTCACTTTCTCTATTATGCTTCTTCTTTTGTTTATAGATATGCTCACTGTTGGTGATTTTAGAATCATCAATGTATTTTAGTAGTAATGTGATATACTATAGGCTGATGTAATTACGCGTTAGGCTCGGAATCGAGTCAGGTTAGTGCGGAGTACACGCTCGGTGAGCCAACGCATAATTGACCACGAATACGAACCGGGGTCCAAGGGGCGGAGCCCCTGGCTGGGGTCCCGCTGCCAGGTCAGCGCCCTATTCGAAATTTTTTTCTGAACAGTTGTGACCCTAGTTTGAAATTGTTTGAAGAATTGTGACTTTTCGGAACAATTGTGATCATTCGTGCAAACACAACCTTCTATATAAGGTTGCTTGCAGCCTAAGGAAAAAGGACACAGAAAACAAAACCAGAATCGCTCTCTACTTTCTGATCTGTTCTCTATTGCCAGAAGCAGATTGATCTTCAAAATTATCCCAACAAGGATTTCGTGAACCCAGGCAAGAATAGGGTCGAAATACTTTGTTCGGAAAGTGTGCAAACACGATTTTCGAAGTTATCCAGGATTATCATACCCAAAATTCTAACACTCACCCTAACTACTTCTTCCTACTAAACATTGGATCCACCAATGCCATTCTTCTCCCCTCTGAAATTGAGTTTGAGAGGGTGGGTTTCAAAACCCCGAACTCCACCTAATCAAGACCAATGTGGTCATCACAAATCGTGAAGGGTTCCATTAGAGCGGAGTTTATAGTGATGGGGAGTTTGGTTCGATGGAAGAGGCGGTGGAGGATTTGGATTAGAAAAAAACATGAATTTGACATGTTGGCTTAAACATGAATTCATGTTAAGTTTAACAGAAATCCAAACGCATACTTAAATAGAGACACTCACAAAAGGAATGCAAAAGTAGTATTTTAATTTTTTTTTTATAAAATCTACTATTTGTATGTTTTGTTTTTAAATTGTTCAAGCAACTTTCGCAAACTAGCTATGTGTTTATCTTCAATTATGTCATCCACATAAACTTCAATCTCCTTATGCATCAAATTATGGAACAAGGTAACCATTTCTCTTTGATATGTTGCTCCTGAGAACATGTCAAATTGAGTTAGACAAGTGGTGCATATTCTTCTAAGTGTGCCTTGTGCTCCCCTATCAATGGTAAAACTCATGTGTCGCTTTGGAGGCGGTAATGACGTTCTTGATGGTCAGTAATGGGATCGATTTTGAAGTTTCGATTTCCCTTCTCCATGCCACTTTCTCTGTTATGCTTCTTCTTTTATTTATAGATATGCTCACCCTAACTGATTTTCCCTACTAGACATTGGATCCACAAATGTAAGACTTTTATAGGTTTTCATCATACAGAAAATTACAACGAAATCTTTAATTTTATGAGACTCACATACTTTGATACAAGAATGAGTAGAATCACTTACCTGGATTCATTCCTGCAATTGCTTATCTCTTTTAACAACTTATCTAGTGATTTTTTATCTTTTATAACCACTCACTTTAAGAAGGAAGAGGAGAGGGAATTTAAACCTTTTTTTTGAAAGTGAGGGAATTTAAACCTTGAACTAACTTTATCTCTTTAATTGCTAATGACCATCACATTGAACATACTAGTGATAAAAGTTAGTCCAATAAGTTATATGGGTCACATTAAATTATTAGTTTGTTTTCATTTTCGTTATCTTTCTTCTGTAAAAAAAAATTACGTGTATATTCACTTTTTTTAACAATTGCGTGTATATTCTAATAAGGTTTCTATTTGAGTTCATATTGGTACGGAGGATAAAATTATCCCCAGTAAATATTTAAGGCAGTTGCCTTACAATAAACTCAAACTCCAAATTTCTTCTAACTAGAACAATTACGCATTTGTGATTTTTGTGTGCATGTTATGTTGTTCATTTTCGTGCAAAGAGACAAGAATACATTTAATTTTGTTCTCGTGTTAATCGTGCGTCTAATGTCACAGCACACGTATGACTGATTTACATTAATTGTAGCTAGGACTTTTTTTTGGTATGTGTCTGTTTCGTTAGGAGTTGGAAATGACGAAAATTATGAATGTGGTCAATTAATTGGAAGGTGATCGAAAGTGTCATCCTCTTCATTTTTTCAATTCAAGAGTAAATAAACATTAATTACAACAGTCTTTTAAATTGTACTACTACTCTACTACTCTTCAGACGTTAGATTATAGGCTCACACTGAGAACCTTAATAACATCTGATTTAAAAATTAAATTAACATCACTTTATTATGTACTTGAACATTTTCTTTAAAAAGATAAAATTAATGCAACATTTTTTTTTCCTCAAAGTATCTACACAATCAATAACTATGAGATTAATCCTCTCAACACGCAAAGATCATGTAGACATCTCCAAGTAAGGAATGCAATATTTTAGAAGTACCGACTAATTGACATTGAGTTTTAGAAAGCCAAATTGATGTCAATTATATATTTGAAATGATGTTTGCTTTTAATTTATAATAATATGGACAAACATAGCAGAATATTTTATAGTCTCAAACAATTCTGTCAATATCCTCATTCCCCACCCCGATTATCATTTTCAAAATTTTCAACTTGTTGTCTATGAATGTCCTAACATGGGACATGGAAACAGAAACACACAGGTTACTATTTAAGTAGGGAATTTATTCAAGATTAAAAGGAAGCATGAAAAAACTAATATATCTGTCATTGCAGTTTGTTAAATTACGTTAATTTTTAAATAAAAAGTCTTTGATAAAAGCATAATTCTTACTGGCTACTACCTTCTGATAAAACTTTTGATAGGGTCCTTTAAACAAATTATTTCAAAGAGTTTAATTTTCATATACTCTGAAACTTATTTACATTGACATCTAACCATTTAATATCATATACTCAAAAAGGTTATATTCTTTTTCTTAATTAAATTGAAAGTAAACTTTTTAATGTGGCAACCAAAAATTATTGATTGTTTATAAAAAGTAATTTTGCACTCACAGTGCAAATATATCAAACCCATTTCCCTAGCTAAGCGTCGAAGGCCTCTGCTTTCCGGTGTGCTCACAGCAAGGTTTCACCTTCACAGCAAGCACTAGAGGTACGGTTCTTGAAGAAGTGGAGTTGGATTTGGGGCTTGATAGGGGGTGCTGCTTGGGTGAACGGATTCCTGATGTTGTCCTTTTCCTTGAGCTTGCCCCTCTGGTTCATGGTCCTATCGTGGTCGGGGTGCTTGGAGAGGGCGAAGGCCTAGGGGAGGAGGTGAGTGGTGTTGTTGCTAGTCTTATTTCTATTTGCAGGGAGGATTCAGGTGCCAACCTTTCTTATTTTCCTTCCCCCTTTGCTCAGCCTTCTTCACCCATAGAGATTGTGAAAGCTTCCATGCCAAGAGGCTGGGCTAAGAAGGCTGGGGCTAAGGGGATTGAGAAGACAACCCATCCTACAATTCGTTCGACGACTTTGACGGGCGGCGCAACGGTGTCGAAATTAAAATGGCTGATGGTTCTACCCATTGTTTGGGTTGGTTTGTATTGAATTTCACGTATTTTTACCTTTGAACCCTTACCAACCAAACCTACGATATTCGGGTTGGATCGAATATGTCGATCCGATCGCTATTAAAGTAGTAATAATAAATCTGAAATATGAAAAAATAAATTTTTTAAGTCAAAAAAATTGGTAACCACAGGCAATGAAATGTGGAGATGAAGGAATCAAACAATAAACGGAAATGAAACAACCTAACAAAATCAAAACATTTGAAGAAAATTTGAAACTAACTATAGGCAATGAACTGTGGAGATGAATGAGTCTAAGAGAAGATAAGAGAAGAAGGAGGAGACTTACCTATGTGGCTCAAACAGGGGCTCAATATGGCTAGAACGCTTGCTCAAATAGGATTTGTGGTGGGTCTAATAGTGATGAAATGGGTATCATGAACAATGGTGGAACTGTTCCAATGTCGACTTGAACAAGTTGCTTGATCACTAATCGCGAAGGTCAGAGACGAATGACGTCTAGAACAGTGGAGGCGACAACTAGGGCTCCTGGAGGTGAAGAAGTTTGTGCACAAGACCTAGGTAGGGTTCATTTCACGAACAATAAAAGTGAATTTTTGTAGGGTTTCTTTAACTTTATTTACATTTACTGCTAGGGCCTAGAGTTTTTTTAACAAATAATATACCGGGTATTGGAATAGTTCATATGAATGTATTCGTGAATCTGATAACTGAATTGGCCAGTGTTGGATTACCTGTAAATCCATTCGATTAGACTTATTTGCTTAATTCAATCTGCACTTTCGCACTTAGGTAGGGCGGCTTGACAGATCTACTCAATCTATGTGCACCCCTACTAAGTGCATGTTTGGTTTAACGTTTGACCCAACACAGACATGTCTTAAGACGACGACGACAACAACAACAAAAAAGTTAAAATTTGACACGTTTGGTTTAACTTGGATTAGAAGGATAATTTGATGACACTAACTTCAACTTGGATCCACTCGTGTGAGTTCCATGAGAATCCAGACAGCACTAATGCAATCCCTCTGTAGTATCGTGTCGATCATGGTTATCTCAGTGAAGTTCAATTCCATTCTCATCACTCTCTGATTCACAGTTTCAAAATCTCCATCACTTTCCATTGCCACTTTCGTCTCCATTTCACGAATCATGAAGACGCCACCATTAACAACAACACCATCACCAACCCAAAACCTCTTCCGCCATTGAAGGCAACACCAAATCAGAGATGAAGCGAACCAGACCAACAAAGCTCGACACATTCACCAGGCAACGATCCTTCCACATTCTCATCGCCATTGCAATTCTCTACCTCCTCTTGTTCACCCTCGAATTCCCCTTCTTCTTCTCCACAACCCGCGCCACTCCGCGACTCTCGGAACAACCGAGTCAGACCCAGCAACCCTTTCGCCGCCACGACGTGGTGGTGTCCGGGTTGGTCCTAAACGACGCCGCATTCAGTTCGGAGTTTCACCGATCCGCGTGCCGAGAGGGGAAGCGGGTCTGGAAGAAGCTTGTATCAGGGGACCCGCGAATCGCTGCTCCGAAGCCGCAGAACCGATCCGGGTCGTGTCCGAGGTCCGTTACGGTGACCGGGTCGGAGTTTTCGCGGCGGGGGAGCGTGGTGGTGGTTCCTTGTGGGCTGACGTTGGGGTCTCATGTAACGGTGGTTGGGAGGCCGTTGAGGGGGGAGGGGAAGATGAGTCATTTTGTGATGGAGTTGCTGGGGTTGAAGACGGTGGAAGGGGAGGACCCGCCGAGGATCTTGCATTTCAATCCGAGGTTGAGAGGGGATTGGAGTGGGAAGCCGGTGATTGAGCTCAACAACCGTTATCGCATGCAGTGGGGCTCGGCGTTGCGCTGTGATGGGTCCAAATCAAGGGCTGAGGAAGATACTGGTAATGAAATGAGCTAACTCTATTTCTGGTTCATTGTTTGTTTAACAACGTGTGCTTGCATGCTGCTAAAGTGGTAGCTAGTAATAGCATTTTATTTGATGTATGGAAATTTCCTTGTGTTTGCATGAATAATGTATGATATAGATAGATGCTGCTGCTGCTATGTGGGTATGTAAGAGGATTGGCATAGAAAGCTGAGGTTGACCCAGAATGATGCTTGGAGATGGATTGGATATTCTTATGCTTGGTTAAAGGAATAACAAGTTTTGCTTTGTTTGTTGTATACTTGTATCTAATCAGTTATCACTTTCCTTTCAATGGAAAAAGAGTTGTGAAAGGAAAAAGGCTTCTGATCAAGCTTGTTTATTTTGGAATGAATGTGTGGCTTGCTGATTTCTATAGGGAGTGTATTGTAGGATGTGGATCCTTTACTAGGAACCTTGAAAGGCTATGACTCTCAGTTCCGAGTTCTTAACTTGCCTCTCTTATGTTTAGTATGATATAGTCATTCAATGTTCTTTAGGATTTCCCCTTTATTTGTATTGATAACTGTCTCTGTAAGAAAATGTGCCACAGTCCGCTTCATCGTTTGACTTTTCATGTGTATTGTTTATTCATTTTAGTTGTGATGGCTCTAAATTGAGTTCTTGCTCATGTTCGATTCAGTTGATGAGCTGGTGAAGTGTGAGAAGTGGATTGGGGGAGAAGACAGGGAAGAAATGGAGTCTAAATCAGCATGGTGGCTGAAGAGACTGATAGGCCGGACCAAAAAAATACCAGTTGACTGGCCATTCCCATTTTCTGAGGACAAGCTATTTGTTCTTACTCTTAGTGCTGGATTGGAGGGCTATCATATTAATATTGATGGGAGGCATGTGACCTCTTTTCCTTATCGCACTGTGAGTAATATCATTGAACATGCCAACATGAAGATGGATTTGCATAAGTTCTTAATATTGCTTCTTGATTCGAACAGGGCTTTACTCTTGAGGATGCCACTGGCCTTACTTTGAGTGGAGATATTGATGTCCACTCTATTTTCGTTGCCTCATTGCCTTCATTGCATCCTAGTATATCCCCGCAGCAGCATCTTGAATTTTCAACCATGTGGTGTGCTCCAACTGTTCCTGACTCTGGCGTGGAATTGTTCATTGGCGTCCTCTCTGCTGGAAATCATTTTGCTGAACGGATGGCCGTGAGGAAGTCATGGATGCAACATAGCCTTATCAAATCTTCAGAAGTGGTTGCTCGTTTCTTTGTAGCACTGGTAATGGTGCCAAGTCGACATGTTTTTCATTTTCAAAGTTATTTGGTTCCCTGCGGCTGCGCGTGTTATTGACGTTTGAATATTTTTACAGCATCCGAGAGTAGAGGTTAATGTAGAGTTGAAGAAAGAAGCAGAATTTTTTGGGGATATTGTTATAGTTCCATACATGGATAACTATGACCTTGTTGTGTTGAAAACAGTAGCCATATGTGAATATGGGGTAAGTCTTGGATTGTTTAAAAATCTCAGTTTGAAAAACTACTAAATTTGCACAGTTATGTAAGATGTGTTACGTTTTTTCACAGCTTCGCACAGTTTCAGCCGAGTATATCATGAAAGGTGATGATGACACTTTTGTAAGAGTGGATGCTGTTATAAATGCAGCAAGGAATGCTCCGGAATCTATGAGCTTTTATATTGGGAACATTAATTACCGCCACAGACCCTTGCGGCATGGTAAATGGGCTGTTACATACGAGGTAATCAGAACCTGTTGCATTTCTGTTTTTTGTAGTTAAGGAGCTGGAGTTGTCTGGGAAAAAACTATGAATTTGGTTGTTATAAGTTGTCGTCGAGAATGTGTCTATATTTTGATCTAAAAAAAACTTCAACTGCTGGTCTTCTCCTTTCCTCTCAACTGTGCCATGCTATCAGTAATCAAGTCCCCATTGTTTCATAATGCACTAAGGTGCAGCACTTTCTTGTCAACTCTCTGAAGTTTTGGGCTGGAGAGACTTACTCAGTTTACCATACATATAAGCATTCAATGAAATGCATTGTTGAGTTTGCAGAATTCTTACTCTAAAATTTGTTGTGAACTTGTGAGTGATTTAATAATCTCCCTTGGGTCTTACTTGTTGCATCACATCTAACTTCTCGCTAGTGATAATTTTGGTATCTGTAAATATATTGATTTTTTGGTTGCCTTTTGTTTTCAGGAGTGGCCAGAAGCGATTTACCCACCCTATGCTAATGGACCAGGGTATATTTTGTCTTCTAGTATAGCACATTTCGTGGTATCTCAATTCGAGTCGCATAAATTAAGGGTTAGTGTAAACCACTGCACTTTTTCCCTTATTGTCCTGTAACTGGTCAAGTTTCTCAATGCCAATGCATCTAGTGTCCATTGTGGTTGAAATTGGCGTTTTCTTGATTATGCAGTTATTTAAGATGGAAGATGTGAGTATGGGAATGTGGGTAGAGCAATTTAACAGCACCAGACCAGTATACTATTGGCATAGCTTCAAATTCTGTCAGTATGGATGTGTAGAAGATTATTACACAGCCCATTACCAATCTCCTAGGCAGATGATGTGCCTCTGGGATAAATTGCAGAAGCAGACAAGGCCTCAGTGCTGCAACATGAGATAGCGATGAGGTACAAGGTGCCATCTTTGAATTCATTGAGGAACAAAGAAAACAAGTTTTGCAGTCATAGCTTTTAGTCTTCGATTACTGTATATCCCTGTATAAAATGGCCTTTTATATTATTTATTCTTTGGGTAACATAGGAAAGTTTTCATTACTTATCTGGTCCTTAGAGTAACTTGGATAATTACACCACTTAAAAATATACAATCTGTTCCATGCTCTTTAAAATTCTAGCTATCTGTTAATTTATAGGGTCTGTATGTACACACGCGTTCAGATCAGAGTCAAATGCATTAATATATTGTACATATGAAACACATATTTGTGGGGAAGTAAGTAAATATTAAAAGCAGAAATATTAAAAATTTACCAAAATATGGTTAATATGTAGTACGAAGGCATGGCTAGTAGAAGTTTCTACACAGAGAAATAATCATAAACACATGCATTATCGCATATAATGTGCATCCTAGGAGCAGGGCAATGTCCAGATGCCTATTCCTACATAGGAAAACAAGTAGCAATTAGAAGGTTAGAAAATCCAAGCCAGGTGACTGTCATGAAACTTAATCCCTTAATATTTGTAAAACCTATCAAAGTAGATAACTATTAGAAGGATTAGTCCTGCCAAAATGAAATTCTAAGCTAAGCAATTTAGTATTTTTAGATGCACAGTATTGGTTAAAGTACAGTACTAAATTAAAAAGATCCATTACTAGCCTCATGATGCATATAGTGCAAAAGCCTCATAAAGCATCCCAAATGTGAACTAAGTACCATATGTTCTGTGCTCTGCATTAAAGAAATTCTCAGTAACACAAGAAGTGGAAGTGCTAAGACATTGAATTGCAAAGTTTCTTCTTCTACAATATGATTCTTAAGACAACAAATGACCTATGTCACATGAATTGCTAAGTTTATATTGATACATGTGTGGATCAGTGGATGTGTCGTTGAGAGACAATTAAGAAAGGCAGAAAGCTATATGTGCACAAAATCTTGAGTTGCAATTGCCATAGTGATGCTTCAGGTCCCTGGTCCCCCCTCACCTCATGAAAGAAACTCATAATAAAAATACACTTTTTTTACTTGCTGAAATATTTGAAGAACATCTTCTGAGGTAGAATAGAATTCCTTCTTGTTTTGGCATTGTCTAGCAATGTTCCATCCAAATGAACTGGAAATAAGCTTCATGGGTCCAATATGTTTCCTGCGTACGCTGCTAAACAAAAACGACATGTTGATTCATGAGCAACCTGCCACTGCACATGTGCTGCAAGTGTGTGCATGAATTTGAAGTTTGCATATTCTCTGTCTTAATCGTTAGATGTGAATGTATCAAAATTCATTATAACCACACGCACAAGTAACAATCATGCAAACTTTCTCCCCATAATTGTATTTCTTTTCAATCATTTTTATTTTTCTCTTCTCACATAAAAGTTAGTCTCTATTATTTTAACATATTTGAGAGGAACTAGCTAGGAAAGCTACATGACCACCTTCTCTTTAAAACAGTGAAACAATGTCTTTTTCTTCAAGGAAATACCAGCCTGCCAAGAGGGTGATAATGACTAGAGATTTTGTCTACTTCTTGAGTTCAGGATAATCCTTACAGTTTACACTACCAGCTGAGGAGAACTGCACAAGCAGTGGCAGATTTACAGATGTTGTGTATAACATAAGAAAGTGTCTAATTTGTTTAGCATAACCCATTTAATCAAAATTTAAATACCACTTTAGGAAGTGTCCTTATCAATACTATTCTCCTTGGTCTATGACCAGAGCCCAAGGGTGTAGGTAGCATCAGGTATCACATGGCCAGCACTTGAAGATTACAGATAAATATTCTCCTCGATCTTATGTCCCCTTTTAGGAAGAGTAGCAGATTTTTTTCACTCCAATAAGATTACAATTACATCATCTTTTTCTTTCATAAGTTATCAATTAAGGTTTGAACAGTTGATTAGATTGACTATTAGAGGGATTAGAATGTTGCTGAGAATATTTATAGTCAAAACCCTTGTCCCTAAAAAGTTCAAACTTTCATATTTAATTCATAGTTCCACAGTTGTTCAGTGATTCGCTGGTTAATTACCAACCTGTTTTGTTTTTTAAACGAGTAATGATATATACACACCTCATTCTTTAAACACTTCATTTTCACCTCTTTTTATTACTATCTCTCTCATCTTATTATTTATCACATCTCATACTTTCTCTCTCTTACTTTTCTTTTTCTTCCTATCTCTCTCTTCCTCCACCTCTTTCCACCTCATTTTAGAGGTGTGAAAGAATAATTATCCTTTTTAAACTCAAGTGAAAGTTGACTCAACCAGCAATTAAATAATGTAGCATATAAAAAAAAACATTTTCTGATTTTTAAGTTATCCAATTAAAGTCTGAGATTGTGACCTACGTGACTCATAAGTCATCAGAGAAGATTTCTATGATCATGAAAAGTAGATGAAGTAAACTTCATTATGAATTTTTTAACATGTACAAAAGGGACTGATGATACAAGGGAAGAGATCTCTCAATTTTTCTACGGTGAATATTTGTGGCGGTTACAAACACGGTCAATTTTTACAGAAACATGTTATGGCAGCTTACAACATTTTATGGCGATTAAAAAGCCGTCACAAATTTCCACCGTAAAAAACTTGAGAGAAATCCATATGAGAGGATCCGGGCCTAATGATACACATTGAGATTGATCTACCAGTCACACATGAATTTGTGGCCGTTAAAAGCTCCACAATCTACAAGAATGTGAATCTACCACAAAATCACAAATTTTGGTGGTAAAAAACTGCCACAAATTTGTGTTTTTTATGTGTATATGTAAACATGCATCATGAGTCATGACTCTTATACCTATCTTCTAGGGAATTAACGCTAATCTCGGAAGGAATTAATTTGATGACCTCACAATTCATTGCGTCATTGTAACTAGGGAATATCCCTCAAACATTTTATTTAGACCCCAACTTTTTTTGGTGAACATTTTAGACCCCAACTAAACATTCAATTCAATTCTATAATGATAATTATAGGCTTTAATTAGTGGGAAATTGCAGAGAAGGGATAAGATGCAAACATCTAACTCGTATCTAATGTGGAAATCATTAGCGCGCGGCGGGTAATTTTAGCACCTTTCAAGTTGCAATTATTCTCTTTTCTTATGGTGTAATTACGTTTCAACTTTCAACAACACAAGGAAAATGACAATGGCACTGTGTCAAACAAGGACAAGTAGACAAAAGAACATGAAATTAAGTATTGTGAGCGTGAGAAGGACCCCATTATCTGTTATGTTGAGAACCAACAAAGTTTCACATAATTAGTAGATAGTTAGGTCTCTTAAACATACCAATAAAAGTTTAAATATTGATTATGTGTATAGAAAAAAATTGTTGGAGAACGAAACTTACTTTAACGATCTCTATAGATGAAAAGAGATTAGTCTCCGACTATCGGTAGATGAATACATACAAACATCATTAGAGAGAGGTTCAACTTCCACTTGTCATGGCGCTAAGCACCTTGAGAAATAAGGGGGCCATATTTGTGTTTTGTTTTGGTATTTGCTCAGTTTCAAAGCTTCATTTTCATGTCATGTCATATTGTCATGTCCAATAACTCAATAAGACACACAATACAGCGAATCAGCGCATATTTTTCAGGTTGTGGGACCAATTTCCACATAGTCCCACCAAATCAAAGATGTTAGTGGAACCTAATATTCTATCTCACTTGTCCTTTTCTTCCATTTTTTTTAAAAAGAAATTTGGTAGTGTCATTTGACTCATTGTGCTTACTTATTAACACCAGTCTTTTCTCCCATTCCAATAATCCAATCCTGCCCACTCAACCTTCTTTCTCCTTTTCTCACATGCCTTTTTAAGAAATATCATATACAATTATTTTGGTGCATGTTTGGACTAACATTCTTAAATTGATTGTGGGCACAATTTATTTTAGTAAAAATAAGTTGAAAGTGAAAGTAAATTTTTTAGAAATAATATTTTTAAGAGTATTATTGTAAAATGTAGTAGTGAAGTTTTATAATTAGTCATGCTCACTGCACAAGTAAGAATTTAAAGCTTTATTATAACCAACTTGATTCCTCAATTGGATTGAGGGCAAACACCTACAAAAAAAAATTGATTGATTTTCAGAAAGAGTCGCTTAGGTTTATCCATAGTTTGTAAAAATTGAATTAATAATATAAAATGAGATTTCATTTTATTTTATTTGTCTTCTTACTTTCTTAATATAGAAAAATATCTAGAAAAAAAATTCTCACAATAAAGAATAAATTCTAAAATGTGGAACTAAATCTGTTTTAATTGTGATTCAAAAAAGAAATGTTTTTAAGTGTGCTTAACATTTTGAGACAATTGAATTTCGAAAAAAATATCTATTAAAAAATACATGCAACTATGTTCCAAACGAGCGCCGACATTTATCATGATATTCAATAAATCTTTATAATCAAGTATTATAGCATTCAATTGTTACTGGTATTATTCTAATAAAAAGGTACTTCCTTCGTTCCTAATAAAAATCATTCTTTCTAGTTGAATTCTTTGATCCGGATGAGTATTTAGATATAAACTCAATAAAATCTTAGTGTCGGATTTTAGCTACTATCAATATTTGTGACGGTTAAAAAATCCGGATAAAGTGTCTTTTTATTGAATGACAACATCTTAGTGTATATTTAGTTACTCTTTTAGCTTTCCTTTGTTCACAAAAAGAGTCTCTTAAACTTAAGGGTGAATCTATTAAACTTTCGTAAATTATGTGGTACCCTCAATTTTTTTTTTGGGTATGATACCCCATTAAGTAATTCTATAGATTATTATCATGTTATTCAAAGTAAATACTACATTTTTAGATTTTACTTTACTTGTCAATTAACTTTATCTCATGAAATTCATTTTTTGATGAAAAATGTACGAGTGGTGGAAACAAATGATGGTGATGGAGATGCGCGTAAAATGACCATGGTTGATGGATGCACAGAGCTCAGAAAACACAACTTTCAAATCTCACGTCCCTAAGAATTGAACGCTGCATTACTACAATAGAACACAATCAAAATTTTAGCTGGTATATGAGTCTTTATTGTTGAACCGACTCATTTTAAGTACCGCACCTTAGTCTAGCTTAAGATACCACATCAAATAAACTTTTTGATGCATCCATTCATTAAACTTAAACACACACATAATATAGGTGTGAGCTTTCTACTTTTTTCCTCTTTCTCATTTCCACCACCCAAAGCAAACAACACACTTACACACGCACACACAGAGTTTCATTTTCTTCAACCTCAAGAGAAGCCAAGAACTCACACACAGTCACACACACAAACACAACACAATGATGCCCATGAAGATGACAGAGATGTGGACAACAATGGGCTCAACCTTAGCCAGCTTCATGTTCCTCTTCGCCGTCATCCGCCAGTACTGTCCCTACGAGGTTCGCCGCTTCTTCGAGAAGCACACTCACACTCTCACCACCTACTTCTACCCTTACATCCGCATCTCTTTCCATGAATTCTCCGGCGACCGCCTCAAGCGCAGCGACGCCTACGCCGCCGTAGAAGCCTACCTCAGCGCCAACACTTCAAAGAGCGCAAAGAGGCTCAAAGCAGAGATGGGAAAAGACGCCTGCAAGTTGATTCTCACCATGGATGAACATGAGAGAGTCACTGATGAGTTCAAAGGTGTGAAAGTTTGGTGGGTTTGTAGCAAAATCATGTCCCCATCAAGGTCCATGACGATTTACCAAGAACAAGAGAAGAGGTTCTACAAGTTAACTTTCCACAAGAAATATAGAGACACTGTTACTGGTTCTTATTTGGAGCATGTGATGAGGGAAGGGAAGGAGATTCGTTTGAGGAACAGGCAGAGGAAGTTGTATACAAATAGCCCTGGTTACAAATGGCCGAGTTACAAGCAAACAATGTGGAGTCACATTGTTTTTGAGCACCCTGCAACTTTTGAAACAATGGCTATGGAGCCAGAGAAGAAGAAGGAGATCATTGAGGATTTGGTCACATTTAGTAAGAGTAAGGATTTTTATGCTAGGATTGGGAAGGCATGGAAAAGGGGTTATTTGCTTTTTGGTCCTCCTGGTACTGGGAAATCTACAATGATTGCTGCCATGGCTAACTTGTTGGGGTATGATGTGTATGACTTGGAGCTCACTGCAGTGAAGGACAACACAGAGCTGAGGAAGCTTTTGATTGAGACAACTTGTAAGTCTATAATTGTTATTGAGGACATTGATTGCTCTCTTGATCTCACAGGGCAGAGGAAGAAGAATGGGGAGAAATTTACAGAGGATGTTGAGAGTGATAAACTGAACCATGATGTTGTGAGGAAAGAGGCTAATAAAGAAGAAGGAAGCTGTGGTAGCAAGGTCACACTTTCTGGGCTGTTGAATTTCATAGATGGGATTTGGTCTGCTTGTGGAGGAGAGAGGTTGATTGTGTTCACAACAAACTATGTGGAGAAGCTTGATCCTGCACTCATCAGAAGGGGGAGAATGGATAAGCATATTGAGCTTTCTTACTGCACTTTTGAAGGGTTTAAAGTTCTTGCCAATAATTACTTGAAGCTTGAGAATCATGCATTGTTTGACACAATCAAGAGGCTAATTGGGGAGATTGAGATCACACCAGCTGATGTTGCTGAGAATCTCATGCCAAAGTCTGCACTGGATGATGCTGATAAGTGTCTTTCAAACCTGATTGAAGCACTTGAGGAAGCAAAAGCTAATGCAAAAGCAGAGGAGGTGCTAAGACAGAGTAGTTCTATTAAAGAAGAAGGTGAGGAATTGGGACACTTTGGTCACATTAAGGAAAATGGCAACATTGGAGATGACAAAGAAATTGATCAAGCAAAGGACAAGAGCATGAGGTGGAACATTTGTGCTAATGTTGTGTAGAAGAAATTGTGGCATGAGGGTAGAATGTGAGGCACATTTCTCATCATAGTACTTGCATCTATCTTTATGTTACATGAGAAGGGGGGGGGGGGGAAAGAGGGATTGAGGGTTTTGTTAAGATTATAATTTTATTAGCATCTAAAGTCTTTGGTATGCTACTGAATCCTTCTGCTTTTGGGATTAATTTTGAACTTCCATAAGAGGGAATAAAATTTAATGTTAATGAGATTATAGGACCCTCCTTAATTTTGTTACCCCAAAGCAACTTGCTGTTGAACATGTTAATGTTACTTATGCAGTAAATAGAAACAAAAAATTTACAGTCACTCCTGATCTTATAGACTGGAGTGTTGTATGTTTGAAGACACAATTTATTTTCATATGTTGTTTAGCTGAAGAATGTGCTTCAAATTACACACTGACTCTTCTTGGTAATCCATTCCTAGTTTACAAATTTTTTTAATACATAGTAATCAGAGAAGCTTTAGCCTTTTCATAATAATGCGTATACTTGTTTCATGGACAAAATTAAATTATTAATCCATTGTTATATTGCTATGTGTAGATATGTAACCAAGAGAACTATCATCGTTTAAAAGGTTGCTCATTATTTAGTTGACTTTCGTGTGAACAATTACTGTTACACCACCATTGATAATGATGCCTCTTAATCTGTTCAATCCTAATGGAAACTTGTGTACATTATCGCTAAACATGTACTAGGTTTAGTGCATACTCCTCCGTTCCTATTTATCTGTCCAGGAAAAGAAGATTCACACAAATTAAGAAAAACAATTAATTATGTTGATTTTCATAAAAATATTATTTGTTTTCCTATATCACCCTTTAAAACGTATTTTATCTTTCTTCATTTATTGTTTCTGTAAGGGTATTTCTTGGAAAAACATCAATTAATGCTCTCTTGAAACTCAAAGTGGACAGATATATATGAACAAATTTTTTTCTTCAAAGTGGACAGTTAATAAGAAACGGAGGAAGTATTTGGTTAGACGTCTAAAATTCATATTTAGACGATAAAATTACTTTTTTTTTTTCCGATGGATGACAATAAAATTACATTACCATATGAAGTTTTTTAATTGACGTACTTTAGATTATTTGTCCACACATATCCAAACGTGCTGCTAAACACAATATTTGTTATTTTCCGTTGTAACAAAAAAAAAACACAATATTTGTTACTCCCTCCGTTTTTTTTAAGTATCATTCTAGGAAAAAGCTCTCCAACCAAGATAGTGAGTTATTGGAGGTTTTTTTCTCATTCTACCCTCTCACATCATAATTAAGAAGTTATAAAGTTTTCCAATCAAGATAGTGGATAATTAATTTTTTTTCCACACTCTCTCATATCATTAAACCATTTATCATTCTTCCCTCCCTAATATCAATAAAAGTTTATAACCTCCTTCTTTTCCTTTGACATAATTTAATGTTAAAACATTGTTCTATGTAACTTTCAAAGTCTTTTTTGGGTACTTTCATTGGAATTTAATTTCCACTTACTAGACAAGACTTTGAATTGATGTAATGAGAATTTAATTTTCACTTACTAGTAAGGGTATAATTGACAAAATGGACCTTAAAACATCAAAACGACAGTTAAATAGGAATAAAAAAATTATTCTAAAATGACAGTTAAAAAGGAAGGTAAATGCTACCATACCACAATTGTATCATACTTGAGTGATGTGGACCAATAGGAGTTGCTTTGACCGTAAACTTTGACTTCTTTATTTT
This sequence comes from Lotus japonicus, assembly GCF_012489685.1. NCBI lineage: Eukaryota > Viridiplantae > Streptophyta > Magnoliopsida > Fabales > Fabaceae > Lotus > Lotus japonicus. The sequence continues at coordinate 59,570,130 of NC_080044.1, forward strand.
TCTTTTTAAAAAATAATGAAAAACAAAAAAAAATTGTATTAATTATGTGATGGTCCTAACATTTTTGTAATTTCGTTAAGTGGTAACCCAATTTCATGAAATTTCGTTTTTGTGTGTTTTAGGGTTTTCAAATTCAGGAGATTAAGTTTCATCTTAACCCATAAATTCATCCTTCATCTTCATCTTCTTCATCGGCATCTCAGTCATACAAGCACAGCAACATCCAAAAATCAGACCAAAAACAAAAATAAACATTCTTCGACAGCAATACGACAGGGGTGAAGGGAGAAGAAGGAGACGAATCAGAAAAGAAGCTTCACAAGGTGAGAAGATTGGTTGCGGCGGAGTTGGTCACAGCGACAATGAGTGACGGCAGCGCCGGAATCAGAGAAGGCCAGTGACGATGGAGATGGAACCGGGAAAGGGACGTGATGGCGGCGCTGCAAGCAAGAAGTGGTGGCATCCGCGATTTGGAGATAACGATGGTGATGGTGGCGCAGTTCACAGACAACGAAGGTGATGGTAGTGGGGCAACAAGCAGGAGGTGGTGGCAGCCGCGATTTTGGGTGGTTTAGCTTTTAGGGGAGAAGAGGCTCATCTGCAACGCCAGATCCGCGTTTTAGGGTTTCTAGGGGAAGAGAAAATAGTGGTGGCGGTTTCAGATCTGCCCCTTCTTCTTCTATCCCAGATCTGCAATGAACTCCATTTTTTCTTCTTCTTTTGCAACCGCAGATCTACAATGAAACCCACTTTTTCCCCTAAATCAGAACTGAGAAGAAAAGAGGCTGAGAAGAAAAGAGGCTAAGAAAGGGAGATGTTGGAGGAAAAGGAAGACCATGAAGAACCAAAATTTTGTTTCTGAAACCCCAGATTTGTATGTTGTTTTTGGTTCTGAAGAGCAGAGTTTTATTTTACAAAATTGATGATTTTAAATGGACGAAGTTAGGGAAGAACAAGTCACAGTAACAGAGATAGACATATGACTTGTGAAATAGTAGGAGAATGGAAACAAAATTGAAGATTACCCGGATGTGCTGAAGACGGAAAGATTTTTGGAGAAGGGAAATGAAATAGTAGGGGTATTCTCAACTAGTACATTAACTGAGACTACTTAGTAAATAATGAAATTAATATTAACCTATATTTGATAGAAAAAATAAAAATAGAAAGTACTTAATTAATTACACTCTAGATTAATTTGATTGTACACATCCTCTTATGTATCATACCCAAACTAAGTGTTGTGGTATGGTAGTAAGCACCAAAAAGGAACGGAGGGAGTAGTAGACAAATTGTAAATATAAATAAAATTGATATCATGAAAAGAAAAGAAAAAATGTCGGAAGAGCAAATGATGAGTAATTTATAGAAAGGTAAATAATTTTTTTTATAACAATCTATAAATTAATATGTAAGTTCCTATAATTTAATTTTAGTTAAATTCCTATAATAATTATTTTTTTCAAAAAAAAAATTATGAATGACCCCTCTTAGCATGCATATTAGATATTTTCTCGCGCATGCAAGGGAGGTGTGGATTCGCTTCAACGCGTTAGCATGGCCGGAGTTTCTCACGCCTACCATTCAGTCTTGGGTCCAAGGGCAGTTGCAAAGGTCCCATGTGTCACTTTTTTTGGCGGTGGTGTGGAGGCTATGGCGGTGGCGCAATGGGCAGGTTTTGGGGGATAAAAGCTGGACTATTCAGTTTGTGTGCGATGCGGTTAGGCGTGATTTGGAGGAGCACATTCGTTGGTTAGGAATTGAGCTGCTGATGGACCAGATCCCGCGTGGTCGCATGAGGTGTAAAGCTCCTAAGCCAGGGTGTGTCTCTTTGATGGTGGACGGTGCTTATCATGAGGACCAGCATCGAATGGGAATGGGAGGTCTCATTCGGGACTCCGATGGTACTTGGTTAGGAAGCTTCTATGCTGGTACTCAGGGAGGTGATTTTTTGTTTGCGGAAACACAAGCGTTGTTGTTAGGCTTACGGTTTCTCTGGCATAAGAATTGGAAGAAGGTCATTTGTGGCGTGGATTGTCTTGAGTTGGTAAATGCGCTTGGTAAGAATAAACTTGATTTTCATCTCTATGGCAGTGCTTTGATGCATATTCAGCTTATTCTCTCGCGCAATTGGGAGATTTCTTTATGTCATGTTTCTCGGGAAGGCAATGCTCCAGCGGATTGTCTGGCAGGTTTTGGAGCTAGATTACAGTTTCTTGTAACTGAGTTGGAGTCTCCTTCTCAGGCGGTTCTGCCCCTCTTGTTGGCCGACCAAGTAGAGTTGTAGTTTTGTTGTTTAATTTTCCTATTTACAAAAAAAAATATTAGGTATTTGTGGCCAATACTATGGAAAAATGATAACCATGATAACAAAGTAATGCATTTTTAGGCGGGTCAATCCACCAACTTGCCTCTTTTTGGTGAACCCGCACTCCAACATGTTACGCTTTAGCTAGTGAATTTGCCCCATTTTTTACTTTTTGTTATTTTTTATTTTGTAATTATATTTTTCAAGGCAATTCGCATTGTATGACCTAATAATCGATTACTTTAAAAATATATATTACTTATAGAAAAATGTTAATAATGTTTTAACTATTTTTAGCATAAAATATTTACTCAAAACAAAAATTAAACAAATCATATTTAAAATCAATAATATCTTTACAAAGATTAAGTGAACTGGATTATAGACTGAAATTTTATTAAATAAAGTTTTTTTTGGTACAACTTTTGAAAGAAAGAAAAAACTAAGGTCTCACAGAGGAGATACCCATGGCATCTGCCAAAAGCAAAAGCCCCATGCCCTCCAGAAGCTGCGCAAAAGACTCCAACAAACTATCCTGCTGCGCTTCATGCTTTGCCAAAAAGTCAGCACAAGAATTCCCTTCATGAAGAGTATAATAAAGCAACACATGCCACGCACGGCTCAATAAGTCTTTGATATCCCAAATTAGCGAAGCATAGATGTGCCTCGTGGAAGGTGCTGAATTCACAAGAGAAAAATAATAACATGTGATTTTGCACTTAATGTTACAAAAATAAGATAAACTTTATAGGATAACGTTACAAGAAATGTAAAATTATTTTAATTTTGTTTAAAAACATTTGTTGAAAGTTCACGTGGCCACCATTTGCTTATCAAATTGATACTTCAAAGAATTTATTTTATAACTAAATTAGATTATTCTAGAGTATAAAAAATAGTAACTAAAAAAAACACTTTTTTTAAAAAAAATTAATTATTTCTTCAAAGTAAACCTTTAAGAACACATGCAATTGCTGTTAAATATATTAAGAATTCATAGGAACTAATGTAAATTAAAATATAATTTTCTAAGACCAAAACTAATATTTCAAAGAAGTTACTGTTATATTAAGAAAAAAGAGTCATGTGAAATGAATGAAATTTTAGGAGTACTTAAGGAAGTTATTAGCTCAATACTATTTTTAACCTTCCCAGTTGGTTCCATTATCATTAAAAAGACCAGTTTCGGATCAAGTCAGAATGTGAATAAAAAAACAGTCAACAAAGATGCTTTTTAAGATCTCATGCAGATCAGAAGTAGCAAGCTGAAAGCCACATCTATTTTCAGGTTACAGTACCTTTAACAGTTATTGTTACATCAATTGGATGTGCTAAATAACACCCAACAGTTCCTCATTTCATCTTGCTGGACTCTTTGAATGTAGAAACACTAAAAAAGAATAACTACCTAATCTACATAACTCAGTATCATGCTGCTTCCAAGGGCTGCTCAGTTATGCCATAGAAAGAGACCTGATCCTAACTTACTGAGGCTCATAACAATATTTATAGTTCTATTATCATACATACACATTGCCTTCCATGATAGAAAACTGCTATCTCTGCCATCATGCAGAAAAGGAAGCTTCAGTAATCATTGTCTTCGTCTTTCATTATGGTATCTGGAATTGGACCATCATCAAAACCAGGGCTAGGGGCAAGCTCATTCAAATCAAGGAAACGTCTCTTTCCCATGCCCTCAGCTTCCTCCTGACCTGGACTACTTAATTTCTCAGCAGCAGGCTGGTTTAGTTCATTCTCTTCTTCTACTGCAGGAAAAGTAACAGGCTCATCTACTTTCATTTCATGATCTTCACCATCATTGCCAGAACCTTCACTTTCTGACATATATTCCCCATTCTCACTTGGATCTGAGTGGTCACCGGATGCATCAGACTTCTCAGGTTTAGTAACCTCTGTTTCTGATTCTGACAGTTCATATTGTTGGTAGTTTATAGTATTTCTAGTTGCCCTCTTACTGCGTCTTAGACCTGATTGAATCTCATCAACAGACCTCCGTTTAGTTTCCCTCCTAGTACGACCTGGCAATTGTTTAACTTTGCGGGGTTTGTCACTATCACTATCCTCACTGATGCTCAAGTCGTCGTCATCGTCATCATCATCGTCTTCTTCTTCATCTTCAAGATTATATTCATCCCCTTGATCTTCTTCTTCATCTTCTTCATCTCCTTCAGAGCTACTAGAAATATCCCTTCTCTGCTTACGTTTCTTAAGATATTCTTCATCATACACAACCTCTCCAACAATATCATCATCACTGTCAAAGCCTGCCTCATTACCTGGTCCTTCTTCAATGGAATCATTCTCTGAATACCGCTTAGGTCTCAGTCTTCGCCGCCTGCGGATTTTAAAATAAAAAGTTGGTATGAATTCAGATACAAGGCATCTGAACGGATTTGAAAGCAACAAAGACAACAAACCTTCCACCCAATGCGTCAGTTTTATGATCTTCCTCCTCATCATCATCTAAGTCAGGTGATTCTGGAGATGGCATACCAAAATTTAAATGTTGAGCAGCAACATGTGAAGGACCATGATTACCATTTGTCAAAGCTTCAGTTTTTGCTACTGATTCTCTCCGGCGCATAGGTTCTGGGGATGGCTGTTTCTGCCTGACAATGGAAGGGACAGATATATAGCCATGAGTCATAGTGCATGTGAATGAGTGTGACTGACCCCTCTCCCACCTAATATATATATATATATACTACACATATCATTCAAAGATAAAGGAAAATAAAAAAAGTAATTGCAACATACTTTGTTACTTTGATTGCCTCACTGATGGAGCGATCATAATCATCTGCAATGAGAGTAATGACAAAGGTTAGTACAAAACAGGCACATAGCAGATAATCAGGATGTAAGATGATTCCTATCCAACCAAAATAAAACAGGAAGTTAAGGCAAAACAATTCAAAGTTAAATCTTGCATAAAGTTAAGAAATACGAAATAAAGCTTTGTTTTTTATATCATACCCAATTTCTTATATCAATTCAGTTTTATTCCGTATTCCTTTTCTACTTCCGATACCTTACAGACTAAATCTTATAACTTTATCACGATATCAGAGTGGTACCATCCTAATTCCTAAGGACCTGTCCTGAGTTCTGTTATAATACATTATTAATGTCAGTCTCTCCAGCAAGCAATCTGGCCAATCCTTGTTATCCCAATTTTTCAAGGTACTCTGTTTTTTTTTTCTTTTCCATTTTGCGCTTTCAGCTGCTATCAATGCTGATCCACCATGTGTCATTCCAGGTAGTTTTGATTCCTTTCTCATTATCTCGTTGCAGGACTTTAGCCCTTGTCAGTTGCTAGCCCACTCTATAATCATCAGGAGTCGAAGATGACATCATAAGTTGTCTCAGAAGCCACCGGTCGGTGGATCCTCAGTGCGACATGGCCTCCATCCTCTGTAAAGGGCTTCAACTACTATAAGCGTTGACCCATTTTCTTCAATCAAGTGTCGAAGGTGACACCCTCATCTATCTAAGAAGCCATTTTCCGACCAATCCTCTGCCAAGTTGACATTGTTGCTTCTTTTGATGTGGTCGTTGTCTGATCTCAGTTTTTTTGTTGTTGCGGCTAGATTGATGTTGTTTCCGCTTTGCTTGTTTTGGGGTGTATAATTGCTGGTTTTTTTTACCCTAGTTCACTCTCTATAGAGAATAAGTTTGGCCTTGCAACAATCCTAGATAACCAGTCATTTGTAACAAGCTTAAAGCTAAGTAAGCTTTATCTTGAGGGAGCGTGTTAAAGTAATGATATATTACAATATCTTGATCATATCTTAAGAGTAATCTAAAGTTATTTAAATAATTTTTCAAGATTGATTTCTTTATTTCCTTCTTTAATTTTCCCTATTTGACTAGAATTAGGAGTCAAATGTATAAATAAGGGTAACGTAAGTGCTTTGTCCTTTGTAATAACCAGGGTTGTTAATGGCGGATAGCGTAGTGTAGCGGCAAGCCCAAAAAATGCTATTTCAAGCGCTATAGCGGAAAATAGCGCAAATAGCGGTGAATAGTGGAGTAGCGGTGAACCCCCCAGGCCGCTACGCTATAGGCTATTGCGCCGCTATAGCGTGCTATTAACAAGCCTGGTAATAACTAATATATTATATCAACACATTTTATTCTTTGTATTCCTTTTCCATGATCACAGAATCCCTTTCCTTTGAAACTAGCGCTTAGGTAGGGAAAAGAGGAAAGAGGGAATAAAAACAAATAGTAAATTCTATTCTACTCGGTTGATATGGTGTTTAATGATGGGTTACAAAATACTGAACCAAATGGTACTATACTACTATTTAATCTTATAATGAGGTCAGGTACTAGTATAACCATTACTAGGACAAGCTCAAGTCCACTAATACAAACAGAGCAGAAAGCATCTAGAGGCAATTGCTTAGTCAGTTAGATAACTAAATAATTCCACGATATATACTAAAGATAATTTGGAATTATCTAAAACATTCAAATATAAAATTAACATCTTATGAGATTATTTGTACATATTCTAACATTTCTAAACAAAAAACGCAGTACACAAGAACCAGAGAAGATGGTCAAACTGGCAAAAAGAACATGATTGAAAAGGCAACTCCAGCCGTTAAATCAAATTTCAAACCAAACTGTAATATAGGCATTGACTACCAAAATCATGAAAATGTTTACTCCAGTCATAATTAAACTCCCTTGCTCTTACCAAAAGTGTAGGTAACACGTTTCCTGTCACGAAGTGAACGCCCAGGACCAAACCCATCCATAACCAAGTAATTATCAAGAAGAAGAGCTTCTCTTTGTTGCTTTTTCAGCAACTTCTCCTTTTTCTGTGCCAGAGTACAAGCAAAATTTGTATAAGCTAAAAACGCAATTAAGATACTTCAAGGACTAAAAATCTTTTTTTAACAACAGATATTCGAGTTCAACTCTGAGAATACAAATTAATGTCTCAACCCTAGAGTACCTTATGAGCTTTCTCAATTTCAGGAAGCATGTCTATCTTCAGCTTTTTCCCCACTAAAGCTTCTGTTCTGTTTTTACTTGAGAAAAGCTTCTCCTGTGAACGTAGATGAAAGAATTGATTAAATACATGTATGACACAGCTCAATGTATGGCAAAAGAAGATTGTACGTGATTCTTTTCTTTGTTTTTTAATCCCTTAAATTACTGAAAATGAAAAAAAAGATCAATCCAATCATCTGGACATAAACAAACATCATCATTGTTAAAGTTTTATGCATAATTGATCAAAGAGCAGGTCATCAAACAATCAAACATGACAATTGTATCTGCATTTAATAATAGCGGCAGCCGGCAGCTAACTTTGAGATTTGTGGTTCATTCACCTTACTGATTGAAGACTGCAGTCTAAAGCAACAAAGGTTAGACTACAATTTATGATGTTTGCGAGGTGAAATAACTAACTTTCTGATTCGTTCAGAATGCTTGCTTAACAAAAGCTACAAAGATTTATTGAGCTTCTGAGAGCCACCCATACCATTTACTGTTTTGCCTGCCTTGGGTGAGAACCATCAAAACTGGTAAGTAACCCAAAGAGACAGACTTTACTTACTCGATAATTTATTAAACTATAGAAAATAATCACTGGATTTTCAAAAACCAAGCTTTATCACTCAAGGTCGTTTTCCCTCAGGTATCAAACAGGTTTTTTTTTATGTATGCATTTGTATCCTAAAGGGTATCCAAGCATTTTTCTTGAAGTTGTCTTATTTCTATTCACTTCAGTAAGTTTCTCCTCGTGGTATAACTTAGTTTTCTTATGCATATAATGAAGAAAGGTTCTCATGGATGATGTTAAAGGTTTGACCTATAGCTTTCTTTGATCTCCCCCTCAAACAACACTATATGTAATTTACCTTTAAGGCTTTAACTTATAAAGCAATTTATTATCTAAATCTCAAATCTATAACGCAAAAATCCCAACTACAAGCAAGCCACCCTACAATTACTACAACATGTTCACTTGTCAATGGTAAGTGGTGGTAACTAACATGATAATAGATTTACCAGCTCCAGTAACTTACAGAAACATCTTGAAATTCATCAAAATTGGTAGCAACAGCTTCCCACTGGTATGATGTACTGGAAAGAACCTGGGAACCTCTTGCTTTCCCTTTCTTCATTTGAACCACTTCAGTTTTCCTTATTTCTCGATACAACCTATGACCAATCATGGGGTCATCTTCATACCTGCACTAATGAAATTTCAAATGAATAAAACCACAAAAGATTTAGATGTTCAAAAAAATATCTAATACAAAATTTAAATTTTAGCCATTATGAAGTGAAATCAGTAGTATATTTACCAATAAGAAATTCCATTTGAATCACCTCCAATACGCTCTTTACGGAATGTTGAAAGTTGAACACCATGTTTGATTGAGTTGTCAATATAACTTCGGATATCTTCTTGCTGCAAAAGATCACTCAAATTTGATCATGATGTCACTGGTACGATATAAAAGGGGTAAACAGAGTAAGACCATGTCAGGCCATGAATGGTTTGTCTTCTGCCAATGGGGATTTGTGGATGCCATGCATAGAGCATAATGGCGTACATAGCATAAGTGACCATGTATAATCATCCAATAAGATTCAAGCTAACATCAGGCAAAGGTACCTCATCCTACCATGTCGAAGTTCACCCATTTAAGACAAAAAGATATAAAATATAATATAAGAACATTAAATAGTACCTCAACACGAATGTCACATAATGCTTTTAAGATGACAACACGGACTCCTGGATCAAGTGATTTATATACTTCAATCTCCGCCCTATCATGTTAGCATAACCTGAGACTCAGGAATAGATTGATAAACATTCTAGGATTTTGAATATTTCAAATATACTTACCCATGTGAAGCAACAATTGGAAGATCCCCATCGGCAACCTGCATTTGGATCCATCCTTTTATTAGCTCTAGAAATTTTAAAATGCACATTATTATTAAATATAAGCTTTGTTGAGTAGAAGTATCTCATTACCCAATGCCACCAATCTCTCAATTTCCTGCATAATACGGTTATCCAAGTGTCGCGTGTGAGTGCCATTCGTGTAACAGGAGGGATTGCCTATCAAAAGGTTTGATGAATGTTATTATCAGACCAGTAGCAGCTTTGCAAACACATGAGAGAAGAAAGTACTATATTGTAAAGGAATACACCTTGACAAAGATCATTGCAGTAGAATTGTGGATAAAACCACAACTTCAACTCTAGAATCACTAACAGAAAACATCATTGACACTCACTCTATTTAATATTTTCCACTCAACACCATATCTACTCCCTTACATGAAAACAATGCAAGATAGACGTAATTATAATATTCAAACCAAAAACAAAATTTATGTGAACACAAGTTCAAGTATCACTACTTTTTAATCTGCCCATCTCAGTCCCAAACTCATTGCATCATGGATCGATTGAATATCCTGCCTCTAGTATAAACATTTCTTTCCCATTGAAATTCAATAAAGAGCTAAATCTTCGAACATTTCACCATATATTTTTTGTCATAATATTTGAATCTTCTAGGAAAAAATAGTTCAAGTCAGATAACTTTCAGTAATAACTAGGTTTAAAGAAGACTCCGGTACCCAATGTTGGCCTTTCCTTTTTGTAGTTCAATCAAGATGATGCTTAATCTGTTATAATCACTGTCTAACAAACTAACCATTACTGCCTTGCCAGAGTAATTTTGATTACCTTTGGGATTGATTAGCATCCACAAGATTAGGAACAGGGCCAAAGCCAACAAATGGATTAATGCAAATACAGCTTTAAAACTGGTACAGATTTTTTAGGCACTTGTATTTGTATGACCATTTAATACAGAAAGCGTATCACTTTCGTCCTTCAAAGTTAAAACCATGAGTAATAAATATAGTTTCCCCGACTTCTTCAACAGAGGAATGGGGGTTTAGATCAGAGTATCACAACCAGCAAAGTCCCCCATTTACCACGCGTGTGGACAAAACGAACAATGCACATTCACCTATGGAAAGTAAATAAAGGGCTTCTCATACTCATAATAAAATCCTCTCAATTAAGCTCCTGCTCTCTACTTACTTACCAAACTCTGTCAATCATGCAATTCAGTTACAAGCGATATTGTCCATCTCAGAATATAATATTTATCAAGTTCCCTATTACGCCATCAATTGGTAATGTACTCCAAAACTCAAAAATCAAAAGCCTTGAGTTTTTGGTTCTGTCAATCAATTCCCATATGACAGAAGCCAACTAACCCATTGAACAAATACTCAATCAAAGTCCCAACATTAATGTAGAATATGTTTTGGGAATGTTTCCATGAGGCGAGTACTTGTCTAAACTTTATGATCATATAATTACACCCACACACTTCAAAACTCAAAACAAATCTTATAGTTAAGCATCCAACTAAACCAATATAAGAAACAGCAATTTGAAATTCAAGGTGCAAAGTTAGAAAGTATAGGACCATGACAGAACATTAAATAGATAAACTGGTGATGAGTTGCAAAGGTAAGAACCTAGCATTCATTCATAGAAGAAAAGTGAAATGCCATAAACTTGAACAAAGGACCAAACCACAAACTCGAAGATAAGAGAAGAAAAAGCAGCACCAACCTTTAACAAAGGCATGTGTATATGAAACAAAGTGTCATTGGGGGTAAGCAGAGCTGTCTCAAACTCTTCAGCTGAGAATTCCAGTGAGATATTCAACAGAGGCCTAAACAGCTGCAAGAAGAAAACACACAAACACAAGCTTTCAAAACAACAACAACAGCAACAACAATACAACGAGAAAAAGATCACAGCTTTCGCAGCTCACATGCAAGAAGTTGAGCACGGAAGCAAACTCCCACATAGACCGCAGGTTCCACCGCGGCAGCTGCGACGGCGACGAGGGCGGTTCCGCCAGCTGCGTGACGATCTTACTGCATTTCGCCGGCGGCAAGTCCTCCTTCCGTTCGATCGCCGGCGGGTCGGAACAGAGGCGGGAAGCGGCGCGGATGGCGCACGCGCGGGAGGGGCGGCTGCTCCTCCTGATGGTCGGTGGATTGGGTTCCGGTTCCGGCGACGGTGAGGATTGTTCGGCGGGAACCGGAGGAGGAGATCCGGCGGACATGGTGGCGGAGATCAAAAAGGGGGATGGGAAGGAAGGACCAAAGGGTCCAATCCAAACCCTCAAATAGAAAGGTGGTTGAAAGTTGAAACCCTATCTATGAGGTGTTGTGAATATGCAGAGAGATTGCAAAATAGGAAGAGAGAGTGTGTTGTGTTGTGAACTTGTGTTGATTGAATGGTGAACAAGAGGAAGAGTTAACAGTACCAGCAATTTGGTGTGTGTGAGAGGTTGGATTTGGCTTCAGTTTGGGTCAATTGCTACAACTCTACTCTGTTTTCCCTTTTACTTTCAGGTTAAAAACTGCTCAATTGAGTGAGTTTATCTGTCTTTGCCTCACACTTAGGTCTTAAGCAAACATATCCTATTTCAAAAGTTCAACTCAACACAGTTGCTAGATAGTAGGCTTCTTAAGTATTTCGTTGAGAGTTCGGTTTTTAGCAGTATGTATGAAAGGAGATTTGTTGGAATAAGTTTACCCAGGTAGTGTGATTTCTGAAGTTCGAAAGGATTAATAGCATGACTACGACTGTCAGTTTTGAGAGTACCTCAATAATGCAATCAAACAAAAATAAGTTGGGGTGATAGCTACAGGGGAGAAACTTGGGAAAAGTAAAGGTTGTTGGTCATTTGTTTAATTATCTTGCAGGCTCTGTGCTAAATTTGACCTGTGTTGGTAAATACTACTACTACTTAGTGACTAGTGTTGCTGGACTTTTAGCTGAAAGAAAATTTGAGTAACAATGATATTTTAAGTCATGGATTGTAAACTCCTATATATGTGGATTTTCTTAAGCTTATTGTTTGAGTTAATTCATCTCATTGTAGTAGGTAATGTTTTTTGTTTGTTTGTTCAAAAGTATGTGTTTAATAATTGCAGGGGTAGGGGTCACAAAACTACAGTTCTAGGTTTTGTTCCGTGCATGTGGGGCACAACCTGAATTATCATGTACATGGACTCAGCTAGATTTTGTGTTATGCTAATCATAACTGGTAATGCTCAATAAAGGAAGCAAATAAAGTAAAGAACAACCAATAGTCCAATATTATTACTTGGGGAAAACCAAGTTTTGTGTCCACTCTGCATTGTCAATTGGCAGCATTTGTGCTTTTTCTCCTTTATCTTTATAATTAAAGACAGCATCAGTGTACAAGTTTACCGAAAAACTTGAGGATGCTACTTACAACCCCTTTGTTTTTTGACATATATGGGTGCAACCACATGTTGCAATGTGTTACTTAGACACGTGTGTTCGGAAGTGAATGTGTTGCTTTCAACGTTGTTAATTGATGCTCTAATCTCTGCTTAATAGATGGAGTTAATTAAGGTTTGGAGATTGGCCTCACATTTTCTTTGTCTATGTAGTTATTTTTTGCAAGTAATGAGGTATTTTCAAAGTCGGCAGCAATAAAATTAATTCTCACATTACTTTCTTTTTATTTGGGGAAAGAAAAAAGGAATTTGGAAGATATCACAAGAATAATTGGAGAAACTACCAAAAAAAAAGAGAAAAGAAAAACTCGTCAAAGCTGTTGCAAAAGCCAGAAACTCGACGAGGGGTCCAAACTATTATCATTAGTTTGACCAGCTCGAATCTTGGCTAGATTCTTGTGAGGCCACTACACAAATAAATCCAAAACTTATTAGCTTAATGTAGAAATTCCAATTCACATGTATTTTTTGTAATAATAATATAATACTAAGAAATTAAATATATGTTGTTATGAACATTAATATTTTTATATATGTATAATGTAACATCTTAATGCGGGAGGTTTGGAGTAGGATGGGCTATGGCTCCTTTGCGGGTTTCTTTTCTCCTGATCCTTGGTCGTGGTTTCAGAGTATTATTCGTCACGATAGGCAGTGAAGTTGGGTGTACATTTGTTGGTGGGCTTGGCGTTGGCGAAATAATATGATACTGGGAACGAATATATGGAGGTTAGAGGAAGTTCTTCGTAACATTCAGGCAGATTGAAGCATGATTACAGCCACCCACACAACGGTGCATTCCTTTCACGTCTCGAGGTCTTCATGTGTGGCCTCTGAGATAGGTTGGATTAAGCTCAATGTTGACGGCAGTTGCAATAGAGCCCTGGCTAGTGTTGCTTGTGGAGGTGTTCTGCGTGATCATCAAGGGAGGTGGCTTAGAGGGTTCTCCAGCTTTGAGGGCGATGGCGATGCTCATATGGCGGAGTTGCTAGTGGTTGTCCAAGGGCTTCGTATTGCTTGGCAGTCCTGGTACAGGAAGATAGTTTGTGAATCAGATTGCCTAAATGTGATTGATAGCTTGAATAAGAATAAGTCTGTGAATTTGCATTCGTGCGCCATGCTTCTCATAGAGGTTCGGTTTTTGTTCATAGAGGATTGGGAAGTAGTTTTCCAGCATGTCTTGCGCGAGAATAACGCACGCGGTTGCGCATCTCTTGGCTTAGCTAGGATTGAAGGAAGAGTGGGCTCTCACAGTTTGGGATTCTCCCCCTCCTGAGGTTGCTCAGTTGAGGGAGTTAGGGTAGTTTATGTTTCTTGAATTGTTGTTGTCTTTATTTTCGTAATCTACCAAAAAAAAATGTAACATCTTAATCTGATGATTTGTCTCACGGTAACAACATATTGAGGTTGATTGCAATGTAAGTCCCTCATTGCTAATGAAGGAGAAAAAAGATCAAAGAATGCATCTTGGAGAAGTCTCACATTGCTTAGAATAGTGAAGAATGAAGGAGTCCAAGGTTATTTATAGGGATCTCAAGCTCCTTGTTTCAACACACCAAAAAACACCAAAGTAGTAGCACCTGAAAACACTTTAAGTTTATATTTGTGTTTTCTTTTTCTCTAATGCTCTTGTTTTAGTTTATTGTGAGATGAAGTTCAAATATTCACTTTGGAGAGTGTGCGAGTACTGGAGTCATGAGGTGGTTGAGAGTGAAGTCCATGTGTTGTAACAATTTTCACATAGTGTTTATTCTCTGGTTGTCAGTTTTGACAACGGAAGTGGGTTTTCTCCGGTTTCGGAGTTTCCACGTTATATTCTTGTGTTGTTGATTGCGCTCCTAGTTTATTTTACTTCTTCAGCTCTTTTATTTTCTAACAGTGGTATCAGAGCTTCCGGTTCGATGGATATCACTTTGTGTGGTATTGCGAACGTGCTGAAGAAGTGTGACATTGTGAAGTGTAGTTTTGGGAGGTTCTGGCTAGGAAAGAATTTGTATTTAAGCGTGTCTGTTGTGACCCGCCTCTCTTTCCTAGGAACCAACCTGGTGCACAGTTTACAGTCGGTCTGCAGCTGTGATGATGTTGTCATGGAGGAGTTGATGCAATCGTGATTACACAAGGCGTTCTGGGCATGAAATTGTTCAGGTGACACACAAACATTAGTTGATATAGATGCAAGGTGTGTGGTGATAGCGTGCGGACATTGGTTGACATTGATGCAAGGTACGTGATTATGTCAATGGCTGATGAACTTCTGGAGAAAGCTAACATGGAAGTTGCACCATAAATTTTCATCAAGGTTTCTGCATGTGAAAATTCTTGAAATGGTTTAGTTCCAAGTGAAGAAAATTCTTAGGAAGGTTTAGTTCCAAGTGTAGAGTACTCTTTATGGTGGAGTATGATAATTTATTTTGTCGGTATATAGATAATGAGAATTATGTTTGTTGGTGAAAACAATGATTATCGGTGTAGATAATGAAGACTGAAGACCATTACAATCAAGGTGGAGATTGTTGGGGTTGATTGCAATGTAAGTCTCATATTGCTAATGAAGAAGAAAAAAGATTAAAGAATACATCTTGAAGAAGTCTCACATTGCTTAAAATAGTGAAAATGAGGGAGTCCAAGGTTATATATAGGGATCTCCTTGTTTCAACACACCAAAAAACACCAAAGTAGTAACACCTGAAAACACTTTAGTGTATTGTGAGATGTAGTTCAAATATTCACTTTGGAGAGTGTGGGTGTACTAGGGTCATGGGGTGGTTGAGAGTGAAGTTTATGTGTTTAACAATTTTCACATAGTTTTTATTCTCTAGTTGTCGAGTTTTGATAACGACCGTGGTTTTTATCCGATTTTGGAGTTTCCACGTTATATTATTGTATTGTTAATTGCGCTCCTAGTTTATTTTACTTCTACAGCTCTGTTATTTCCTAACAGATACTAATTGTTGAGAATTCAAGTGCGGAGTTGGAGCCCCACATTGGTTAAGTATGGGTGAGGATAAGACTTTATAAGAGATATGACTCATAAACCTCATGCCTTAAGGTTTTGGGTTAAGATGTGGCGTCTATATCTCTTGATGTCTTTCTCCTCGGCCCATGGGCTCCATTGTCTCCCCCAACAAGTGGTATCAGAGCCGATGGTTTGTGGGACCATGGTAACGACTCCTTGTGTTGAAAGTCTTCCTAGCAGTGTGGCTAGGCGGCGGGTTCCGTTTGCAGCGCACGGCGGTACAAGGTGGATAGCTTCCGCGGATGGGGCCATGATAATGTGGTGGTGACTCGCACTTGAGGGGAAGGTCGTTGAGAATTCAAGTGTGGAGTTGTAGTCCCACATTGGTTAAGTATGAGTGAGGAGAAGACTTTATAAGAGATGTGACCCATAAACCTAATGCCTTAAGGTTTTGGATTAATATGTGGCGTCGATATTTCTTGGTATCTTGCTCCTCGGCCCATGGGCTCCCCTGTCTGCCCCAACACAACACGAGTCTTATTAATGCGTTTTTGTCACTACTCACGTGTTTTCTAGAGAAATACTATGAGGTCACTCATCTCAAACTTCTCCAAACCAACACTTAACTTTGAAATTTTTAGGAATTAGACTCATGAAAAAAAAGATGCATCTTGTTGTTATGTGTAATACCTATCAAATCTTATAAGTCCTCCTTAACTCTAAGTTTCAGACCTATAAAGTTTTGGAATTCCTCTCATTTTGGGTGGCGTCGATTTATTTGTGCGTCGCTTTGCCTAAAAGTCTTGCCAGGAGTTCCTCATTGTATGTGTTTTCTCACTGCACAGGTGATCACTTCCTACTCAGTCGGCCTCGGGTGTCACAAGCCCACCAGCTTCTATTTAGTTTGTCCTGAATTCACATCGTACTGAGAGGGGTCCACTCTAATACTATTCGTAGCATCTCAACGAGCCCCGTATTAGCAACATGAAGCACGTTTTTATCCTCACTCATGTGCTTTCCTATGAAAACTTTTCAATAGGTTACTCATCCCAAATTTGTCCAATGCAAGCACACTTAACCTGAGTTTTTATGAGTTAAACTCTAAAAAAGAAGATGCACATTGTTGTTATGAGTAGTACCTATCAAGTCTTATAAGCTATTATCAACTGTATATTCTCATACCTATACAGTCTAAGAATACCTCTTGTTCTAGTGTCACATCGATGACAACGTCATAACATTTCTTTCTTTTACATCATCAGGGTCATTGACTACCCATTTGGTAGAATAAACTCTGCGGGAATTATTTAAAAAAAAAATAGCACTTTTGGTCCCTGATGTTTCAAGTTTGTGCAAATTCTGCCCCTACTATATTTTTGTCGATAATTCTACCCTCTGTCCCTCCGTCTGTTTGACGTTAAAAAATTAACGGAAGGGGCTTAGTTGACACTAGCAATGCCGCATCACCATCTACGTGGCGTGACACATCACTAATTATAATCAGAACTTGAGGGGGATTCAAACTCAAGTCATGTAAGTGGAAAACCAAACCCTTTACCAGTTGAACTACATACATAATTGTCATATTTTGCAACACAATTTTATTTATATTATAACTTTTGTTCTTCCTTCATGCCACGTAGATCCTGAGGCGACTTTGCTAGTGCCAATAAAGCTCATTTCGTTAATTTTTTAACGTCAAAGTGACGAAGGGGCAGACAATGCACATTTGTGAAACATCGAGGGTAGAAACGTCGACAAAAATAGAGTAAGGGTAGAATTTGCACAAACTTATTACATCAGGGGCCAAAAGTGTTTTTTAGCCAAAAAAAAACATACAAAAATATCAAGAATACTTGCTTCAATAAAATTATATTCCAAAAATGACATCTTCAAACCTTTCAAAGTTAAGTTCTAGTTTCTTCTATAATCAAGTTTTTTCAAGCTTTTCCAAGTTGCTACATAAGAAGTACATATATTTGATGTCTCTTCAAATAAAATACATAGGTTGAGAAACAATTCTCGTCAGATACCTAAACTAAAAACATTCTTTAAGGTTATCTCAAAATCAGCTTCTTCAAACCTTCAAAATCCACAAAATTGGACCATGGGGATATGTAGGTACGAGCTTCAAAAGCTCGTCAAACTTTATACATATTTATTTTTCTAAAATCCAAATATTTTCAAAGTTATTACATTTTGCACAATTAATTGGAAGTTATTGTTTTTATAAACGTGTGTCGTAGGGTTCTAAGACATTTCTTACGCATAATCAACTCCATACCTGATTTAGTTCCGAAGATCTTCTTTCAGTGAGTTTTCCAATGTTTTTAATGTAAAATAAATATTTGTGACGACTCCTTTAATTTCACTTTTTCTTACCGTCATCCCGTCATGACTTTGGCTGCAACAAATTTCTTGATCTATTTTTCTTATTAACAACTAGGTGCTGACATAATATATTGATCTACATTTATCAATTAGGAACTTTTAATCCTCTAATTTTACGGAATATATGATTTTTTTAACACTTGCTTTTTAATATATTCACATTTCGCCATTATATGACTTCACAGTATACTATGTAAGTTGCGTTGGCCGAGTGTTTTGATCCTCAGCTTTTGGCATCTTTCGAAACGAGGGTTTTGGTTTCTGTGTGTTGAGAGAGAAAATCGAGAAAGAAGATGAGCAGTTCAAGGGTGAATGGGAAGGTGTGAAGTGGTTCAATGACCATAAGGGTTTCAGATTCATCACCCCTGACGATGGCAGTGACGATCTCTTCGTTCACCAATCGGAGATCAAATATGAGGGTTTCTGATGCCTCGGTGGAGGAGAGGACGTCGAGTTCATCGTCGCTTTTCGATCCCGATGGTCGCACAAAGGCCATTTATGTGGTTGGGCCTAACGGCCAAGTTGTGCAAGGAACGCGCCGCCGCCGCGGCGATGGTCGCGGAGGAGGCGGTTACGGTGGATGCGGATATGGCGGAGGCGGTTACGGTGGGGGAGGACGCGAAGGCGGTGGATATGGTAGTGGTGGCGGATATGGCGGAGGCGGTGGAAGGGGAGGAGGCGGTGGAAGGGGAGGAGGCGGCGGTGGTGCTTGCTGCAACTGTGGTGAGGAGGCGGCGGTGGAGGAAGGTACGGAGGCGGTGGAGGAAGGTACGTAGGCGGTGGAAGCTTCTACAGTTGCGGTGAATCTGGACATTTCCCTCTTTTGATCCAATGGAGAGGGTGGTCTTTTATGCATTACCCTCTTTTGATCCAATGGAGAGGTTGAAAACTTGGAAATGAAGGAATGCTTTTTGGGTCCCTTTTGTGCTTCTAGTCTCATATTGATTCAGAAAATGTTCCTCCTCTCTCTTGTATGTGCTCCTCACACCAATTGTATGCATTCTCCTGATCTTATGGCATTATGTTCTAGATCTTTATGGAGTGGTTCCCTTTCTCATGTACCAACTCATTCTTCTTTGTTACTGTGTGTGTATTGTGAGAGAAAACTCGCATGAGTTGTCTTTCATTTGATGACATAACATGTAAGAGTGATGATTAGAATAATACTTACTAATATTTTAATTAAATTAATAATCTAATATAATTAACATCAAAATAATTAACTACTGCATAATTGTCTGCCCCCAATGTTATCAGACTCGTGAGTATACTCGTTGACTCGGTAGACTCGTGAGTCTAGGTGTGGAAAACGCCTTGACTCGACAGCAGATTCGTTTCTGGCTTGGACTCGGTGGACTCGCGAGTCAATGACCGAGTCAGCGAGTCACTTTAAAAAAAAAAATTTAAATCCCTAATTTTTTAAAACCTAATGTTGTGAACTTGTTACTGTTGTGCCTCCATTCCTGCCTCTTGACTCTCTCTCGACCTGTTGTGCCTCTAGGCTGCTTCCGCCGTCGCACCGCCGCCTGCTTCAGCCGTCCAAGGTCGTCGCACCGTTGTCGGAGTCCATCACACCTCCCCTATTCGTTTGTTTCTGGTAAGCTTCCAACTTCCAATTCCACCATTTGCAGCTCACCTTCGTTTGCTTCTTCTCCCTCCATTCTGGCAAGTGGAATTAGACAAGACTTTTCATCTGATTCGGATGAAGGTGATGGCAATGATGATGGAGTGAGAATCTGAAGATGATGATGGTGATGATCATGCAATGGAAGAATGAAGATGTTGCTGAAGGAGGAATTTAAACATCATGAATTATGAACTTTGTTTTTTGGTTATTTATGTAATTTGTGTTAATGCTTATGTTCTGGTACTTTGAGTATGTACTTTGTTTTGGTACTTACTACATATGGTGTGATGCTTTGTTAAACTTTACTTAATTGCTTTATTATGAAGTTGGATTTTGAGTTTATTTGATTAAATGCATCTTAGATGCTCTTATAATTATATGGTTATATTTGTTCTTCATGTGACAGGGTTATATTTAGTAAATTTTTATTTTTGGTCCAGTCTACCTACCCAAAACGAGTCTGCTTAGAAGTCTGCCCAAGTCCCCAACAAAAACTCATTGGCGATGGTGCTTCACTTATGCTCTAAGTGCTTAATTAAATTGATAACCCAAATAAATTATTAAATTAAACATGCACCAAACTAGACATGGAATCATGGATATTCCAATCAAAGATGATTTTGATAGCGGTTGAAATATTATTAAGTTTGTTTGAAGCTTATTCAGTTAGTATGAAACAACATTCACCGTGAAATATTATAAAGTTTATTTGAAGCTTAACCCTACTCATACCACAAAGAGTCAAATTTTATCTCATGCATCATAATTTATAAATGACCATTGTATAATGATTGGGAATCGAATTGTTTATTTTTTGCTGAGAAATAATATTTTTTAGTCCTTACAAATTTTCTAATTGAAACATTTTAACTCAAAAGAATTTATTCAATCACTTAATAAATTTAAGTAACTGGTTTGCTTATGTCTCGCAGGAGAAAAATAATGCTACAAATTTTCTGACTAAACAAGCTTCAAGATAGAATTTCCCTCGACGTGTTTGGCAGCTCCCTCCATCCGATGTCATTGCGTCACTTTATCTTAACATCGTAGTCTAGTTTGTGTGTCTTTTAGCTTTCCTCCTTGTAAAAAAAAAACAAAAAAAAGTTAATTAATTTAAAAAATATGTTAACTATATTTAAAATTATAAGGCTTAATTACAACTTTGGTCCCCGACGTTTACCAATGCCACTATTTTGGTCCCCACCTAATTTAATTACATGGATGGTCACCGACGTTGTAGGCTGCGTGCAATGTTAGTCCTACAGTTTATTTCTTAATGGAGGAGGCTTACGTGGACGTCCAGTTGGAGAGAGAAAGGAGGTATGAGGAGAGAGGGAAGCACGTGAGTATCACGTGACCCTTATCTGAACTCATTATACCCAAACCCCTGACCTCCCTAGAACGAAGAAGGTAACGCGATTTAAATCCCTAGGGTTTCAGATTTGGGTATAATTGGTTCATATAAGGTTCACGTGAGTTCACGTGATACTCACGTGCTCCCCTCCCTCCTCAAATCTCATTTTTCTCTCCAACTAGACGTCCACGTAAGTCTCCTCCATTAAGAAATAAACGGTAGGACTAATGTTGCACGCAACCTACAACGTCGGGGACTATTTATGTAATTAAATTAGGTGGGGATGTAAACGTCAAGGACCAAAGTTGTAATTAAGCCAAATTATAATTTATCCTAGAAATTAGAAGCTTTCTGGGCAAAGTAATATTTACTCAAACGAAATAACCAACCACCTTGCGTGTTGAAATGCAACTTCTTCACCTTGCGTGTTGCCAATGGCAGTGAATGATTCACTCACTGGTGCAACAAGATGGATAGTGTGGTGAAGAAGTGGTAGTGGTAGTAGTAGTAGCCGTAGCAAGAGGAATCAGCGTTCCTTTGATTCCAACAATGGCCGATCAAATCGTGAGGGGACAAGAACTTGCAAGAAAAGCGGAGAACAAGCTATGCTGTTGTTGCGTGTTCTTTGCTTCCAACAATGAAGACGCTGCTGAACTGTTCAGAAAATCTGCTAATTCCTTCAAACTCGGAAAATCTTGTCTGTTTCTTCTCACACTTTACACCTTAAAATGTCTTTTTAATTTGGCTTCATGCATCATCATCATTTTTTTAGCTATTTGTACAAGTTGTGAGATTTTGAAAACCCAAATGTCAGTTTTGAATATTGAACTTCTGGGCACTCGTGGATCAGGAAAAGTTTCCACTTTTTTTTTCTGCTTTATCATACTGTGTTGTTGGTTTCAGTTTCAGCAACAATGTCTTGCTTGAAATTTTGAGTTTTTTTTAAATCCCAGATGATGTATTTAAGTATTTGAATTTTGAAGTTTTGGGCACTTTTTTTTTTGTGGAAAAAAACTAAGACCAAAAGCTTCATGATGTCTTGGTTTTGTTACTTTGAGGAATTGTGGTAATTTGTAGTGTGTAAGGGTTTTGTGTTTGATGCTTTGATTAAGGGTTTCTGTGTGCTATTTTTGTATAGGGGACAAGGCAGGGTCAGTTTTCATCAGAGCGGCTGAATGTCACATGAAGGTTGGTTGACAAGTGTTATATGATAGATTGGAATTTTGTGCCATTGGATTTGTATATGATATATATACCCCTTTCTGATTGTGTGTAGTACAGACAGATAGCAAGTATGATGCTGCAAATGCTTATGTAGATGCTGCAAATTGCTACAAGAAAACATCCAAAAAAGGTGATCTTCTCTCCAATTGGCCCTGATTCTTTTCTTGTTGTGTTACATGTGACTTTTTTTTGCTGACATTATGGGTGTGTTTGTATTTTTGTGAGTGCACATTCGAATGCAGTTTGAATGTATTTTTGGCCAATCCATGTCTCTTGTATCATTGAAGTGAATTGATTTTGACCAACTTGAAAGTAAATACGAAGTTACAAATACACTCATACACCTCATAGAGATTTGAACCTAAAAAGATTCTCTTGCCGCTCTTTGAATTTCTATTGTTGTACTGAGTGAGCTTATGCTAAGATTTGAACATTTGACGATCAAGCATAATCTTACTATTTTACAGACCTTTTTGTTTTGTGTCTTTCTTTCCATTAGTGTTCCCAGGGCAGTGGATATGCGTTTCAGTAGCTTAGCTAACTCTTGTCGCTTCTCTTTTGATGTTTTAAGGAGCTATTTCATGCTTAAATCAAGCAGTGACTATCTTCGCGGAGATTGGTAGGCACATCATGGCTGCAAAGTATTGCAAGGTATTCTTTGTTAAACCTTCTCAAATTGTTTCTTTTTAAGGACCAAAAAGATTTGTGCGAAAATAATAGAGGACACCGAGTCTGGTCATAGAAAAGATTCTCTTCAAGCAAACCAGCCTATCCGATATTGAGTAGGACAAAGGAGCGGAGGATAAAAGAAAAAATAGTTCTATAAATTGTTAGGTGCGAACATCTGAATGCAGAAGGGGGAAAGGTGGCCAAGTGGCTCGGGCAAGCTTGTTGGCACATGCCCTCATCATTCTAATCACCTATTCTCTGTCGACTTTTTCATATTACATATATTGTTATGTTATTAAGCTCTTCCATTGTTAATGCATACTGTTCATTTTCACATTGTATGAAGTTCTGATGAGTAGATTAAATCCTTTGAAAATAATGAAAATTTGGCGGATTAAATTTGTCTTTCTGGATTTAGGAAATTGGTGAGTTATATGAACTCAATCAAGACATAGAGCATGCTAAATCATATTTCGAGAGGGCTGCTGAACTTTATGAAATTGAGGATGCAAATGCAACAACCTCCGTGATCCAGTGCAAACTGAAAGTTGCACAATTTTCTGCTCAACTTCAACAGTTAGTGTCTCTCTTTCTGTTCCCTGAGATACTATTTTTCAATAGTATACTGGAATTATCCTTGTTTAACTTCTTTTTGCCTGCATCTGTCTTAGAAGTGTATCTGCTTGCTATTGTTAAAATGTTGAAAGCTATCAACTGTGTTGCGTTGGGATATACATACCATGACCATCTAAACTTCATTTGCATAAACTGATTAAGGATGAAGTGGATTATAAGGTATAAGAACTTGGAGTATATTAATCTACTTGATATTTCCCAGATATCAGAAGGCAATTAAGATTTATGAAGATATTGCCCAGCAAGCGTTAAACATTAACTTGCTGAAATACGGAGTTAGAGGGCATTTCCTTAATTCTGGCCTTTGCCAGCTTTGTCAAGGGGATATTGTTGCAATTACCAATGCCTTGGAACGCTATCAGGTTGTGTTTTATGTTTCTTTCTTGATATCGGAGTGTTACTTTATACTCATACTTCTATCATATTTTTCTTCAATCTTGCAGGACTTAGATCCAACATTCTCCAGAACCCGTGAATACAAATTTTTGGCTGTAAGTGGTGGAATTATCCAGCAATGTTAGCTTTGCGGTTTGGTTTGTTTGGAATAACTCCTTGTCCCCTTGAACTCCGACAGAAAAATGATTCTAGTACTATTAGCTTGGCTTGCTACTTTGCTACGTTGCTCTCACTCTTTTCTTGATCACTGTTTACTTTTATTGATTGAAGCTGTTATAAAATTTCAGGATTTGGCTGCTTCAATTGAAAAGGAAGATGTTGCAAATTTTACTAGAGTTGTGCACGAGTATCATACCACAACCCCATTGGTATATCTTTGTCACTTTGTGTCTCAAGACCTTAGTATCAGTAAAAATATTATAACATGATTATCCTTTAATGTTTGTCTAATTCTTTTCATGTTTAAAACTGGTATTTTAGCTTCCCCACCCCCTTTTGTGTTAAATGTTAGAAAGTTAGATTAAATTAGGTTGTTTGGTATGTGAATTGATTAATATTTAGAAGCAATGGTGATAGATCTCTTTATCAAATTTCACCATGTTTGATAAAGACATCACTAATACTATTCGTGTTGACCTAAATAAAGATTTGGAGTGACTGCTTTTCAGAAATCACATACTAAAATCCGTAACATTCATTATATTTTATCTGAATGCCACAAAATGAGATTTTAGTAATACCTTTTATGAATACAAGTACAACTATTAAACCTTATTCTAGAACCCAGAGTTCTTTGACTTATCTACATGGATATGAACGGACCCCCATTCAAAATTGATCCTTTGTTTGTCTTTGCCATTATTCTTAAATGCTGCCATTGCATTGATGACATATTTCTTCCTATTTCTGTCCTCGCAATCTTCTATTTCTTGTTGGGCTGAGAGGAAGGAATTGTTTCCACATTATATGCATGCAAACGTTTGTTGACTCATCCTCATATTTTACTTTCACAAGTTACCACCACTACTCAGATATGACATGTTCATATCTTACCCCTTCTTGTGCACTTATCGTCCATACATTTATTTTAATGTTGTATCTCCACTGCATTTTTCATGTGCCTCATGTTGAACTACAATGAAGTGTCGGACTCATAATTATAAGTCTAATTTTTTGTTTTATTTAATTGAGAAAGTTGTGAGGGGGCGTGTAGATTATACTGAGAAATCAATGGAGGTAAGTTTATTTTTAGACAGCGATTAGTGGCCCAATATTGGTTCTAGGATAGACTCTGATACCATCTTGGAATTTGAGCCAAAACCTAATTCTTCCCAAGTAGCTAGTCAACGTGATCTCAACAAAGGCTATTTGCATACCTCCTTGGCCATGATCATATCTTGTGTGACTTTTAGAGTCAGTTGGGTCCATATACCATATAAAGTTTACTTCTGTCAAAGCCTCATTTCCATGTTATGTTTCTATCCGTGTAATTTTAATGGAAATGGGCATTTGCAATCTTCAAGAGGTAGCCAAACGTGTTTAACTAGGGACTTATTGTTATTCTCCCAAGTCCTATCAAATTTTATATTTAAGTTACATATGAATTGATTGTTTCATTGTAGGAATCTTGGAGGTCGGCACTTTTATCCAGAATAAAGGATGCATTGAAAGTGAAAGAGATGGAAGAGGATGATCTTACATGAATCAATCAAACTGAATTCTCTCCTGATGCTACTTCCAAGTTCCAACTTTTTAAATGGCAGTGGTGTGAGTGTATAGTTTTTCCCATCATTAGATGATTTTTCTTACTATTTGAAGTACAAGGTCATCTATGCATCGCGCTTGTATATGCCCAAAAATTGACAAAATGTGTTTTCCAAACATGTTTGAGCTGTAGAAGGGACAAAATTGAATCCATCACGTTAAAGGCTACAAATAATACCATGGTAATCATTGTATGAATTATTGGCTCATTGGCTGTGATGTTTTTATTTTATACCATGTCTTGAAACTTAAAGTGGAAGTTTGTCAAGAGCTTTCTCAGAAAATTGATTTTACCTGCAAATCAATCATCCTTTTCGATTATTTTTGTCAAAGGATCATTAGATATATGTCATGAGGTCGGTCAAATGGCACTTACATCCAGTGAATGTATTAAAATATGACGAGTTGGATTTGTGTCAAAAGTGACTTGTTGAGTTTGTGTCAATCTAAGAATTACTCTTGAGGGAAATAAAACGTTTACATCACAAACTACATGGTGCATTTGAGCAACTTCCTCTTGAGATACCATTTTAAACATTATAATTTAGCATAAACAAATTCGTAGCACTAAGAATATGTAATTATAATGAAGGTTCAGTACAACACCAATAAGGTCTGTAAATTTAAACACTTCAAAGTACTTATCACTTTGGTTTTGAAAGCCTTGACCACTGCATGGTTTTGAAACCTTGATCTACAATTGATTTTAAAGGTAAAATCAATTTTAGGGAAAAGTTTATGTGAGTAGCTTTTGTACAGAAACTGATTTTAAGGAAAAATAAGCTGATCATGCTTCAAGATCATAGTGTATCAGCACATGCTTACATAAAACCCATCAAAAGCAACAAGAAAGATGAAATCTGCAGAAACAGATATCCATAAAAGTTACTCCAATGGCTTGCATGAGATGAAGAAGGAGTAGTTGTTGCCTTTTCTTGTGAACAAGCATAGTTACAGCGACTTGGGGGAACAACTCGGTAAACACCAGTGCTTGCAAGAATATAAACATCCTTGCTGTTGTCTTCACCAAATGAAAAGATGTATCCCAGAGCTGGAAGGGAGCTTCCAGGTACTGAGCCACATTGGATAGGAGAATCATGGGGACAACTGAAAGGGATTCTGCTAGTGCTGAAGTCTCCACTATTTTCAGGGTCTTCAATTGCTGCCCACATTGCACCTGCATAAAGATCAGCATACAGGTACCTGAAAAGCAATGAATAATGATCAATGAGCAACAGTTGATAATATTGCAAAAAGGTCCTAGTTGTTCCCTTGCAAGAGTTTATGTATACGGAAATGTTGAGTGGTCACTTAATAGTTTAAACTTTTGGGATAGTCTTAAGATGTTATCGGAGTCTAGCACACATCCATTTATTAGGTAACTCAAATGTCTAGTCCTTCAAACCACAATTCTTCTTATGTTCACCCAGGGCGTGAGGAGGTTATGTTGAGGTCCCATATTTATTAGAGATATTGTCAAATAAGTCCTTATGACTTATAAGGTGTAGAACCGTCCTCACCCATGAGCTAGTTTTCCGTATAGAGTTAGGTCTAATATGAATCATAGCATCAACTAGCTAGTTGGTTCATGATATAGTGAACAAAAAACTCTTGTTGCATTCCTCAACCGAATAGTTATGTATTTCCTCACCGACTACTTAGGTCTCGTTTGGAATAGCTTATTTGAACTTATCTTGTAGCACAACTACGTAGGCGCATATGCAAGTGTTTAGGAAACCTTATGATCTACCTATCAATTGTTTTGAGCTTATTTTCATAAGCTACTCATAACCATTTATCCTAATGCGCCACTAAATATTTTGAAAAACAGTTGAAGGCCATAAGGGAAAAGAAAAAGCTTGTTACCTTCCATACATACAAGGATCAGTCCTAGATCGATAGACATATCCCCCAGTAATAGATGCTGACCCTTCATTCTTGTTTACTTCAGAATGGTTGTATCCCAATATTGGGGGAATTGGATTTATGGAATTAAGCGAGGTATTTCCTGCAGATGACTCTGTAAGAGTGGATAGATAAGGTCCTTCATACACACGCCAGCCATAGTTTCCACTTTTAGTGATGAGATCCACCTCCTCGTAAAGATCCTGCAAATCAATTATGTAACTAAGAACATTTCCACTTATGTTTCATTGTGGTAGAAGTTCTAGTCATATAAGATAGTAGACTTCTGCTTTTCTTAAATGCTCTTCCCCTTGAAGCACATCAATAACTCCACAAAATAGTATATGTTTGGATATATGGTGGAAAATAATCGTGAAACCAAAATCAGGGTGGACAGCTCCAACAGTTAAGGAAAGTTGCTACTGTCCACAGTGATTTTGGCTTATCGTGGGTTTTCACGGTGTATCCAAACATTCACATAGTAGAATTCTGGTACCAAAAAAATTATTTTAGTAGAAGCATTCACAAACCTGGCCAACATCTCCACAAAAAAAGTAGGAAGGTCTTTCTGAATCAAAACTACATCGCCAAGGATTTCTTAATCCCAAGGCCCATATTTCAGGCTGCACATTTTTATCTTCCCTGAATGGATTATCCTTGGGAATGGAGTAGCTACCCCAAAGGCCAAGTTTGGTAATTTCTGATGCACCTGAAAATTCATGATAAATGTCATTGTCAAGATTGAGGGGGAAAAGTTATGATTAGTAGTACTAAATGAACTTTATAGTTTATAATGCTAGGAGAACAAAGCAATGAACATGTATAAACTAATCATTTTCTTTTTACCATATTACTCTGCTACAAGATTCCCTAGAAAGTAGAAACCCATTCTATTGTAGGACCAGCACTTGACCAATTGAGTATAAAGACATATAGCAATTCTGGGGAGAAGCTATGTGAGTAGCTTCTGGATTGCATAATTGGTTTTAAGGAAAAAGAAGCTAATACAAACATGCTATAAATGTTGTGTTGGTGTTTTAAAAGAAATGCTCAAACTTCTAATGTAGGGTCACTATACTAGTATGCATTACTCACTTGGAATGTTGTCTACATCAAGCCTCATGATCTTTCCAAGCAATGATTTCTTGTTTTGGGCAAAATTGAATGGATCACCTGAACCTCCTCCATATCCCATCATGAAGTATAAATACCCATCACCAGGTCCAAAGAGTATCTGACCTCCATGTTGAGATGTAAATGGGAGTCCCATGGTAAATATCCTCCTCACCTCTGTTGGTTTAGCACTTTCCACCTGAAGATATCAACAGTAACTCAGTTCTCTCTATTGAACTATAGCATGTTTGGATCAAACTTTTTTTTCTCAGAATTAATTCTAGCACCCAAAAGCTGACGAAGCTTCTTGCTAGAATTGATTGCCAAACATGCACTTAAACTCGTTATAGAAACTACTTTTAATGTGTAGAGATGCGTACCGCGGATGGCTGAGACGCAGTCCCATTAGCAGTATATTCTGCAACAACAGTTTGGTACTGACATGGTTGAGCACCATTACCATCACCTAGCTTTGAAGGATCACAGTTAACATCTGAATTACAAGAACATCTCCCATTACACCCTGACCACTTATCTTTATCGCAGTTGAATGAAGCGAAGAATCGACCATTGTTTGCGAAATTCGGATGAAATGCCATGCCCATCATTCCAAATTGAGTATCAAAATAAACATGATCAGTTAGATCAACAAAGGGACTTGACTCATCAAGCTTCAATTTTTCTCCTGACCCCATATCAGGAATAGTTGCCAACCAAACTTTACCCATTTGATTAGAGAAGAATGCACGGTTTGAGCCATCAGGGTGAGCTACCATGTTGATATAAGATCCACTTCCAATTTTCTCAATGCACAAACCATGTGGGGAGCTTATAGGACTAGTCTCAGTGTTATTCAAGGCAACAGGTTCTCCCTCAAAGCATAGTGATTCATTGTTGGAGCCTCCACCAAATGCATTGCAAAAATCTGTTTTGGACTGCCATAAATCAGTTAGTTTGGTTGCACTGGTGTTTAGTTGTATTCCTCCTCCTTGGCTTTGTAATGAAGGGGAGAATGGTGAGTTTGTTATGGACACAGTTTGACATGTATCCCACACTTCAGAGCAAAAGTTCTGCACATCAACCTTTGACTGTGAAGAATTTGCTGAAATGGCAGAATTGCAAAGTACGGGAACTGATCTAGGTGTGGATTGAACTGTAAATAGCTCAGCTGAAAAAGGGTCACACCTCTAAAAACAAAGAAAGTTAGCAACGAAAGGAGCACAGCATACAGGGAAAAACTTATGGGTTGAATTTTGAAATGCAAAATTGTATCAAGAGCTCAGGCAACACGTTGGTTTTTATACCATGTTTGGTTTCACACTAAAGCTGAAGCCTGAAATGTGAATGTGTGATCAAATAATCATGACATGAAGTAGAGATCAAAGTTGGTTATCAGTAACAGTTATGGCATATCAGGACCATGAATAACTCAAGAAATAACACTTTTTTTTGGAAAAAAACAAGACCTTACCGCACAAAGTATTGATTTCAAAAGCGAGGCACAGCCAGGATCAGATACTTTCATCAGTTGGAATTGCTTCTGTATTTGTGCATCTTCTGTGAAGTTGCAACATGTGCTTCCATTATAAGGGCAAAATTCAAGTGTGGTATTGACGGTAAAGGGTGCCCCTACACCAAAAAAAATGAAAAGGAAAACATCACATCTATGATAATCAAACCAAGTGGATAATACTCAAAAGTAATGATATTAAAAGATGAAAATAAATACAGACTTGAATCAGTGCATAGAGGAAGTGAAGTTGAAGAGTCTAAAAGCAGCAGAGAGCAAGAAAACAAGAAGCTGATGAAAAGAGCACTCTTCATTGCACCAAACCAGTTGAAAGCTTACTCAACTGTATTTCAATTCACAAACATCTTATAAAATTGTTCAAGCATTAATGTTGGTTTGAAAAGATGAACAAAGAAAATAGCATTCACAGGAAAAACAGCTCCCTGGAGGGTTGACATTTGTGCCTTTTGAATGAAAGCAGTTTTGTATTTGAGTCTTTGTTCTGACATGCTCTCATCTATCTTAGTTTTTTCAATTTTTCTAATAAACCAGTCACTTTCAATCTTTCTCCCTCTTCTTCTTTTATCCAAATATCAATTACAAATCTAATCTGTTTCATTCAAGTCAACCCTCTTGGTGAAAACTAAAATATTAATAAACAATAAAATAAAATACCACCACTCTAATTAAACTTGCATAGCAGTTGCTTTCATATCCTGTGCTGCATTGCTTTCACACATACCTTCACAAGTTGAGGTTAATTGAGGTATGCAGTTGACTTTGTTTTATCAATTCCTACTTAAATTATAAGAAGTGGGCAAGAAAAACTGAGCATATAGAAAACTAAGTGGGTGGGGTACATCTTAGTTGCTTCATCATCTTTTAATTTATTGTTGAGAAACTGCTAGTTACATGCTATTATTAGTATGAATTTATTTATTTAATGACTGCACTGTATGTTCATATTCAGTAGGTGACAGACAGAATCCACTTGGCCCTTGCTATGGATCAAATAAATAAAGTATGTGATTGGACGTATCCGGTCAAATCACTGCATGCGAGCAGTGTTGATTGAGAGGGAAACGGTGGATCTCCGATAGACACTCCAAGTGGGAGCTACTAGAAGGATGAAGAAGTTCCACTTTGATATGTTGTCAACACATCTAAGAGGGATTAAGACACTCTGATGCTAAAGTTAGTAGTCGAGGTTTCATGGAGAAATTTTTGTAAGTGCCGGAGTAAGAGTGCCTTTTATATGAGAGTGTGGGCGGAGTAGGTATCGAGGACTGTGATGAGTGCTTGGTACGGCCTCATACTTCATCCCTAGCCCTAGCCTCCGGTGAGGCTAAAAGCTAAAAAGATGATGGTTCAAGAGCCAAGCTTAGAAGGCGTTGAGGCTGAAAGTTCAACCAGCCTGTGATCTCACTCCTCTACTGTTTAGAGCCGGAGGTATATTTGCTGCTCTGATAAGCCAGCCCACTCCGGTGCCGCCAGGTCTAGTAGCTAGGAAGTCTCTTACAATGTTGCCTTCCAGTCTAGTAGGTCGCCTGAAGTCACTGGAGCCCCCATGAATTCGACTTTAACCATGGGAGCGAGCAGGCCTCAACCAAGCCAACTACAGCCAGAGAGACAATGTTCCATCATCTTGTTGCCCCCACTTAGGTCACAAGCTGGCGCTACCCAGCTCGGCGGTCAAACCACGCTTTTCAAAGTATTATAAAGAGCAGTCTTGAACACAATTTGGCAAATGTGGGACTTCGAGATGCCAAGACAATAATTGATGTAAGGCAATGTAGTCTATGTGGAAATATGGTCTGTTCCAACGGTTTTCCTTGATCCTCCCTAACTACTTTCCGAACTGAAACAAATCGATGGTTTGTCTGAATCAGCAACTTGATGATCATGAAGTTATGGCCCAGTTTGGAAGAGCTTATTTGAGCTTATCTGACAGCATAAGCTCTTATGTCAGTGTTTGGGAGGACTTATGCAAACAGCTTATGGCCTGACATAAGCTATTTTCAGCTTATTTTCATAAGCTACTCAGGATAGCTTATGAAAAACAGCTTATGCTTATATACAGCTTATTTTTAATTTATTTCAATAAATTTTTTAAAATAACTTATGAATAAGCGCTTATGTCATAAGCGCTTATGGTCATAAGCGCTTAATTAAGCTGTTTTTCCAAACGGGGCCTATATATAGTTGTCTTTGGCTATGGAGACGAAATATACATTGTGAATGTGTTCTCACTTAACTCTGCCACAGCTACAAGGTTTATATGTACTGGATGTAGAGCTCGGTGCCCAACATGAATTAGGCTACATTCAATGCATAAATTAACATCCTAGATATAGTTGACACCAATTCATTATTGTACAATCACAAATTTTATTAACCTTTCATTTTCATATTTACTTGTAGCAGAAGTCTTAAAGAGATAAGAATGACACCAAGAATTTAACGTGGTTCAGCAATTTGTCTACTTTTATGGCTAAGAGTGGCAAGAAGAATTT
Source organism: Lotus japonicus (assembly GCF_012489685.1). Classification (NCBI taxonomy): domain Eukaryota; kingdom Viridiplantae; phylum Streptophyta; class Magnoliopsida; order Fabales; family Fabaceae; genus Lotus; species Lotus japonicus. The sequence goes on from NC_080044.1 coordinate 59,602,876, forward strand.
TACTATGATCAAAGAGTACTAACTCGGAGTTTCACTCAACTCCTAGAACCCAATTACACTAAATATCACTCTCACTCGAGTATCTCTCAAACACTAAAATCTTTTTTCCCAGATGCCAATACAAAAATAGACCTCAGATAGTGTAATCTAAGTTCAAATATGGTGTGTTCCAATGGTTTCCATGATCCTCTCATACTGCTTCCTAAACTAAAACAAATCAATCTTTTGGTTTGTTTGATGATCATAAAGTTAAATGGAAAGTAGTTGGACATTAGGACATGACCATGGAGACAAAATATACATTGTCAATTAAAAATGGGGGACCTTCACCTGGAGATTGCAAAAAAAATGATATTCCAACAGTGTTTCGTTTTGCAGGAAGCATGTATCTTTGGAGTGCCAGTTGCTGAATAACATGTTTCCAAGGGAGTGCAACTTGATTGCTCAACCTTGAGGTCCTGCAAAGTACAAATATATGATTGTGTATTTGTGTTGCACTTTTAAGAATGTGTGTTGTTGCTAGAACTCAGCTATATGTAGATCCCGCACAATGCGTGGTGACTTGATGTATCAGGTTAAATTCAATTTATACTAAATTATATGTCAAGCTAAATAACTGGAAAATTCATCCACTTTCATCCCTTTTTTCCCCTCCAACAAAACATTATGTTGAGCCACTTAAGATTGGACTTCAACATGTTGTCAAAACATACTTCCAAACAATGATAATCAACTTCAAATTACTCTTCAATTGTATTTGTGACAGCATATTAGTCGTGTCAAATAGTATTTTCCCTTTTCGTCCACTTCTCATTCAATTACTTCATCTGTTACAAAAACACCTCCCATTTTTGTGTAAAATACAAATTTCTTCAAGAACTTCATTGTTTGGCCAATCAAGTGATCATTGTTGTCATAAAACTGATTTGAAAACGGAATGATTCATGTTTGGTATATTTATGAGAAAACTAATTTTTGTATATTATCTGAAATTTTACAATTGATTGTGTTGAACTGCAGAAGTTGGCATCAGAGAATTGATTTTAGAGCTAACTATTTCTTAGATTGAAGAACATAAACAATTTTCATAAGTGGATTCAAATTGCTTTACGCATGCCCTCAAAAGAAAAAGAAAAAAACTTCACTTCATAGTAACGTGGATTCATGAAATAGTGCTATTGTAAGAAAATGAAGATAAAAAGAAAGAGATTACGTGAGTATTTAGTTAAAAATAGAATTTTATCCTAGAAAAGAATATTGCCAGTTTTGCACCGCTCCATGTAAGACTCTTTGTTACAAACATAAGATGCATTCTAAGAAACAAAGAACGAAATCGTTTCCTACATGACAGTAATGTGGATCCATGAAATAGTATTATTGTGAAAGAAAGTGAAGATAAAGAAAAAGATACGAGACTGAATACTTAAAATTAAAAAATCTGGATTTTATCATTTAAATTTTTTACCAGGGTCTTATGTATAGTCGTTAGAACTCACCCAAGTTTAATGCATACATTCAAATCTTGCAGTGACAAACCGTTAAGAGTTTTGCTATCTCAAAATATCTAAAATGTAATTATTAATAATAGATATCTAAAATGTAAACTAGAAGTTACAAAAGAGTTTACAAGGTCTTGAATGCTTTATCATCATGACAAAAAAAATGAGTGAGGCCATGAGTGGTTGGTTGAACATAAAATAAGCAATCTTCACGGTGCACACATTCACCATAATGTGACTCCGCCACTCCATAATCTCAACCATCAAGCGCACCAAGGGCTTTCATGTCCTCTAAGAAAGCTGAATATGAGTCATCGATGCTCGGTGCTTTTGGAGCTGATGATGAGCTCACTGACTCTGGTTTTACATTAGTCGGCCCTGATTTCCCAGAAACGGTCCTAGAGGTTGTTGGCAGTGAAGGTTTTGGTTTTGTTTTAATCATTGCAGCCTCTCTCCTCACTCGAACAGATGCAGGAATCTAGTCAAATACATAATATAGACTCAATTAGAGGAATAATACACACATAGATCTTGAAATGTTAACAAACAATGCCAGGTTAAGTTCTGTCATAAAAACAACTCAGGTCATCTGTTAAATTACCTGATTTAACAGCTGTATTTCCTTAGACAAAATTTCAAACTACATTGCTTCTCTTTAAGAAAATTTGTCCTCTATGAGTAAATACTAAATAAATACAACAAGTCATTATAACTGTTCATTAATATTTTAATTTTGGTTTATATGGGATTCAAATCTTTGATCCCTACCTACTTAAAGCCAACCTTGCGTGGAAGTTATATTTCCCTAATATTTTTAACTGTCAATAATTTTCATAGGGTTGTTTCTGATCTATATAGCATCTTCAAAAATAAAAGCATAGCAATTATCTTAGAACTAACGGCAAGAGAGAAACTCTATCAGATAGAACAAGCACAAAAAAAATACGGCTCATGCCTAAGCACAAATTACAAGTTTATTTCAGTCTGGTCTACACTCTGAACTAGTATTATCAGACTAATTTGCAGTATGTTTTGCAATAGCTGGTTGTGTTCTGAAGAAGTTAATAACCAAAACATTATTGAAAGAACTTTTACTTGATACGCTGTTTTATTTTCAAATAAAGTTGTAAACAAATTTCTACTTATAGAGATAAGGGGAAAAATAAAGATGAATAAATTTAAGAGCTAAAATAACGATTAACGATAAAGCTGTACAAAATAAATAAATAATTCAACTTACCATAGCTGTAAGTTCTGGAGTGTGCTGAGCTAATGGCCTTTTAACAACAGTAGAAGCAGCAGATTTAACATAAGATGGCTTCTGAGGAGGAAGTTGCCTTAATGCCAAATGATCCTCTTCGTGGAAGTTTGGAGGAGGACCAGGTGGAAGTGGTGGTTTCATCATTGGAGGAGGCCCAGGTGGAGGACCATATGGTGGCCTATGAATTAGAGGGACCATCATTCCAGGAGGCAGTGCCTGACCAGGGAGTCCCGCAACAGGTAAAGGAGACCTCATATCAGGTGTTGGTGGTGGTGGTGGTGGTGGCAAAAATCGGGATATTCCAGGGGGCAATACATCAGCCTGTAAACTTGGGATTAATGGGGGACCTGGAACAGAAGGTTGTTGCCTTGGAGGAGGAGGAGGAAGCCCAGGAACCATTTTAGGGATCTCCTGGCTAGAAAGGGTATTCTTATTGTCAGTAGAAGCTGCAGCACCATCAGACTGAATAACACCAGACTTGGGTGGAGGAGGGGGAGGAGGCAGCTGCACCTACATTTTAGAAAATATGTTACTGCTTAAGAAGCTTCTGTTAAGGAGAATCATAACAAGTCCTGGGTTTTAAACTTATAGAAAGCACATGAGTTCCCATTTGGCAACCATGATAAGTGTCTACTAACTTGCCATATATGAAGCGTGAATTGAATATCAGATACAAAGACAAATGCAAGAGACAACAGCATACCTAACTCGACCATTTCAAAATGTCCACAATGTGCTTAAAACATACTTTGAAATGTTTTTAATCATCAAAAATTGGGTCTGAACTCTGAAGCATGCCAAAACATAAAATTTGTCTAACTTTGGTACTTTTTAAATTGAAAATACATTATTCAGTATTTTCTATTTTTTTGCGAGCATACAAATATAGTTTTACTATTTAATTAATATTCCCCACCACACTCACATCCTATATTTTGAAAAGTAGCAGTATCCCCATATTGAATCCTTTTGGATAATACCCACAACAGAAACCAGTGCATCTAAGCTTTAAAACCAGACATAAGCCTACCTGACCAGGCGCCTTGAAAGGTAAATCATCTGTCAATGCAGACTGATTTCTCTCCATACCTACACCAGTGCCAGGTGGAGGTGGCTGAGACTGTTGTAGGGGTGGAGGTGGAGGGGGTATAGGCCGACTTGCAATTTGATCTTTAGGTGGAGGACCAGGAGGTGGAGGAGGCAAAGGAGGTGGAGGTAATGATGTAGGCACAGCAGTAGCAGGCTTTGGCGGCATTGGAGGTGGAGGAGGCAATGGCAAAGAAGCAGGTAAAACAGCACCATCTGCAGAACTTGCAGTGCCAGAATCAGGCAGTGGTGGTGGTGGGGGGGGTGGAGGTACAGCTAACACATCATTTTCGGACTCTGTTGCCGATGATGATGCAGCAGCACTTGACGAAGCACCAGACAAGGGAATTCTGGGACCTGCATGTCAGCATAAAAATTGATTAAAGAAGTGAGATTTCAAACAAACATCATTTATAAATCCATGATTTTAACCGACATATGATAAAGAAGTTCAACAGACCTATAGACGATACAAACATAGGAGGTTTCCCTGGTGGTGGAGCCCCAGTAGGATTTAATGTAGGATGGTAATAAACGGAGTCCTGCAATAAAAATCACTTAATAATTCAGAAACTATTGATAACACTTACACCAGTTAGCTTTGTATGTTTGGAAGAAAGAGCGGAAAAAGGAAAACAAAAGCATCTAAGCAACTTAAATCCTACCTCAGGCTTTGGGTGATTAACTCTCTCTTCTTCTTCAGCAGTTGTTCTCCTTCGAGGAGGCCCCAAATGGCTACACAAAACACATCCTAGAATGTGTAAATTACACAAATACAAACTGGGCATAAATAATTATTTAAAATACCATGAAAATTCCTCACCTGAACATAACAGGGGTCTCCCCCTTCTCCTTCATTTTATCTTCATATTCCTGCGTAAAAGAGATTAGACTTAGATCATCAATGACAACAATTAGTAGAAACTACTTAAAATAAAAGCATACAGTTGAGGGGTGTTTTCAAGTTTTAAGATTGAGTTTTGAGTCCTCTGTACATACACTTATACTACTAATGCGATATCAAACTCAGTTCATAAATTTACATTTTCATTAAGTTTCAGATTTTCCTTCTACCGCTCAAGTCTTAAATTGCAGTAAGAGCATGGGTCTGCCTGAAGTCTGAATTCACCAGCCACCTATTACAGCTGGTAACTACAAACACATGACCTTTTACATGGTCTAAGAATATATCAGCTAAAACTACCACTTACAAATAGTGAGTGATAAACCCAAGAGAGCCCTTCAGCCACTCTTAATGGTACTTGCCTAGGACAATAATGGTGCATCAACCAATGTGCGAGTTACAACTGGTTTTCAGATGGACATAATTAGCAATCACTATTGAGATGATAACACGTGATTTTTAATTGTGTCGGAAGAAAAAAGCAACTGAAGGCAATAATGAACCACGAAACTTTTGCATCATAACAGCCACATTGGTCGATGCAGCCTGTGGTTATGATGTAATGATTATTTTCATTCATTGAAAGTATCTTGTTTCCACCATGCACTATAAAAAACTACCACTTACAGGCTGTGACCCAAAAGGGACCTTCAGCTACTCTTAATGGTACAGCTAATGTCTTTTTTCTCATATATAGACAAGATCCTGTTTCTATATTACTCTGTAAATTATTAACTGACTTTCACTATCTGAACCCACCAGGTTTTCCTTAACTTGTTCAGAGATGGGAAAGAAATTTGACAGGAAATCTTCTCCACAATTATCAGGGTATGGAAAAATGTCATAGTCACATTCAGAGAAATAACTTGGATATTGACTTCAGAAACCCAGAGACCAGATATGTTTTATCTTCTTTTTTCATTCAGCACATAACTGTGCACAGCACACAAGTATAGGGCAATCTGCAAAGCATTATCAGATAATAAAGCAATGTGGTCCAACAAAAACAATACAAAAACACATAATAAGCTATTACCCTCCTCTTCTTTACGACAAGATTAAGTGTATCTTGTAGTTGTCTCTTCTTGTGCTTTCTTGCTTTATCCAAGGCACCATCAGCCTCTGCCACAAACAACAAGGCACAGTGAATTTAAATAAGCTAAGGCATCCACAAAGACAATAACGTATTATAAGTATACAACTAAACGGCAGGAGAACAACAAACTGATCAATAAATGATCCATCCAAGCCACAGAATAGAAATAAAGAATGAAATAGTCAACCTAGATCCCCCCCCCCCCAAAAAAAAGTTACGCATAACCAAAAAAGCCAAAAAGCAGTAATGCGCCATACAACACATTGGCAAAAATATAATTACAGAATCGGAGAATAGTCAGTTCATGTGTAGTAATATTATTTCTCATTGCAGCTATCTATTATCGACTAATACATAGAAGTTTGGGTTAATCACAGCGTCTATTTACATGTGTATACCCTATCTCTGTGAAACACGGACACAGCGCATTCTCCAGGCTCCATGGAGACAAAAATATATCCTTTCCAGGACTAAAACAACCTTAGGTGCCACACTCTGCAAATTGGCCCTAACAATTTCACAAGCTAAGAGATTCATTTAAACCTATAGCAACTGCAGATAAATGGTCAAGCATACCTTTAACAATGCTAAATAAGCATTGTGTAAATGAAGATTGTCATGATAATGGCAACAAAAAAACAGTAATAGCAACAACAATTAAAAGAGATGAGATTGGAATTCAATTAAACCACGACTTACTCATCATTTCCAAGTTGTCAATCTGCTTCTTGAGTTGCTCAGGGTCTTTCTTCAAAATCCCCACTTCCCTCACCTTCTTTCTTTCCTTCTTGTTCTGTCAACCAAACCATGGAAAATAGTGAAAGTACACAACCCATTAGTTAAATCCTCGAAAACACAACAGGAAAATACACAGCTATAATGTGAAATTTCAGGAAAACCCTATTTGCATCATTCTATAACATTATTTCAAATTTGCAGAATAGTTACTCGCACATTCAATCAAATTGTAGAATAACAAACTAGGTCATGGATTAGACAAAAAGAGGAACAAAATTAGGGGGAATACAATGAGAAAGTGAAGTGTACCCTTTTCAATTCCTTCTTCCGAAGCTCCTTCCGGTAAGCATCGGTAGGGTTCATGACCTTGCCACCCTTCGTCGTCTTCATTGTTGAAAACTGAAACCCTCTCTCCCTCTCTCTTCTTCGTCTTCTTCTTCTGAAATTGAAACCCTTTTCTTGCTTTCTCTGTTGTTCCGCGCTTTGGAATTGAGGATGAACAGAACAGAATTACAGAGATAAACGGTCTTAGTGGTATGAGCAATTGAGCATGAGGCCGAGAACACGATCGCGTTCACCAAGTAACACTCGTGATGAACTTTTTTTTTTTTGGAATACTGTAGGGTTGATTTATATTTTTGACAATGTGGGTTTTATGTTCTTTTTTTAACAAAAAAAAAAAGAGCCTGGCTTAATAATCTTTTCGGACTATTTTTCAGCCAGGCCCATTTATTCGTTATGTTGACACTTAAGAAAAAGAAAATGTTGATTATTTTTCGCTTTGAGAGTAGCATATCAAGTTTGGATAGAGATTAAGTGTGTGTTTGTTGTGGTTTGCTTAGTCTGAGTTTGAATTTCACTGATTCAAGTGTATTAGAGCATGCTAGCTTGTCCTTTACTGTGTATTTGTGTGCTATGCTGTATGTGCTCCTTCTAGGGTTTGATACCCTTTGCCTGTAAGTGCCGTTTGGCTTGGCTTACGCCTTAATCCGATGAACCTTTGACCAAAAAAGAAAAAAGAAAAAGAAAATGTTGATTTTGTTGCCAAAAACAACTATTTGATTATTTTATAAATTAATTTAATTGAAATAAAAGTGTTTTCTAAATGAATTCATTGACGTGCGCTGTCGAATGTAAAGAAGTTTTACACTAATATTTAATCGTATTATGTCACATATGACAAATTGGTTGCGTTTCATTTAAATTTTAGTTTTGATAAAAATGACTTTATTATGTGGCAAAAATCAATTATATGCATGTGTAAAAAGATATTACATGAACACAATGCATTAACGACTTTCTCTTGTCTCATTCAATTGTTAACGTATTAAAAATTAAAAAAATCAAAGAATAATGTTATAATTTTTAATATGATTAAAATTTGAAATAAAAAAAAACATATTTAAAATATTCTCTTACAATAAACAATATATAAAATTGATGTGTAAAATAAGTAGCTTCAAATATAAATATCAACTTGTGTCGTGCTGATGCCCTCAAACGGGGGCTTAGATGATGGGGTGCTACCATGCGGGTGTTATCTAACATGGGACATATTGAAGGACTTAACGAGCTCTGGTGCCAAACTCATCAGAGATAGTGCCTCAAATATAAGACTTAGACAATGTCGCGCTCATCAAATGGAGCACCTCGGGTGGGGGAAGGACAATGAGGTTATAAGTTTTGTGACTTTGGCTTTGTTGTTTAGCGGGGGTGGTGATTAAGTTAGTGAGGTTACAGCTTTCATTGTCGCTCAAACAGTTTTATATTCATATGTTTTTGTTAGGTCTTTATCAATGGCGCACATCGTCAATTATGCAATCAAGAATTTTATGCATTACAACATGCTAATCATTCAAATATCAAAACAACTTAGTAATTGCGCTCAAATAATCAAAAGTCAACTGGAAAGAAAATATCATAATCCAATAAAACACATAGACTCGGAAATTTTGGTGCCTTGCCGCCTGAAGTTGGTCATGGCCATCAAAGTGGCACCATCTTTCGATTAGGAATCTCTGGCTCGCACAACTTTTTGTTGTTGTGTTCACTCTTTCAACTAAATATGAGCATTGACTCCCGAGGTGTAGTCTGCCATTTTTATAATGAAGACTTTGGACTTGGATCCTCTAAAGGTTCACATTGTAGAATTTTGTAATGGCCTCATAGATCTGTCTTACTTTGGCGAGATATCTTCTTTAGATTTGTGGTTTGGCTTGCAAGGAACTTCTGCAATAACCAGGCAGTAAACTGCCATGGAAAATATGATTTGACTTTGTTGTTTTCTTGTTGTATGCTTTGCAAATGCTTTAAGGTCATTCCAAGTCATATACATTGTTTATCCACAAATATGGTGACACCTTATGAAGGCGCAGTGCTTCAAGTTAAGACCTCTAGGTGGGAGCTTTGAAATGCTAGCCATTAGCCTATGTTTTGGCAGCACGACAATTGGTGGTTGGGCACCATTTGTCCAGGCTCCAGTTGTCCCACTTGCTTTAGGCGAAGGTACATATTTTCCTTTACCTTAAACTTCTAGTTATAAATGGATGGCCCACAAATGTATAATGATACAATTTATCAATCCCCACAGGTGGTGTCAATGTTCGATAGCATGATGTGAAGGGTTGGTTCGTTGGATTTGTCATCCTTGGAAGGGGCTTAGTCTTCTCGTAGTTACAATGCACTGTAACACTCAAGTCTGTAGCACTCAAGTTATGATCAGGGTTAGAAGATAGCATGTATCTTATGCGTGTCTCCTTAACATGTATTTATACACATGAGTATAACAAACCTATATGAGATTTTGTGAAGATATGATATTGAATGATAACAAAAATTACATATAAATAGTTGATATTATTTTCATTTGACGTTGGACCTTGTTAATATTGGGCAATAGTACCATGCCTATAATTTTACTTCATAACAACTTAAAAGATATCCCATTATTCATTAGTGATGTGGCTAACAAAAGACAACATCATCATTGCCATGTATCCAAAATAATTTTTTTTTTATATATTTCGCTTTCGAATCAAATCAATGACTATTTCTTTTCATAATAAACAATAAAAGTATCTATTATTTCTTGATCTCTAAGAGTTTTACTATTAAAATGATTGACGATAACAACACATATGAAATTACATCAAATACATGACAATTGTGACATGATTGTATGTTGAAAAGTATGCCTCAATATCAAAACTATAAAAATTAGATGATAGAGACTAAAACAAAATCTAAGTATAAAATTAGTACTAAAAACTTATATATAATAAAAAAAATAATAAATTGAAATTTACCAAATGCACCCCTTAGAAGAAGACAATGTATGAGAGCATGGAACTAGGCATGTTTATAGCAAGCATGGACTCCAACCCCTCCCCTAGTCCCCCTCAAACAGAATGATTAAAAAAACCAACCGTACATTGATTGACTTGACCCCTGAAGAGGCTGAACCTGATTATTCAAACTAAACCAATCCCTATCGCGCCAAACAATGGCGCGAGCTCGCGTCCTCTTCACGCTCCATTTCTTAAATCACCAAAACAGGCACTCTTCATGCCACTCTCATCTCAAATATCATATCATATCACCAAGCGACAACCCACCCCTTACACGGTAGTTACAACGTCTCTTTCACTGAACCCAGCCTGCAATTTCTTTTCTTTTTTAATTTAATTTCTCGGTTTAAAAAATTACATCACCGATGCAGATAAATTCCGTTCCTCTCTCCATGCTGAACTTCCCTTTGCTCTCCCTCACCGTTGATGGTGGTTGCCGGAACTCTCGCCGATGGACGGCACCGACGACGATCCTTCCCTTTCCGATAGAGAAGCGGAGGAGGACGAGAACGAGAACGATGCCGCCGCTGAGGAGGATCTCCTGTCGCGGTTTTCGCTTCTTGATGCTCCTATACTCTTCTTTGTTTGTTTTCACAAGGCTTTGCGCTCTGAACTTCACCAGCTTCGTCGCTTGGCGGAAACGGCGTCGTTACAGGATTGCCGAGAAACAGTACTTAAGCTTCAGCGGAGATTCCAGTTTCTGAAACTAGCTCATAAGTATCATTGCGCTGCTGAAGATGAGGTTAGTTTCACTCTGTGTATCAATTTTGGTTAACAATCTAGAGCATGTTTTGGTGCTAACTGCTATCTATCATAGAGCTAGTATGAATTTTTTTTCACAACATTGCAAATCACGCAGAAAAAGAGTGTAGTTAGTTATGATTTGTATGCCTTGTAAATCACATGTTAGTTTTTGTGGAATTCGAACATCTAGGTTGCGCAATTTCAACATTTGATCACTAATTTTGCCGAGACGGTTGTGTTGACTAACAGTAGTTTGATTTATAACATGATCATTGTTTGTATCTAAATCTGACTGGTTCTTATATGCTAAATGCTTAAAAGTTAAAACCCCTGATATTTAAAGTTTGACTTATTATTTTTTTTTTCTTTTGTAATGAATTCTATGTTGCTTTTAGCTGCGGTTTAAGGTAGAATTGACCTACTTTTGCATGAGATGTTAGTGAATTTCTGCCTTATGTTTGAGTTAATTCATACAAATATAAGCGGTCCTGGATTTTATTGGGGTTTTGTAATGTAGGCTTTAAGTATGACTGCACCTTATATAACCTTGATAAATAAAGGAAGAAAAGAGAGAAGGATGATTTAATGGATGTGATATATGATTTGATGTAATAATAGAGAGATAAATGAGGTGTATGTACGGTTAGTGGTCTACACTCTACATATCATAACTGTTTGCCAAAAAACACTAACAAGAGAACGAAAAGAACGGAAATAGAAATATCATTGATTCCTTGGAAGAGAAGTAAACTCTCCTCTTTCTCCCCCTCCTTGTCTTTCAAATATTGACTTCATGTCTACAAGTGCATGTGTGGAGCTGTGGTGCCTGAGTCTGTGACAAGGGGCGTGTATGTTTTGACAGTTATATTTTTACGGTTTGGACTTCAGATTCCGAATATCTTTGAATTTTTTTGGCAGGTTATCTTCTGCGCACTGGATATACATGTGAAAAATGTGGCATGTACATATTCCCTTGAACATAACAGCACCAATGACCTCTTTGATTCTATCATTCGCTTGTTGGATGAGCTGATGGGTCCAAATGAGAATATTTCTAAGCTGTTGCAAGAACTTGTCCACTGCATTGGCATCTTGCAAACCTCCATCTACCAGCATATGCTGAAAGAAGAAGAACAGGTGACTGTAAACTATCACTGATATTTAAAATTACTCTAGTTTCATTTTATGTTCTTTCCTTAATTCATTTTACAGACATAATGCAATGATTTGTTTATTTTATCTTCCTGACTTTTCTTTATTTGGTTTACCTCCCATTATTTAAACATGAACATTGTATAAGAATTTTATATCTTGTTTCAGATAATATATAGTTTATTCGATGGCTCCTTCTTTTCTTATGTATATCATGATGCTGAATGCAATTGTAATTAGAAGCTAGGTACTGGTTATCTAGTAAACAATGTGTCTGTCAAGCATTTTCTCTCGTTCTAGAAAAAAAATCCACTAATATTAGGATGTAAGAGAAGGGAAACATAGTTAAGGGCTTTCATAGTAGTTAGGGGTTGTTAAAGTAGTTGGTTGGTAGGAGGGGATTATCTATATAAATAGAGAGAAAACAGATCAGAGGGGGATTATACGGTACAATTTGAGAGTTATAGGAGAGATCCTTTGTGAAGGGGAAAACCTTGGGGATTGCTATTCTCCAATTCTTGTTCAGATTTCAATAATACAATTCCAGTCTTTGACGTTGGTCTGGGAGGATTCTAGAGTGATGTAGTGTATTTTAATAGATGATGAAATAATTAGTATTAGAAATTGCTTCTATCGTGTCTGCACACAATTTAAGTACAGAAGCTAATATTACAACATGTCCTAATATGTTGAGCTAGATTAATATGCTTAGGAATCTTGAGTCTTGACTATTATCTAACAAACTCTCTCAACTTGGAGTGTGCTCAGCTCCTCACAAATAAATATCCTAAAGATAAAAAAACCTAAAAATATAGAGTAAAAAATGCAAAGATGGGTTTGGGTCATGTACAATTCAGCCTAGGATTTAAAAGGGAGCAAGCCTCTCCACCCAGTGAACATGGATCATAAAATACAAAAACCTCTTAACTTTGAGTGATTGAGTCATGCATGATTTACTACAACTTTAGTAAAGAAAAGATACTCATTCTTTTATATACTGAATGTGCTTGAAAAACTTATGTCCAACAGACATTAATCTACCAAAAAATGGTAATGTGGGTAATGGGTATAAATTATGACTTGCTATCTGGCTTGGTATAGCTTGCTTTTGATATGAAGGGTAAAATACAGTTTTCTGGAAATTGATTGCTTGGGCATCTATATAGTTAATGATAGTATCTGTTAAAGGGATCTGACCATGAAGTTGATTCCAGGACAAGGAAATGTGTGCCAGGGCCCAGGGTTCAAGCAAGTGAAATACAATACTTTGAAATTACATTTATTGACCTGCATCATTAAATTTGGTGCCTTGTTCTCTAATATGCATATCTCTGCATGAGCACATATTTGTACATTCTTGATTTCTGATCGTCACGCTCATTATTACATTTGTACACTGCTGCAGGTTTTTCCTCTGTTGATCCAGAAATTATCTACAGAAGTGCAGGCCTCACTTATATGGCAATTCATATGTAGTGTACCTATACTTTTGCTGGAGGAAGTTCTGCCATGGATGGTATCCTTCCTTCCTGCAGACAAACAAGCAGAAGTTACTCAGTGTATAAATGAAATTGCACCAATGGAAAAAGCACTACAGGAGGTTAGCCGCGGTTCAGTACTGAATCTATTTTTATAAACTCCCTGCATTTTACTAATTCAGGTATCTTTGTGAAGGTTTTGGTTTCTTGGCTTGGAAGCAATAAACAAACTTTTAGTCAGACCAATTTTCAGAGTGAAGAATTTCAAAGTACTAATGGATTTCTACATATAGAAAGATCAGCTGGGATAAGTTTTTGCGATAGGAACCCCAATGAAAATATAAGTCAGATGAAAGTGAAAGGACAAGAAATAGAAGATGGGCTTAACCAGGTTAATGTGCTTCATCTCTGGCATAATGCCATCAAGAAAGATTTGAAAGAAATTCGGGAAGAACTTAATCTACTAAGAAACTCCAGCTGTTTTCAGACTTTAGACTCAATACTTGTCCAACTAAAATTCTTTGCCGATGTCCTCGTTTTCTACTGGTAATGCTTCTGACACAGTATCTTTTTTGTGTGTGTGTAAAACCTGACTACTTTGTTTTGCATTTTCTATTTTGCTGAAGTTCCTGATAGCCAATCCTATTCTTCCACCTACAGTGCTTATTATTATTATTCTCAGTTGTCTAATATCTGAATGAAACTTTCTGTTGCAGCAATGCTCAGAAGAAATTCCTTCATCCTATACTGAATAAGCTTGCTTATGATCGGTTGTCCAAGTCCATGGACCAATTTTTCGGTGAAAGTCACATTGAATATATGCATCAGTTGCTATTTTATAATTCAGAAAGTGAGCCTTCAACCAAATTTGTTGAGAAGCTTTGCGGAAAACTTGAATCATTTGTATCAGGAGTCAACAGACAATTTGCTTTTCAAGAAATTGAGGTATGCTATTTAAATCACTATAAGTTTCTTTTACCAAGCAAGGCAGGGAATGAGAGAACAACATGTTAATAATATATGATGGTGGTCCTTAACCTTTCAGTTTATCTTCAAATAAAGCAGTTTAATGAAATGAAAAATATTTTGGTTTTCAATTATTCCTAACTTTTAAAAGTATTCTCAAGATAAAATGCAGCAAGTAGATGAACCTATTCACTTATGCGGACGGAATCATTTGTGAAGTTCTCCATAGAATGTATTAGAATTTGGGAGGCCTAAGTGCCTAACTCAACCCAAAAGCTAGCTCAAGAGTTGAGGGTTGCTCTACCCTTTATAAATGTGCTATCTGTGCCATATGTCTAACCAATGTGAGGCTTCTAACACGCTCACGCCCAGGGCTGGACATCTGGAGCGCAGGACTGGACATCTGCGGGGTGGCCCAAATATGGCAGGTCTGCACCAACAAACGGATTTAGGATAGGCTATGTTACCATATTAGAATTTGGGACTAACTCAATCTAAAAGCTAGCCATATCTCTAGCCAATGTGGGACTTCTGACAGAATGAAATGTTTCTTACTCTGAGTGAAGAGAAGAACAAAAAATGGGAGAAGGAATAAATGTCCAATTTTATGAGAAAGCTTCAATTTCTGCCTATATTTTAGTTGACTTACTTCCGTATTTGTCAACAAGCTGTACTTCCTCTGTAAAGGGATGCTAAATGATAACATTTTTAATGTTTTCCATTTTGACACCATTATTTTTTATCAGGTATTTCCTGTCATTGGAGAGAAGGGCAGAAATGGAATGCAATCGAGGCTTCTAAGTTTGAGCCTGCATATGATGCCACTTGGGCTGCTAAAATGTGTCATAACTTGGTTTTCAGTTCACTTGTCTGAGAAAGAATCCAGGTCCATTCTCTATTGCATAAAGAAAGGAAATAATTCCGTCTGTAAAGCTTTTGCACCACTGTTACACGAGTGGTTCCACATTGGTTATTCAGGTAAAACCTCTATTGAAAAATTTCGACAAGACTTGCAGCAAATGTTCAAAAGTAGACACTCTTTTTTACCTGAGCAAATGAATGAAGCTTGTGGGTTTTCTTTCTTAAATTCTGATAAGCAGCCTCATGATACCTCTGGCAAGAGTTGTTTACCCAACTCCTCATCTTCTGAATCCAACAATGTGAGCAAGTATGAGACACCATACTCCACAGGAATTAATCTGCATATATTTTTCTCTGCCACTGCTGTGAAGTTATATCAGTATCCTAGATTCCATGCAGAAGATTGCTCTTCTACTTCCTTTCTTGATGATCCAAAACCAATTGACCTTATATTTTTATTTCACAAGGCTATGAAGAAAGATTTGGATTACCTAGTTCTTGGCTCTGCTCAGTTAGAAGACAATGATGAGTTGCTGATGGATTTCCACAAACGGTACCACCTCATATGTTTTCTTCATCAAATCCATAGTGATGCAGAGGATGAGATAGTTTTCCCAGCTTTGGAGGCAACGGGTAAACTCAAAAACATTAGCCATGCCTACACCTTTGATCACAAACACGAAGTTGAGCACTTCAATAAAATATCTCGCATCCTTGATGAGATGTCTGAATTACACCTTTCGGTTTCTACTATTGATTCAAAGATTAGACAGAAGAGAATGCTGAGGAATCATCATTTATGCAGGAAGCTACAAGAAAGGTGCAAATCAATGCATAAGTTACTTTCTGATCATATAAACCGTGAGGAAATAGAAATTTGGTCTATAATCAGAAAATTCTTCTCAAATCAAGAGCAAGGGAAGATCATAGGATGCATGCTTGGAAGAATAAGTGCAGAAATATTAAAAGATATGATACCTTGGCTAATGGCATCTTTAACACAGGAAGAACAACATGTTTTAATGTTCTTATGGACCATGGCTACTAAAAATACAATGTTTGATGAATGGTTAGGTGAATGGTGGCATGGGTACAGTATAGCTAAGGTAAAAGAGGGATCAAATGATGCCCCTCTACAGACTGTTGAGCCCCTGGAGATTATATCAAAATATTTATCTGAAGAGGTTCTAGATGAATTAAAGGAGGGATCCTCTGCCAGCAGAAGCATAAATTTTTTGCAGATGGATCATGTTGGTGATAATGTTGAGCTGTCCAACCACAATTTTGATGATGACAATAAGGTTCATTGTGCAGAACATAATAATGATCAATGTTCAAAATGCACAAATCAATTTCATGATAATGACAAACATGCCCGCAACGAAGTGACAGGTATCACAAATCCAATATGCAAAGAAGTTGAGTCTTTTCAATTAGGTGACAAGTCTGGGCATTATGACCGACTTCTGAAATTGAGTCAACATGAGCTGGAAGTGGTGATAAGAAGGGTATCTAGTGACTCTTGCCTAGATCCTCAGAAAAAGCCATACATAATACAGACATTACAAATGAGGTTTGGTCTTACTTTTGAGTTTCTAATGATTTTTTTGTCAAAAATGAGATATAAAGAACCATTCATTTGCCTTCACCTAAGAACTTAAGTTTTGGGGGAATTGATCTTGACAATTCCCCCCGCCCTCAAATTTTGGCTTTACAGTTTAAGAATATTGCATATTTGGTTTTACTACTCAGTTTTAGTGTCAATAAACAATACAATTGATATGACCCTCAGAATGTTTTAGTGGTGTTTATATTAGCATATTCCACCTTAAAAAAACTTAGAGTCAATTGGAGAGGGTTTTGGACCAAATGTTTTTTTCATGTAAAATAACTTGATTTGAACATGCATTAATGGCAAGGTTATGGAATCTTTTGCTTGATTTTCCGGAAGGAAGTAAGCTATACAGAACCTTTATAATCAAATGTATGCCTTGCATAGTTGCATATGAATGCTTGTGAATTTTAAGTGAGATATTTCGTGATGCATTAGAGAACACTGAGATTTATATGACAGAAGTTAGCATACAAAACTTTAATCAGATGGTGTTACTTGCTGACTAATATGCTTACAGAGCCAATTGAAATATAATGAGGGAACTTAATTGCAACATTTGACACTGAAATCAAGCCTAAGAGGGAAACTTATGGAGTTTAACATAACTTTCCTTATAATTTCAGCCGTTGGATTATTAGCCAACAGATCTCTTCTACAGAATTCTATATCAAAAGCGAGGGACAGGAATTTCCTGGGAAGCATCCATCTTACAGGGACCCTCTCAAACTAATCCATGGTTGCAAACACTACAAGAGAAACTGTAAGCTTTTAGCTCCCTGCTGCAACCAACTTCATACTTGCATACATTGCCATAATGAGGTATCAGATCATTCAATCGACAGGTAAGAACAGTAAGTGTTCTGTTTATGTTTTAATTTTTTGAATTGATATTTCTATTTTAGTTATTCATGTTTGACCAGTTGTCTAAATATTTATAGAAAATCTATTACAAAGATGATGTGTATGAAGTGCTTGATGATTCAACCAATTAGTGCTACATGCTCAACAGTTTCTTGTGGTAATTTGTCCATGGCGAAATATTACTGCAGGATATGCAAATTGTTTGATGATGAAAGGTAATGCAGCTTAATTTGCCTCTTTCTATACTTTTGAGTTTTGACTAAAACATACATGCTTTATTTATGTTTAATCCAATGGTGGATGTGTAAAATAGACATCTCATAAAATGTTCAAAGTTCAAACTTCAAAGTTTTTGACAAAATTTGTCCAAGCCTGCATAATAATCTTGTATTTACGGGATAAATATCATAAATTAGCGAGATAATTAGATTCAATCAAGGAGCTAATAACTAGCTAATTGACATCTATAACACAAATGCAGTTTATTAAATGCTAAGATTCTAATATTTTTATTCATTGGTATAATTGTGAGAATGTTTCTGATTACCACCAGCTTCAACAACTCTCTTCCTACACACACATGCGTGAACTGTTAGATTGATAGATTATAGCACCTCTGACTCCACATGACTAATAATTAACTTATTGTCTAATTATATTCGGCATACAGTAACAGGATTTTTATAAACTACTGAAGCAGCGTCATTTTATATACTATCGGTCAGCATATGTGTGTGTCTGTAACAGAGAGAAGTTCACTAACTTTTCCTATACCCAATAATATTACTTAGTGTTGTTTAGGGTTTTAAATATGTTGGCGCTTCAATTAAAATAGGGTTGAGGAGCATTGAGATGACAGTATGACCGGAACATTCTTGAAGAATAACATTTGATGTAGTTGTGCAAGTGTGAGAATGTTTCGTGAGTGGAAACTGGCAAGTTTGCACTTCTATAAGTTATTGGTAGACTAATTATGGAAAGCCCTTGGGAAACCACTGTAGATAGTAGCTAGTCCCTAAGAGTGTGTTATATGGCAACTTAATGTTTCTCATACCTGTAGAAAGTGGGTTTTAGAAACTTCTGGTTGGGCGACCTTGTTACCTTGTGATCTAAATATTATTTCATGAATATTATAATGATAGTAATAAAGGGGCCTTGTTTTACTATAGTCCAAGTTCCCTCTTAGTTATGGAAAATGATCAAGTACAATGAAGTCATGTTTATCACCCTATCTAGCTATTTTGTTATATTTATGCTGAGCTTTCAAATTTTGTTTCTGTAGATCTTTTATCATTTAAAAAAAAAACTAATACTGCTAAACTGATTACATTTCAAATGTCCAACAGGCAAATTTACCACTGTCCCTATTGCAACCTGTGCCGAGTTGGAAAGGGTTTGGGTGTAGAATACTTTCACTGTATGAATTGCAATGCTTGCATGGGTCGTACTCTTATGATTCATACATGCAGGGAGAAATCTTTAGAGGATAACTGTCCAATTTGTCATGAATATATCTTCACATCCTGCTCTCCAGTAAAAGCCCTCCCATGTGGTCATGTGATGCACTCAACATGTTTTCAGGTACTTCCTAGTACTTTTTCCCACAAACATGCAGCAAATACAGAGACAACTTTATTAACATTTATAATGTTACTTCCAGGAATATACCTGCTTCAACTATACCTGCCCAATATGTAGCAAGTCACTTGGAAACATGCAGGTCAGTTATTTTTCATTCTTACAGATTCTGCATTATGATATATTGTTGATATTGCTGCAATGCTTACCATGGAATATCTCATCACTTACATAGTTACACGTGCTAGAGAATTACTAGACACTTTCTTGTCCCCAGATAATTCGATTTAAGAAAACATGGAGTGTCATTATAGAAATTGAAACCCAGTCATGGAAAGATTTACATAACCTATGACTTCAGGTTGTCATTTGTAGTTCGAAATATTAAAATCTGTGAAGGACTTTGGAATTTCGAAGGGACAAGAAATCATCTGGGATGTAGAGTTAGATATACTTGGCAATTTTGTTCACCTTGCATATTTTTTATTTCAATTGTTTTATTATTTTCTTATCTCTTTATCATTTCACATGCTAGAAATACTCCTATATATTCCTATGAGCATGGCAGCTGTTCACAATTCAGTTTGCCTGTATGAAATAGCTAACTTTTAAGTTGGATTTTTATTTTTGTTATCAGTACTTAAAATAAACAAAGTAAACACAAGAAAGGGGTTGAATTATGTTTGTTGAATTATGTTTATGAAATTATTTTTCTAAAGCTAGTTGAATTATGATTTTCAAAAACACTCAGGATCTTCTAATCCAAAAATTGTGCAGTTAGCATGTTCTGATGAATGTAGCACGTTTTAACTAGACTAACACGTTCTGTGTAGTCTTAGAAAGTTCTATGCAAAATTAAAAGCTTTATAGAATGTTCTAATGATTTAAATTGGTAGAAAAAAAACTTTCAAACTTAATTCAAATCCCCTTAGGTTATATCAAATCCGAAATATACGAGAGATAAAGGGGAGAGAATATCACACAAGTATTTATCCTGGTTCACCCAACCATTAGCAATAGAGTATAGTATACAATACTCTATTAATTAGGGCTCCCTCCAGTCTCCAAAAGTCCTTGGATTTTTCTCCACGAAGTTGCAAGTATTCTGCAATGGTCTCTTCAGGCTTTACAGATGTAGTGACACAACCTCTTCAAGCTAAAACAGTAAAGGTTTTGGGAAGAAGAAACACCAAATCAAATTTACAAATTTTGGATTTCAAACTCAATAAATGAGAATGAAATTAAATCTCAGCTAAGTGTTTTAACAAGTTCCCTAATTCAAATGATTGAAGAAATAAATGCAGGAACGATTGCAATAAACGAAAGAATTGAATGAGAGCTTTGAGTGCACGAAGTGTCTAGCCTGTCCATGATTCTTCATTCTCCTTTTATGGCCATGGAATGGGAGATCCGTTAGACTCACTCCCTCTCTTGAATTGGATGTTAGAGATAGCATTTAATGCATGTTTTGTATCATTTAATGCATGGCTGGGTTGGTACACAATCAGGCACCTTTAGCAATGCAACTCTGGAAAGTTTTGACCATAGTACAGAAGCAATTCTTTATTCCTTAAAATAAGCTTTCTTGTTTAGGACAATATACCTTGGAGGTTGGACAATAGAAACTTTTGTCTTCTAAATCTGATTCATATTCTAATTAGTGTGTTTCAGAACATCTTCTAATCAGAATGCCATTTAATAGGCATCAGAACTTCCTCTCGTAGCATAAGTGACCCTAGCACATTCTATAAATAAGATAATTATTTCATCCTAGAACGTCTTCGCTTGGCTTTGATAGCTTTCACCACGTAGACACGTTCTAATAAGTGATCATTTGAAGTTGATAACGTCATCATCTAATGAGCCTTAGAACGTCTTCAATATAAAGTATTGTTGTTTGTTTCTTCGTATCTTCTAATAAGTAAGTGTTGGAACGTCCTCTCACTTTGTCTTGACTTTGGCTTAGAATGTTGACTTCTTCATTAGCATGTTGACCAACCAGTAGAAAGTGAATCCTTTGAGAGTTTGAGTAGAACTTGTTCCGGTATTTAAAACTTTCAAGCATAGAATATACTACAAAAACATCATTCATTGTCTCATCTAAACTTGGAGATTTTCCAGATTTAACACTACTCCAATAATGTTTGAAATAATAATCTGAGAAACCATCATCTGGCAGGTATATTTTGAGATGTTAGATGCATTAGTGGCTGAAGAGAAAATTTCTGATGAGCTTTCTGGTCAAACTCAGGTCTGTCAGCAATATTTCTCATTTTCAGCCTGATTAAAATTTATAATTTTGTTTGGTTTTCCAAAATATATACCCTGATTGATCTTGTAAGAGCTGCAGGTTATATTATGTAATGACTGTGAAAAGAAAGGAGCAGCCGTCTTTCACTGGCTTTACCACAAATGCCCTTCTTGTGGTTCGTATAACACCAGAGTTCTTTGATTCTTCCATTGAGCGGAGATATTTGCTTCTCCCTAGCTTCTTTGTATTTTGACATTAGATTGTATCCTATTATTTAATGTTTAATGTTTAATGTTTATCTCGGTGGCTTATGCCAAAATAATCATTTTAATGTAAAATGATTACATTGATGCCTATGGCATTTAATTGATTTTAATTCTTCTCTTGTTGTGAGAGTTACCATAGCTGAAAACCAAGCAATATTATTCAGGACAACTTCCTATTTGTACATATGTGCTATCTTTTTTTAGTTCTCAGCTGACTGATTAAAACCATATTTTTGTGTTACTTAAGCATCTTGGTATTGTTCTAACTTTTATTGCTAACAATATGGATAAGAAGTTATCAGATACACTGGAAAACTAGAGGCAAATGGATGAGCTTAGAGCTTATAAATAGATTATAAATTGACATATTTGATTGAGCAGTAGTGTTTGATCACAACTACAGTGAAGACAAGTATATCATCTTGTGTGGTCTTAACTGTAGAGATTAATAGAAAACAATTTGTCTCCAATACAAAGTGACACTATAGACTAGAGAGTAGAGACAGGTAGAAAGAAAGTAATGCATTTTCAATATGATCTAAGAGACCTTTCTGTAACCATGGTTTTTTATGGAAAGTGTAGCCAACCCAACTAAGTGGGAAAAGGTGTCTATGTATGTGATTATCCCTCTTCCTTTAATTTACACAACAAATTAGATTAAGATTGAGGTTGCATTAATGAAACAAACACTTCAAAAAGGAATGTCAACTTGGTAGCCTTTTTTCCTTTTCTGTTCTGTTATAGACATGAAGCATGGAACCTTAAAGGAGGGGGTGAGTGTTGGACATGAAAGTGACTGTAAGACATTTGAATACAAATTTTGTTATGATGGTTTGGTTCTGTGAGAACATAGTTTGCTTTTTCTTATTTGATAGCCTTGACAGAATATTCTGTTACTGTCATTATTCTTTACAAGAGTGGCTGTTTACTTCACAAGGAAAGATTTAAAGTTGCACCCAAATTTGCATGCAGTTATATGTGCTTCTGTTGAGGAATATGAGCTAGCAGCTAAAAACTGACAAATAATCGGTATTGTTTGATGAAAATATCCAGTCTAGATATTATTCTTCGCCTTCACATGACCAACAATTTGATAGACCATGGAAAGAGTATGTTTCTATTTAAAATGTCGACGAGAAAGATTGGAAACTCAATAATAAAAAACTTACAAAAAAAATAGAAGATTCCAAAAAGGAAAGGGAAAATGAAACCTAGTACATCATCTTTTTTTGCCGAGGGGAGGGGGTTGCTCACTAATATCAGTTAACACTGGTAAGGCTGAAGCATGCAGCAGCACTCTTCAGTTCATTCTCAGAAACATGCTCACTGCCCTTTCTCGTGTCTTTCAGTGATTCTTCTGAGCTGCAGGCATAGAAATGCAATACAATATCAAATATGTGCATTTTCATTATACTGGAAATTGATCATAACTTGTAATTGATTCAGTCAAACACTATACATTCATTTTCTGCATTAAACTCTCAACCTCATTTAATGAGAATTAAGCCTAGTTGTTTTAGTGTCTGATTAATACTTATGCTAGAAATGATCAATCTATACCTTGATTCATAAGCCTCCTTGGAATAAACGTATGATTGTCTATCATCAACTGTGTCAAAAAATGGATGCATCTCATCATAATCTTCAACAACTTCTTGTTGGATGGCTAATGGCTGTTGCGAAGCAACCAACTGAGTTTGCATAGCTACTGAATCATTGCTGTTGTTGTTTTGGTACTGATACTGAACCCATAAAGGATTTGTGACATTATCCTTAGAATCCATGTACAGCGAGTTATTGTTATAATCCACGCTGTTGCTGTTGGAGTAAGAATGTTGCTGCGATATCGCAGCAACCGTGTTGTAACTCTGCTGTTGCGGTGGAGGATGGTTAAAGAGTTGCAGCGCATTATTAGAACGTGGTGCCATTCCCAATTCTAATTGCGAAGTAACATCATCAGGTAATGCCATGCCGTCATTATGCTGCTGGTGTTGCTGCTGCTGCCTGCACATTTCAAGCTGTTGGTAAACTGCATGAAGCTCTTCTTCCACAAGCCAAATTTGGTACTGAAGCCTGCCAATTTCCTCGCAGCAACCGTGCACAGGGTACTTATCCCTGTAATTAGCTTGAATGATGATGGAGTCCATGGCGATTTTCTTCTGACTAGGCTCCAGGATTTTTAAAATCTTTACAATGTTGCTGACTCCGAACAGCTTGTGGACATTGAGGAAGATCTTGGGCTGGTCTGCGGGGAAGTAAGGCGCGAGAAGGCACTCGGGAGTGCACTTTCTGCGCTGGTACTTGCACGCGGCGCAGGCCTGTGTTGTGCCGCCCTTGAGGGTCATGTTTCCACCACCTTGTTAAGATGCTGGAACCCCTGTGATGATGAGAAGGATTACAAACTAACTGAATTTTCAAATGAATGAATGAACAAGTGTTGGTTGGTTTGGTGGTATAATAATTAAGAGGAAGCAGTCAGAGGAGAGAGAAGTGCAGGGGATATTCTGAGCACTGAAATGGGCTGCGTTTTGATCACATTCACAGCAGAGTAATATTCGGATCTGGTGTGTACGAGGAGGAAGACTTGGTAAAACATTAGAGGGGACAACTGATGCTGTTGTTAGGGACAGGTGTGTTGATCGAGAATGTGAGGAACTCCTAAATTTTGGGGTTACCATATGCTTCGGTACCAGGAAAACAGAACAGAAATATTCAGTATTTCATGCAAACTGCAAAGAGGCCAATCAGTTTGCATTATATTTCAGGTCCATGATTTCACTCTCCATCAAAGTTATAATCT
Source organism: Lotus japonicus (assembly GCF_012489685.1). Lineage (NCBI taxonomy): Eukaryota > Viridiplantae > Streptophyta > Magnoliopsida > Fabales > Fabaceae > Lotus > Lotus japonicus. The sequence continues at coordinate 59,627,379 of NC_080044.1, forward strand.
GGTTTTTGATTAATTTACACCACACTTTTTCTTCGATCTCAAATAACTTTATATTTTAATATTAAACTTCTTTTTTTACTCATTTATCTTTTTATCTCTTATTAAATGTCGGTGATTTTGAGATGTGAATGAAATTTAATTGCTATAAACCTTACATTCACTTTCCTAAGCAAATTAAAAACACTTTTCTATTCTAAGGATCGACTATGGGCAGTGCATATGAAAATGATTTATTTGGAAAGTTTATTCACTTAATCGTGAGATTAGTCTCAAGATGACTATGTGGAATACATGACAATGACATGATGGCTTCGTGAATGCAAAAACAAACTCTTTCTCTATCATTTTTTAGAAAGTGCTAACAGAATCCCAACACACTCTCAAACCCTCATTTATTGGGTCACTTTAATATCTTTTTTAAGAAAATCTATAGCATTCATGTACTCCTCTTATTCAAATACTCCCTCCGTTTCTATTTATAAGTCTATTTTACCCAATTCTCTTAGATTAAGAAAAGTAGTTACAAGCAATAAATTTGTAAGAATTTATTCACTTTCCTAGATTACCCTTATTTAATTTCTTATAAATTTCTCTCTCCAAGTTATTATTTCAAAATCTCATTGTCTCTTTCATATTAAATATGAGGATAGTTTTGGGAAAAAATAATTAATGCTCCATTGATATTGTAAATGGACTTATATTTAGGAACAAGAAAAACACTTAAAAATGGCTTATAATAAGGAACGGAGGGAGTAATAGCACATTTGTCTGATGAACGGTTAGTGTTTCCTTTTTTAAAAAAATTTTAATTAAAAATTAAAGAAAACTTAATTTTAGGAGAGAATGAACACAACACCTAAGGTTTGCTCTTTTTTTGGTCCATGTCATTCCTTAGTATTGCTAGATGTCACCAAAATCTTATAATTATAATTTGGTCATTCTATGTCATAAGACACTCAAATTTTTGTTTCCTAATCTTTGAAATAAGAAAGCGTTTGAACATGAGTTTTTGTTTTTCGTTTTGTAACATGTTGGGACAACTGTTTTAAGATTTTTTTTCTTGCTACATAGTGACAATTGTTTTTAGATAGCTGTTATATACGGAAAAGCAATCCTCATCTTTTAAGTTATCTTTCAAGGTAGAGTTGTGTATCTCAAATTCTAATATGGTACCAGAATATATTCTAGATTTGTTTGTTGTGTAGACCTCTTATAAGGTCACCATAAAACGTTCATTCTTGCAAGTTTCACGCTTCGTGATACGCCCCAAGTTGATGAAAGGGCTGAAATGGATCGTCTAGGATTGATCTTGGATGATGAGAACTCTAAAATGTGAGAAAGAAGAAGAAGAATTTCGTGATAGAAGGGAAATGAACAGAAAAGAGGGGAAGTTTTAGTGAAATGGAAGATGAAGACTTCACACAAAGGTGGTGGCAAACTTTTGATAAGCCTAATTCTTGAATCACTCAAGAACTATGAGAATCACTCTCACAAATCTGAATCACTCAGGAAAAAAAAATACTAATTCATTCATAATCTGTCTATTACATTGAAGGAGTGGTCCTTATAAAGAAGAAGAAAATTCAGCCTAGTTACAAAAAATGATGAGGTGTAATTTCTCTAGAGGAATCCTAGGCTAGGAGTTACAAATTAAAAGAGGGAGATAGTGATTTGTTTCAGCCCTGAAAGTGTATTTGGTGGCTGATTGCTTCATGTAACTCCCTTTCTTAATTGTTATTCTGACCAGGGAACATAGCATTCAATGCTCTTTATGCACTTAATTTCCTTGTCTTTGTAACTCCATTCTTGGCTTTGAAAGCTCTTCAATCCTTTGACTTTGCTGATGTAACTCCTCCATTCAGAACTTATTCAAATTCAAACACATTCAAAGAGTTTTAAGAAAGGAATGGGTCCCTCCCTTTAAGCCCTTCATGCGCACACACACACCACTTGAAGTGGATTAAACACACTAAAATAAAATTCAGCAACATAATGCATTTGGATCCAACTTATTCAATTGGTCATTTGCATCTTTATTGAAATAAAATAAAACAAAGCATCACATGGCAGCCCCTATGCGTGGGCTGGCTCTTCTTCTTGGGCCTGCATGATCATCATGATTTTTGGTTCCATCTCTTCTACCACTTTGTCGATTTTTGGTTCCATCTCTTCTACCACTTTGTCTTCAAGAATGGTTGTCACTACTTGCTGAAGAGTCTCTTTGGCCTTTTTAGCTCTAGCCCTTGTCATTGGTCCTCCAAGTCCTTTTAGTGCTCCATGACCCTTGTCCTTGTCCTTGTCCTCATCACTTCGGATGTCCAACCCTCAGTATGAGGGGTGTGTTAGAAGTCTTAGGTTGGCTAGAAATATTACAAAGACAACCCTTATTTATGAGAAGACAATCTTCACCCCTTAAACTAGTTTTTGAGGTAGAGTTAGATCACTCAAATTTTAATACATAACTCAATTCCAATACTAAAAAATTTCACAAAGTATTATCCACAAGTCTTCATTATTTTCTTTGATGAAATTAATTAAAAAGGAATTGTTAAAATTTTGTTATTATAATTGCAATGTTATAGTTTTGCTCTATATGAATTTATAATTTTATAATTTTTAGTTATATATAGTGCTTACACGAGTATGATGCGGCTTAGGTTAGTACTCATACCAACATGAACCTACTAAATGTTACTAAATGTTAAGCTATTCATTATTTATTTACGTATATCCAACCATATATCCATCTAGTGAAATTTTACCCTACAAATTGTGGGTAGTAGTATTTTTTATGGGTGTCCAATGAAAATATGAGCTATTGTCATCCTTTAGGTAAGTCATGAAGTGGTTACCATCCTAAACGTCACACCTTAAAGCTATGTCAATCACTCGAGTAGGCCTCCAAGACTTTTAGAAGTTGTGATGTATGAACATTATGCCTCTAGAAAACGACCATTATCATTCATCGCTGCATAATTGCCTCAAGACCCAGCATATTTGCATATTATAAAGTGGGAATAGCCGAGAGTGAATGTTTAGCTAGGCAAAGATGTCCATCTTTATTGTCATCTGATTCTGAATCTTGCCTTGTTTGGGCAGCTATGAGTCTAAGGAAAACCTAAATATTTCCCTAGAATTTCCAAAATAAAAAATAATACACGACATATCTCAGAAAATTTCCTTTTTCTGCTAGGTCACATTTGATAACTCACAGCTCAGTATATCAAGATTCACCTTCATCCTAGAGTCTACATGAATCTTTGAGAATGTAAATAGCTACTTGGATTTGATTTGAGCTCTTAGATTTACTAATTTGCATTTTGAAAGTAAATCATATGCTAAGAGAATGACAAATTATGAGAAACCCCTGTAAGAATTGGCTGCCAATTGGTTATTTAAATTAAATTGTAATTGTTTCAACTTTCAACATAACATCCAATTTCACCATAGCATCCAAACACTGCCTCATTTTTATTCATTTGAGGAAACATTTAAAAATAATCTAAGAAAGATACTACCTCAGTCAATGAAAGATGGAAAAAAAAAGCATTAGACAACATAGCAAGATTAAAATATCTCCATGCACTATGGCGAACTAATGGAACTCCTCGAAATCTTACTGGTAAAGTTGAACATTCAGTATGAAGCTCAACCTGCAACAGAAGCATTGCTTCCACATAAAATGTAGAAAACAATGACTAACAGAGGGAACATACAAGTACAAATATAGAAGCTGAATTGCACAACATTTTGCATTAATATTATATGAAACAATGAAGTATAATAATCCATCTGGCTTGACGCTATTCCCAGAAAGTACAGGACAAAATTGTCAAAACCTTTCAGCTTTTTCCTCACTCAAAGCTAAGGTTATCATCTGCAAACTATAATTTAATATCATTAGTCCATTAATTTAACTAATACTTAAACAAACTCATGGAGATCCAGCCCCTCCCCCACCCTACCACTAAAAAATGGAAGTAAAGAACAAAGTACACTAAATGGATCAAAAGGATGGAGCTCTTGAATTTACTGTGGCTCAAAGCCTGAATGCAGCATGTTTCATCATAGGTATCCTGAAGGAGAGAAAAGTTGTCCAGTAGAACATTAAAGGATGCTCCTTTCTCAGCCTAGTTGCAACAAGCTGATATTTTGATAAATCTAATTGTATAAATACTATACAGGACTTTCTTTTCTTTATTTTTCTGTTTGGGTGGAGGAGGGGTGGGAGGGAAATTTCTTTCACCACTGAAGAACAAAGTCCCCCCTTGTAAAAATTGCTACATGTTCCCACCCAACAATAATAAGCAACCATTTCCATCATAACACAGCCTAAGAGCTTCTCACACTTTGCTGGCCAACCTCAACAAATTATGATTCTTCCAGCAATACCAAAACCTGCTTATTTGATGGATACAAGAAATGAATCTGATATTCTCAAAACGAACCAATCTGTCTCAGTGCCAAACACTACTCTCTGGGTTCTTCTAAGCCACCCCATAACATAGTACACTATATGTATTCGTCATCATATGCCCCATGAGAACCAGTTGTTCCTATTAAAACCATCACAAATTTTAAAATGCTATATATCCGAACTGATGTATGTACGCCAAAACTTGTTGACATTGGTGAAACTTGCAACTTTATTTGTTGAAACCACTTGTGGTATGCAGCAACGCAACATAGTTGCATAAACAGGACCACGCCAGAAACCAATTAGATGTCAAACTCAACATTCTCCGGTCCAGCAAAAGATGTTATCAGTTCCACCAGAAATCTAGTTTACAGCTTCAAAGAAAAGAACCTGAGGTTGTAGATGCCCTCTTTCACACATTGTAAGAACATCCGCCCATCCACCAATTATCTGGTCATTTAACCCCAAAAAATATTAGCATAGCAATAATGACATAAAACTGTATTTAACTATTTATCTATTCATAGATCCGACTCACCTTGACAGTCTTGTCATCATACATAATCCATTGTTCATGGTCATGGCTATAAGCAAAGCAATGATAATGCTGGCCGTAGTAGCAAACCTACAAGTTTAAATTACACATATTAGGAATAAAAAGAAATGTTGCTTCAATTATAAATTATGAACAAATAGAAAAAGCAATATTTAGAATATCTTTATTTACCAAATGTTTATATTGCATGTGTCCACTGTATAATAAAAGCTAAATACAAGTAGAAACATTTCTTGCATACTGTCATTCAAATACATACCACTGAAACCAAGTTATGGGTGCTTTTAGGATCTAAACCACGATAAAGGATGCTGATATCTATTTTAGGGCTAAGAGCTGCCAGAGTTGCGGTTATATCATCAGCACTCTCACATGTATTTTGCCAGCCTAGAACTGTGAATAGAAATCATGTAAGAGCAGGACAAAAATAGCATAGAAAAGAAAGTCTGGCAATGCAATTAGAACTAGCTTAAAACTTCAGTGACTAACTCATAAGTTTGTTTGACCAAACTAGTTGCGTTTGGTAAAAAAGTTATCTCACTAGCTTAAGGTCGTAACTTGTTTTCAACTTTTTATTCACATATTTACCTTTACTGGTTTGATTAAATTTCTCCACTGCTCTTTCTTCAGAAATAATTAATTTTTTATTTCAAAATATCATAAAAAATAATTTTTTTATTAATTTAGAAAAAATAAGCTTATTTAGTTCCTTTTTTTTTGGTACATTGGAAAGATAAAATGCACCCTCCAGGGATTGATCCTTGGACCTTCCCACCAACACATATGTCCCCTAGCTCTTACCACTTGAGCTATCATTCGGGGACAGCTTATTTAATTCAATTCACCTATATTATTTTATTTTATTTAATAAAATTTTAAACATCAGAATAAAGATAAAAAATAATCTGAAAATTTTAAGGTGATAAATAATTTAACATAAATTAAATGATTTAAAGAGATAATTATTTTTAAAATAAATATTATATATACACGTCCAGTATGAATAAAACAATGTTAAATATAAAAACTCATAAACGTCTTTCTATGTGATTTCATAATGCTAGTTCAATAGCTAATTTTACCAGACCCTTCTAAATTAACTAGCTCAGCAGCTTTCAGCTAGAAGTTAACTTCTGAATTTTTAGTTTTGCCAAACATTGTGAAAATTGAATATTCCACGCACAACAAGTGAGGTACCTGTCATAAAAACATTGGGTGGAGTTGAAAGAAAGTGATGGATGTGGTTTAGCTTGCCACAGCCACCAACTTCCATATCACAAGCCAATTGATGGTTCATCTCAACAAGATTCAAAAGTTTATCAAAGGAGCTTTCAGTAAACATAACCTGGAAAGTGAAGGGATTCAGTTATGGTACATAGCAAGCATAATTGTCTACTCATACTCCTGAAAGCAGAAATACTATAAATGATTAAATGTTAAATAAATATCCTTCCTAAATATACCTTCATAGTTCGGAGGGCATTGGCATTTATATTGTGAAAGAAGGAAGTATACTTCAAATGTCTGGACTCAAGACCACAATTGTGGCAGTTCATTTGTTCAAAAATGTCCATTCCAAAAAGTGAATGTGCTACACAACTAGTGTTTGCACAATCCCAAGACCCCGTGCAGTTGCTTTCCACTGATTCTGCATCAGAAACACTTGAACCACGCATAAATGATCGATGCAGGCAATCAAATATCACTGCCAGTACCTCAGAAGCATCGTTCATCTGAGCCTGTCAAAACTCCATATTAATCACATTGTCCACAGAAGAAATATATTTTATCCATTTTCTGTCAGTGAAGTTACCTCCTGAAAGAAGTTGCTATGTGGGTACAGGTTGCTTAGAGCAATCCGCAGGGAAGTAGGCGCAACTGCCTCTCTCCTGGAATCCTTTGATGCAAGGTCCAATGCAATAAATATTTCATACAAGGCACAGACAACACAGGGATTACCCACATGATCATGCTCCGATCTTGATCTGCCAAGAAATTCCACCTTAAAGCGTCTTAAATGCCACAATGACTGAGCTCAACCAGAGACAAAATTGTTTTTAAGTCATGAGAAATAGTACATTAATGAAATAAAAGTGCATCCGAAATTGGAAAAAAGATTTCAAAAGAGCTACCTGTATAATAACATTGAGAAAACAATTATATTCGCCCACTTCATTTCTCAGTCCAGTACCAAGCGAAGTAGCTCCATTCACATCATCAGTTGAGTCTTCCACTTGTGGAAAACCCGAACAATCTACTTGTGAAACAGCTCTCTGCGACATTCTCAAGCTGGAAACTGAAGGCAAATTTCCACGTGCTTGATATGTGTCTGATAAGAAGAATCTCTAATGTTAGAGAGTCACCAAAGTTTAAGATGAACCCAGAATTTCTTTTTTAAGCCAGTAAGATTTATTAACGCTAATTTAACGTAAACAGAAAACATTAGATGAGAAGTTATGGACATGTATCATGGACATGTATCCAAAAAAACGTTATGGCTATAATTGCATTTGATAGCTGGAGAAATGGCTAATTAAAAAATATTTTATACAATTCAATGCACTAAAAAGGAAAGGAAAGTGATTAGCAAGAAAACGTTAATGTAGATAAATGGCAAATGCAGCCTTGCAACATATAGCTCAACAATATACAATGGGCCTCTGAAGAACCATCCATGAGAGCGCAAATGGTATTAGTTAATAGTTAGGACACAAATGATATCAAGAAGCAGATTACAAGGAAATCTAATCATCAAATCGTGGATAAAGTTGGCAATGGGAATTATATGAAACCTAAAGCAAGCCCATATAGATATTCTCAAGAACCAACCAATACAACAGCTTAAAATTTGAGGCTTTAAAATGGTTTTTATCTTGCGACACACCTCACACAAGAACATTCGGGCTTTGCGTAAAGATAGCGCACGAATCACTGTACCTTGTGCTGAAATTTATTTTAATTTACGGAAAAAGGCATCTAATACCGTATCAAGAAGCTGCATGTTTGTTGATAGACTCATAAAACGTGTATGCTAGAAAAAAGAAGGATGGGCTGAAGATTGGGTTAAATGGACATGTTGGGCTGCTTGTAAATGGAGAGAGGCACCTTGGCACCTTCCCTGGAGCGGTCATTTTCTAATGGCAACTGAAGATATAGAAGGGAGGAGAGAGGGGTTGGGGTGGGTTGTAGTAAACTGTTAGCCACAGAATCTCCATTTTTACCTTCAAGTCATATTTTCTTCTGAATTTTAGACTAACAGAGGGCTAACTCTGTTTGTAATGAGATTGATTTCCCTATTTCTAAAAAATCATCTCAAGTTTCTAACAAATATCCATCACAATGTAAATAAACTAAGCAGTCAATGAAGCCCTTTCCCCAAAAGTGCTGGCTGTGTCCTATTACACGAACCTAGTGCAGATGTTTGCTAAATCTACACTATGGTATTGATTTCACAGCATCATATTTAGCATGGAAAGCAACAGGCCAAGGGATCATAATAGGAGAAAGGAAAACTTTCAAGGAAATCCACATTCAAACAGTTTCATTTCCTTTCATTCATCTACAGCAGGTGGAATTTGCATGAAGAAAAAGTTGTATGTTAATAAGCAAAAATAAAAAATAAAAATTGGCTTCTTCAATGCATAAGATATCAACCATCAGTCTGCATGCGTATGTAGGGAGAGAGAAATATTATACCCAGGCTTTGGCGTACGGCCATTTTAAGATCAGCTTGAAATCTTTCCTCCTCCTCGTCTTCCACTTGTAATTCTCTTACCACAGTTGATCCGTTGGTCTCTGGTGCATCCAAGCAACAACAAATTAAATTTCATATTTTAGGGGAAAAAAGACTATAAATGACTTCAATTAGGCTTATAAACTGATATAAGATTTTGGCATCAATAAAAAAGAATCAACTTAATATTGACATAATTCTCACAAGAAAGAAGCATGAAGCGTTTTTAATGAGTTTTCAAACAGAATAAAGTCTGATTTTAATTCTAATTTAACAGCACAGCAGTATAATTTGTCCAAAAACTTCTTTATCAGAGAAGAAAGGATGCCCTGGTGCTGAAAAACTATAATCTAAACATTGTCAGTGAAAGTATAACTGATATCATGATATCGTTCTATTGTGATATCAAATAAGGCCCTTCTACCTCACCAAAATGATAAAACACTAAGGCCATCAGATATCACAATTTTAAGCAACACTTGGAAATTAATATACCATATACAATATCCGAAAATTACAATACAGAGAAAGGTAAAAGCGATTCCAAGAGAAGATAACTGGGCTAAGAAATAACTCAGGTGCCAAAGAAGAAAAGGCAGATATGGAAAGAAACTGTATTATACAAGGACCCGATTCAAGTTTATCATACACAACTAATTTATCTAAGACACAACAGTCCGTTAATCTATAACATATGAAAAATATATGTTCACAGAGAATAGTGGCATTTCTGAATGAATGGACAAGGTAAAACAATGACCTAAAACAAGCAGCCTGTATTTGATTTTATATGCTCCATTTCCACATAAAAAGATGAAGAAAATTTTAGGGGGTGGAAAAAGGCAAAACATGAGGTTTAAATCAAGATGCTGAACGTCTGAACCCATAGTTCTTACCCAAGTAAATGAATAATAATAATAAGCAACTAAAGCTGAAATGATAGAATAGAATGTTGTAATAATCTTAAGTTCGAAATAAGGGAAAGTCAACCTCACAGCTCCTAAATTTTGTGCATCCAGATAAAAAGTGGCATAAACTATGAGCCAGAAGATAATTGAGTTGAACACTATTTTTGTAAGGAATGATGAGTCAAATACTACCTCCATTCTAAAATGTTTGTTGTTTATGCCTTTATGGTTATGCACAAAGAATAAGATATCATTTATTGATATTAAACTTGACTTAAATATCCTTATTATATCCACTTATTTTTCTCTAGTTTTTCACAACTAACTCACAGTAATACCCACTAATTAGTAGTGGATAGAGAAGAATGGTGGTTGCTCAAGATAAAAGGTGATGTCAGATAAAATTTATTAAATGAGGGTATAAGTCGACAAAAGTGAGATAAAATGTCTTCTAAAACAATATTTTGGAATAAATGGAAAAGGCTAAAACAACTAACATTCTGGAACAGAGGTAGTACATCAGATAAGAAAATAACCATGCACCAGCATTACATGTAAAGAATATTTGAGCAAAGTTTAAACTAACCCTTGTTTGCATCTTGATTGTTATGGAATTTAGCCTGCTCTCTTAAGTTATTGTCAATGTGTGTACCACCCGTTCTCTCCTTTTCCAGGGAGAGAGATTCAAACTTTCCGTCAACAAGTTTGGAAGAATTCTTATGTCGTTTATGCTTTTTGCCTACACGCCGATCAGGCAAAGGTAGACCATTCTCTGGAACAATTCCATTAGGCATATCTGCTGCAAAAAATTTAAGCATAAAATGTGGAGAACATCAAGCAAAAAATAAACAAATAAAACACAGCATTTTAAGACACCACCTACCTTGTTTAACTTCCGACTGATGCAAATGGATAATATTTTGGGCAGCTGAATCAGATGAAGATGTGGTTGGCACCACGAAACCATTTGCTGTGGTAATAAGATAACCATCAAGATTGCTTGCGCACCCATTCTCCTTCGGCAAATGCTCCTGAAAAAATGTGCCAAGTTCAGTGGTGAATTTCCTGCAATTCCTAATTCTTAGTATATTTGTACATTTGCCATACAGTCCCATTAACCATGCAATGGTAACTTAAAAGCTGGTAACTAGTAATTATGTCCCTTGGCATGCAGTAGCAGAAAGTCCAAAAAGAGATCCATATCTACATATGCAGCCTTACATGTTTGTGAGCATCTGAGCCGTCAGCAACCACTTTTAATTGACAATCTTGAAGTTTACCGGTAATGTCGTCTAAATCTTCCCCAGATGATTTCTTTTGTTGCTCAGCAAGGTGCTTCTGTTTGGCCTCATTTTCAATCCTTCGTTGAAATTCCAAAGTTTCTTCCAGCTTTTTTTCCTCCTCTTCTAGCTCAATTTTACGTCTAAATTCATCTTCATGCTGTTCCAAATCATCACCATTCATGGAAACGACCTCATGATCTTGAAAGTCACTATCAGGCGCAACCTGGTTGGAACTGCAACAGAAGCACATCGAGAACATTTTTTATAAGAGTTTTCAGTGTACCCAGCAGATTATATAATAAAAAAATGAAAACCCAGAATAATAAAGGAATATATACTTACTCAATAGCTTGAGTTTGAAGCAAGTGCTGCACATTACCACTTGTAGCCTGCAAGAGATAGAAAATTTAAGCAGCTGCAATAGACAATGGCACAATATATGAACAAATTCAACATGCAAGATGTACCTTCAAATCTCTTGTTTTTCTGTGATCTTTATTCTTCTTCTTATCTTTTGTCTTCTCCACCTGTCTTGTGTTCTCACTTCCCCCTTTAACAATCTTCTTGGAATCAAGAGCAAGTTCAGCCAAAAATGCTTCACTTGCAGCATCAGATTTCTCTCTTGCATCTTTCTCAGCCAAATCTTCCAAAAGTGCCTAAAAGATCAAACAGAGGAGCATATAGCTAAGTGAAAGATGAAATAATAATAATAATACATGTTTCAGCAGTTTGAATACAAACCCTTAGGTATGACTTCACTAGAGGAACTAATATTGCACGATAATCATTAGTAGAAATAGGCTCAAGCTTGAGTTCCAATTGCTGCATCTCGGCAACATTTCTAATTATTCGGGCATCAATTTTGCTGAGCTGCACAGTTAACAAAATAGGTTAGAAAATAAGGTAAAAAGGTCATCATCACTGTTATCTTAGTAGAAATGTGACAAGAATCCACAAACTGACCTCTATAGATACGTGTTCTTTCAATTTCTGGATAGCAATTTCTATACATCCATCCATTTGATACATGTAGTCCTTCATTCTCCAATCATCTTCTTCACCGGATTCCAAGTCACACAACTGAGAATTCACACCAGCATAAGTTTCCTCATAGCTGAATTGATTAACATTCATTGCTTCTGCTTCTTGCAATACATTTGATATAGCATCCAACTCAAACCTATTGCTGACATACATCACATCATTCTCACTCTCAATGAGCTCTTCTCTCCGCTTTCTTAAGACAGACTCATAGCTTCGCTGGACAAATTCACCACCACTTCCCCTCTTCTTACCTTCTTCAAGACAAAGATCTTCTACTGACTGCAGTGCTTCCTCATAACCTATTCGCTCACCCTTCTTCTCACATAGGCTCTGTAGGTGACTAAACTCCTTCTCAAGTACCCGGACAATTTCCTCACCTTGTCGTATTTTATCTTCTTTGGTTCGCATCCATGACGTCAATTGATCCCCAATAGGTGAACCCGAAAATATCCAAGATAGCAAAGCATCATTATATTTAAAATATCCATCAGGAGAACTTGGTGCAGTCATGTCATCCAAGACAGCCCCCTGGGCTGTACTAGGAGTGATTTGTCTTGGCAGTAGACACTCATCCAGAAGAAGGCATGATGCATCTGCACTGAGAATAATCTTATCTGTGATCTCAGGACCTTGACTAATATTAGGTGTATCATTCACGGGACTGCCACTTTTATCAGCATATCTTCCCAATCCACAAGCATGAGATATTTCCTGCAGGAATTGGAGAATTTTCTTAAGCTGAGAAGCTCCCAAAAAGCATATGCACATTGGTGTTTGATCTACACCATGTTTCAGAAGTTGAGAACCAGCAGCAAGACCCTGTATTTCACCCATACTAAATTGCATGACCTTGTTAAGATGACTAGCAGCAAGACATTTGTGTCGAATAAGCAACTCAAATACTGCATGAATTTTCTCCAGTAGTTTTACACGCTCTAAGTCATCAGATACAGGCCAACGATCAGTAGCAGGATTTTCCGTTAATTGTTGGTCGTCAGCACCCTCTCTAACATCATTTTCTACAATTTTACAATAGTCACTGCTATCTGTCGTACGACTATGAAGACTGTAGGCTAAATCTTCATTCTCATGGTAAGAGCTGCTTGCATCTTGAAAACAATCATTGTAGTCATGAGTACGATTATCCAAGTAAGAGTCATCAGGCAATGGTGAACTCTTAAATTTTGCTTTGTTGTCAAGCATTTTAACTGCAGCTGAGACATCCAAAGGCTTCCAAGAACAATTAAGAAGCATATCTATCCATTCATTATCAATGCTTTGGGGCAAAAGTCTCCGCAATTTTGACGATAGACTCTCCATGTGTTCCTGCACAACGTGCCGTCTGTGACATTCTGGATTGGAATATTTTTCATCACAGTGGCAGCAAAGCCAAAACTTCCATGTTCTGTTGGCCTCAGCATAAAACAAAGCTTCTGATAAAATATCTTTTGGCAAAGTATCCTTTGAAGAACCAAAGTGGGACATGAGATCACAAATTTTAATCCTAAGCCAGTCCCTCTTCCTATCCATGCTCACAGAATTCCAATATGACAGCACCCAATTTCTCCTTTCATCTGTAAGGCCATTCTTTCTCATATTCCCATGCCTTCTCCTCTCGCCTATCCTCTGACCTGACCCCGAAGATGAATCCAGTGCCCTGTCATCCCTATCTCCTTCATTCGGAGATAGGGGTGACCCTGACTTCTGTTGCATCAGCCTTGCCGCAGCAACTCGAACTTCAATTTCTTTTCTTCTTTCCTCTGGCGTCTTTGTCACCTTCTTGATCTCATTCGGCCTTCTAGTCTGAACCAACCTCACCTCCATTGGGTCCTCTGCCGCCCTCCTCAGGGGAATCAACCGAAACCTCTCCTCCCCATTACTCAGATTCTTCATCCAAGATGACAAGGAAGCAATGTTCGACTTCTGAATCAGCTGCTTCAACTCATTCTGCATGTTTGCTATCCTCCCTTCTGAAGTAGTCTCTTTCTGCTCACTCTCATCCTGCAAAGTCTCCTTCAGAGGATCACTGGGGTTTTCAATAGCAAGCCCCCTCTCACACTCGTGCACCACATCCTCAAAGTCCTTCGCCTCACTCGCTGCCTCCAACAACACAGTGGCATGGAAATGCGCATACTCAACCGAATTCGGGGAAAGCTCAACAGCCCTCCGCGACGACTCAAGCGCGTTCCTCAAATGCCGTTGCTTCGCAGTAGTATCACTAATAGACGACGCCAATTTATAGCACACAAACCCATGAATTCGGTGAACAAAAGCCGAGTGAACCGAGCCCTCCTCCTTCACACACAGCTCCTTCATGAGCTTCATCGCCCTGTTGTGGTTACCACGGCGGAACGTGGTGAGGGCTCGCTCGCATTCCAGCTTGATTGCGGTGAAGTAATCGGAACCGGAACCCTCCGATTGAGTGGGAGGCAATTCGATCTTGCTAGGGTTAGGGGGATTTTGATCAGGAGCGTTGGGGGAGTCAGGGTCGGGTGGAGTGGGAGCATTGGCGGCTCCGCCGGTGGCCGATTGCGGCACCGGAGAAGCCGCCGGAGATTGTTTTGAACGAGTAGAAGGAGGGTTTCGCTTTTTGGGTCCCATCAATTGAGTTCATGCAAATTGGATTCACGTGCATAAATGAAACCTGAAAAAACGTGCCTGGGTTTCAACAACTGTGAAGAGATAGAAGAAGAAGAAGAAGAAGAGATTCAGAATAAATACAGAGAAGAGAGAGAGAGAGAGAAGCTTACCCGGAGAAGAGAGTGGTTGCCGGCGGCGACGGTGACGGAGGAGGATCGGAGAAGAAAACCTAGAACGGTGGTGGGGAAAACGTGCAAATGGGAAAAAAACAGAGTGAAGAGAGAAGAAATGGAGAGCGAAAGCAGCAGCAGTAGCACCTACCCACACAAGGGTGAGGTTTCATGACAAAGAAGAGCAAGAGTGATGAATAAATAAATAATAATAATTTTATCAAATGGGAATTCAGTGAATTTTGATAAAAATGTACATTTTTATATCTAACTAGTATTCACAGCAAAAGAATATCTATTAAAAAAATAAAAAAATGTTTACAATTATTATTTTAAATATAATTTTCTTTTAGCGATTGGAATAACATTTATCATATATAACTGTACCTAAGTGTACCTGTATCAATTCATACTCCTCAGAATTTTTTTTTACTCAATGCAAAAAGTATATAATTTTTTTCCCAATCATATCAATAAAGTCATGAAAATTTAGGTACTTGAATATTTCCTAACCGTTCCCGTTCATTTACGGTTATTGCTTCTGTGAACATAGTGGCTAAATAAAATCAAGAAGAAAACGGAAGCCTTTCGATTCACTTCTCATTCTCTCTTAAATAAAGCTCGCCCATGTTATAAATTTAAAATTATATAGATAGAATTTAATATTTACGTGATAAAGTATAAATTTTTCAAATGTTAATTTTTTAGTTTAGTATATAAATATAAAATATCATTATTTAAATTAATCTTAAATGATAGTTGTTATTTGGTAATGTACATTTATAGCTAATAAGTATTCAGCGTGGAAGTTGGTATGGAGATTGCAAGATGCACAAAGCGTTAGAGTTTTTGCTTGGAAACTTATGAATGATGGAGTGCTTACTAATGATCAGAGGATGCGAAGGCACATGACTGATAAGAATTTATGCTCATTCCGCCGAGGCTACATTCATTTGTTTAGAGACTGCAGTGTTGTCCCTGACTTATGGCTTGCGGGTCAAGCAGGGGGAAAGTGCGGTGAATGAGTTCTTCTTTGCTTGTTGGGATGAGTGGATTGTAGGTAACATTTACAAGGTTGGTCGATGGTAATCCCGGGGTGGATTGGCCTCGATTTTCATGTCAGCCTTGGTAGCCATTTGGAGAATGCGGAATGAATGGGTTTTCAATCAGTTCCCCTATTGTAGCGCTCGTATATGAAGTCTCATGCGAGCCCTTGGCCTTGAGCAGCAAGCGGGGGGGAGTGCGGTGAATGAGTTCTTCTCTGCTGGCTGGGATGAGTGGATTGTAGGTAACATTACAGGGTTGATTGATGGTAATCCTGGGGTGGACTGGCCTTGATTTTTCATGTCATCCTTGCTAGCCATTTGGACAGTGCAGAATGAATGGGTTTTCAATTAGGTCCACTATTGTAGCGCTCGTATATGGAGTCTCATGCGCGCCCTTGGCCTTGAGCAGCAAGCGGTGTCCCAGACCCTAGGTAGTTCTCTGGCCAATCTTCGAGGTAAGAGACGAGGCGTGTTCGATCGTAACTCAGGTCGACGAGGTGACCGATGTTGGATTAACCCCGATCAGGGATGACATAAGATCATTGTCGATGGAGCTATAAGTTACAATCTCATGGCCAGCTGTGGAGGTATTTTGAGGGATGTAGATGAGATTTGCCATAAGGGATTTAGCAGAAAGCTTGGAGATTACATGGAGGAGAACGTGTTCCTCGCCGAGCTCATGGCGGTGGTAACAACGATTGACATGGCAGTTGGGCTAGGTCTCTCTCAAGTGATTGTGGAAAGCGATTCATTAGAAGTGCTCCAATTATTGGAGATTCGGAATGTTAGTACACACCAATAAGGGCATATTGCTCATGAGGTTCTTAGGTTGAAGGATGTAAATGGTTCTCTGGTCTTTCAACATGCACCGAGAGAAGCAAATTCTGTTGCGGACTACCTAGCCAATGTTGGTTTGGATTTTTCTTTTGGGACGCACTCGTTTGATTCTCCATTTGGGAGTGTCATAGTTTGCTTGTGAGGGATTGTGTCCCCGTTGGTCCCATCCTTGAGGCGGTAGTATCGTCTTAGTGCTTTTCCCGGGGCCTTGCCCCTCCTTATAACAACATAAAAGTATTCACGGGAGAATGTCTATTTAAAAAAAGTCATCAAGATTATTTTAGATATAAATTATGCTATAAGTTATATAGATAAGATTTACTATTTATATTTTTTGTAAAAAAAAATAATATTTATGTAATAAAGCTTTAAGCTAATGAAATAAGGTCCTGTTTGAGAAAGCTTATTCGAGCTTATCTGGTAGCATAAGCGTTTGTGCGTGTTTGTGAGAACTTATGCAAACAACTTATGACCTACCATTAGCTGTTTTAAGCTTATTTTCATAAGCTACTCGAGATAGCTTATGAAAAAGAGCTTATGCTTATATATATAGCTTTTTTTCAATTTATTTTAGTAAATTTTTCAAAATAGCTTATGAATAAGCGCTTATGGTTGCTTATGACCATAAGCGCTTAATTAAGTTGCTTTCTCAAACGGGCCTAAGTTCATTTACCAAACACTCTAAAATAATTTTTAAGCTAGTCAACAAGGCCGACTCAAGGCCCATGTGCCCCAAGCAAGGGCTTTAGGCCAACAAAAAATTACTAAGTAAAAAATGTCTCTCATTCATGTGATAAGTCCAATAGTCTTTTGTAAAGAAGACCTCAAATAAAAATCAAGGTCTCAGTTAAAAAAAAAAGCCTCTCATTCGTGTAATTGTTGCTTCGGCGGAAAGAAGTTTTTCAAAATTAAAATTAATAAAATCTTATCTTAGATCAACATGTCTCAACAAAGATTATATGAATTAGCTTTATTATCGATTGAAAAATACATGTTAACTCAAATTGATTATTATAATTTAATAAATGATTTTTCATCTCAAAAAGCTCGGAAAAAAAAAAAATTACGTACAAATGTTTTTTAAAGAATTTTTTTTTAGGTAAAAATGTATTACTTTAAAGTTTGTTTTATGTCTCATTTAGTGTTGAGCTGACCCTGTTAGTCAAGTAAACTTTAAACTAGTAAATAAGTTTAAGTTAGCTAGAATATTTTCGAGTTGGCAAGTCTACTTGATAATTTACCTAAAAGCGAAAAACTAGTTGAAGACTTATAAGCTAACTAGTAGTTGAATTTTGAATATTGAAAGCTAAAAAATTAACTGATTGCAAAAAGAGTGTATGGTGATTGGCGAAAACAAGCTAAATTTATAAGATGACACAAAATGACATATTTATGAATGTTTTTATATGTATCATCACTTTATTTAAACATAAGAAAACTAGATGATATTACTTTTAAAACTGTTTCAATATGAATTTAAATATTTTAATTTATTTCAAATTATTCATCATAATTATTTATTTATTTTCATCATATTTTTATTACATTATAATATAATAATATTATTTTTAATTAATATATAAATTTGTATTTATCTAGATTAAAAAAATATTTAAGACGGTTGTAGTGATAACAACTTTATATTAGTTTGATCAGAAAACATCATAGTTAATATTTAGCTTTTATTTAAAATATAAAAAGATATACTCGGGGCTATCTTCTCAGCAGTGTTTTTGGTTTGGGATTGTGGCTTCAGGCGTGTTATCTTGGAAAGTGATTCCCTAGTTGCGGTGAATCTGATTAACAATGGTTGCCCTCCCTTGCATCCGTATGCTTCGTTGGTGAATCAGATCCGGGCTTGGTTCAGTCGAAGTTGGGTGGTGAAGTGTGTTCATATCCGTCGTGAGGCGAACCAAGTCGCTGATTCTCTTGCTAGCATGTCCCATGAGCTCCCCCTAGGGCTTCATTTGTTGGAAGGCTCTCCTCTTCGCTGTTCAAGCCTACTGTTGTTTGATGCTGCCGGAGGTTCTCTCCAGCGCTCTGTTCTTGTTTAGTTTTTTTTTTTTTCTGGGCGCTAGCCCTCTATATAACCAAAATATATATATATAAAATAAATTTAATAAGTTTTAAGCTACTTAAATAAGTTCTTTTACCAAACACTTTAAAAGAAATTTTAAATTAATCAAATGAACTTTAAGCTAATTAAATTTTAAGCTAACTAAAATGTCCTACAAAACATAGTTTTTTTTTTGGTCAATCAAACATAGTTGGCCAATAATTTTGTTTGCTAAAAAACTAGCCTATAATTTTTCTGGTAAAAACAAACTAGCCTAATTTTTTTGTCAAAAGCTCAAATGTAGATTAAAGAACCTACTCTTTATTCTAAACCCAAATATGTAGAAGGCCAACCCTTTTTCTCATTTGATATAGGCCCAATAGTATAAACCATCGAAAAAACAAATAGTTAATCATACACCAAAGGGACATTGACCAAAAAACAAACATAAAAGGGGTGAACAGACAGAGAAAATGTGAAACACCGTTTTAAGAGGAGATGTTTTAGGTCACTGAAGTGGAGTGCCAATCATTAAGGCCCATTTAGTGGTGTCTTTTAGTTTTGTATTTCAAAATTTTTAAAAATTAAAACTAGTTATAAGTTTTATAAATTGATGTTTAGTTTAAAAACCAAAAAATAAAATAAAATTGACGTTTAGTTCTTTTTATTATATCAGTTTTAAAAAACTTTGTTAAATTCACAAAAGTCATTACTTTGTAAGACATTTTCTATCATCATTACCATCACTTTGTATAGTATAATGTGCGTATATATTTTTATAGTTTTATTCATCCCTGAACGAAAAAAGTCATAGATATGTCCTTCAATGGAGGGTGCCAGTCATGGTAAAGTGTGCCAATGGTGGTGTTGTGGAGCGGTGTTGGGTAGTCGGTTTGTGGATGTTACCTTATGGCTCAATGGTGGTTGTGGTGATGGCGGTGGTGGTCGTGACGACAATGATGATGGTGATGGAGGCCTAGGTTGTCAAGTGACGGTGGTAGTGAATGATGGTGGTTGTAAGGTGGTGATAGCGGGTGTTGGTGCGAATGTTACTTGCTTTAGCGATGGTGGTGGTGCATGGAGGGCGATGGTGGTAGTGAAGTGGTAGTGGTGATGGTGGTGGTGCATGGAGGGCGATGGTGGCAGTGAAGTGGTAGTGGTGATGGACTTATGGTGGCACTAGCGACGACTGTGGTGGAGGATCGATATTAAGTAGCAGTAGCAATATGTAGGGTAGTATGTGGTGGTGGTGGATTGTCCACATAATGTGTTGGATCATGGCAGGGTGCGTGAGTAGCTAGAGTGGCAGTAGCAGTCAAGTTGTTTAGTGGTAGAGAGACAATGATACGTTAAATAAAAATAATGAGAATAGAGGTTTTATTGAAACTAAGAACTATAAGCACAAGACCATTTTTATGTTTTAAAGGTTGGACTGAAATTGTTTAAAAATTTAGTAAAAAAAAAACTATTTCAACTTCATTATTTCAAACACTTTTTTTTTAATATTACATTAGAGTATTAAAATATGAAAAACTCACAATTACCCTGATCAGACTTAAGTTAGCTGCATAATCGAGTTAACTGCAGCTGGCGGGTGTGGAGATTGCCTCCGGCGTTTGTAGTGTCCTTGCTTTGCCAGAACATGTTAGATTAGTTTGTTAGTTGTTTATCTTCCATTTGTAACAAAAAAAAAGTTAGCTGCATAATATTTACTTCAAGGTTGAGTATGATATTCTCACATAAAATTTCTTTTATTTTCTCATATTGTTATAAGTTCTCTAATAAGTTTGTTTTTCTCTTCATATATATTAAATATTTGAGATATTTTTATAGTTTATATATATATATATATATATATATATATATATATATATATAGACACTATATCATTTGGAATTGTTATGTCACAGAAGATTCCAATGCGGTTGGAGGCATAAAATGGATTTGGTCGTATGGATATGCTCTTCTAAGCAGGGAGTCAGGGACTTATCGTTATAAGCTAAGGTATATACTAAAGTATACACATTCTGCATCCATCAACATCAGATAGCTCGTAAAGTGAACTTAAATTATATAGTTGTAATTCACAACGAAATGGAACGTAAAGTTAACAATCATTTTGAACCAACCTAATCGTAATGAAATGCTTTTCCGATTTTCTCCCAACTTTCCAGGCAAATAAAAGCTTTTTTCCCTTGAAGATTCAGAATTCAGAAAGGAGCTTGAACATTTTTATTGGGGTGTGAGCTGTGCATATTCATTCATTTTCCTTTTTGCAAGCTTATCACCCAACACAATCATAGGGTAACATGGGCTTTTGGATTATTTTATGCTCTTTTCACCCTAAAAATATTTGGTCTCACTGGAAAGCCATGCCAATGCAGTGCAAAAATAAAGATATAGCTTATAGTGAAACGGGGCCTTGCCTTTCCATCGTTATCGCTTGTTACATCACCATATATATATGTCATTCGGAAAAAATTGATCCTATACATGCAGTATGTGGACGTCGTTGATCTTGATTCGATGAGGAGATTTTTTTATAAACAAAGTAGCTTAATTTTTTTATGCATATCTTATTTATGTTTTCTATACCATCACTTTCACTGCCGTTGCCACCTCCACCGCAACAACCACACTCCACCACTGATCCTCCGCGCCATTGCCACCACCACCATTATCGTTGTCACTACCACTTCTATCACAACCACCACCACGTACCCCACTACAGTCACTGCCATTGTCATGACCACAGGTAATTATACCACCACCCCTCCACCGCAACTACCTTCACCGCTATTAGGTAACACCACCTCCACCACCACTACTACTTGACATATTGCATCACCATGTTGCCGCCACAATCTAATGTCAAGATTTTTTTTGCACAAACGTAAATAATCTCATTTTAAGTTTTGACACGTGTATTTATTTTTGTGATTACAAAGTAAATTAAATCAATATATGTTCTGAATCGAGATCCGGCCACTAGACTAAGTGACGAGGAGACAAAGGAAGCTCACGAGTCAACATCATATCGAAGACCACTAAGAGATTTGAATATTGCATCTTAACCCAAAGTCTTAAGCATTGAGTTTATGAGTCATATCTCTTATAAAATGTTCATCTCACTCATCTTTAATTAATATGAGGGTCCAACTCATATTTGAATTCTCAACATTAAGATCATAAGTTCGACCCAAAAGTACAATGTCTAAGTTGATTAATTGATCGTCTCAATGGGTCAGACTCGTACTTGACGAGGAGATCAACATTAAACTAGTATGGTTGGCCAAGTAAACTAAGGCTGTGTTTGGAATGGTGGAAAAAAACAAAGGAAAGAAAGGGGGGAAGGAAAAGGTAGAAAAAAGTTTTCTTTCCATTGTTTGGTTTCAATTTAAACATGAAAGGAAAGATAAAAAACTGTCGGACCCATCTCAAAAACTTTTCTTCCCAAATCGGACGGAAAAGTGGCATGACACCCTATTTTAACTACTATGACTAAAATACCCCTGTTTTTTCTTTATTTATTTCTATCAAAACCCAGCTTATCCATTTTTTATTGTTATGGTAGCTTATCATTTTTTTTATTACGTTAGCCCATATGGTAGCTAACATATATGTAATGTAAGTTATAATAATAAATTTGTAAATATTATGTTATATTTTAATATATAATACGATAACAATAGTAATTTTTAATATAAAATGTATTGTGTATACTTTGAAAGATACCATACAATTTTTTATTTTAGTTTTTTTATTAAATTTGTAGATTAGTTTTCAGAATTTATTTTTAAAACCCATTTAAATTGAAATATTCATTTAAAGTATGATATTTAAATTATTTATAAAGATGTATGTGTAAAGGATAAAATAGTAATTATTCATTACACTCATTTTCTTTCCTCTCACTTTTCCTTCCACATTCACTCATACCAAACAACCTAAGAAATCATCTCCCTTTCCGTTCTCTCTCCTTCCTCTCTCTTTCTTTCCTTCCACTTTTCTTTTCTTTTACTTTCTTTCCCAACCAAACAAAGCCTAAGTGAGTTAGGTTTAGAACGATTGTTAGGTAGTTATGCTACGTGAACATTGAGTTATGCCACGTAAGCATGTGGTTACCCGCTTGGGGTTATGAAGATGACGACGGCTAAATAAGGTTTATATATGGTTTGGAACAATAAACTAAGCTAAATTATTGTATTCTATTGGTTTTCCTACACTCTAAACAAGTTCTTTGGCTTGATTTGAATGTTAGTTGAGAGGTACTCCGTACTATTAAGATTGAATTGAAAGGGGAAAGAATTGAAATATGATCGATTGGAATATCCCATTGTTTTGTCGTCAGCATGAGTGATTTTAACAAAAATAATGAAATCCAAACATTGCTCATTGTCATTGTCATCTTACCAAAAATATAAAAAGAAGTTAAGTTGGCCAAGTTGAAGTTCCCACCGTACCCTTTAATAATAGGCTTAAATAGTTAAACTCCAAAAATATGATGTGATTGCATATAAATATGGGAGAAGTACTGAAGTGTTAAACTATATAAAAATGAGACGTCATTATTATATATATTTATATTAAAGAAAGGTGGTATTTTACTCTCGTTGGAAGAAAAACTACTAACCGGCCAATACCTAATTCCAACCTCTAGATGAAGAAAAAGCTACCAATGCTACTTTTTTACTTTATAAAAAGGAGAAAAAGTCATCATAAATTGTTGACCTTGTTACAGAAGGGAAATAATATTTTTCTCAGTGGGTCAGGATCATAGCTAGCTCCATAAATGTAAATATTTAGGTGTTTGCTATGGTACCTTAACCCAAATCAAGGTATGGTACCCAAAATGAGATAATTCGATAATAAAAAAGCATGTACAAGTTATAATTTTGATGCTACTTTATCGTAGTGATGTAACGTTTCATTATTAGAGACATGAGATTTGTAGGTTGTGTTTTTTTAGGCTTTTTCCATCCGTCAATCATGGTCATTTTGCGTCTCAACCATTATCGTTCATCTCTACAACAAAACTATTTTTCATTAAAAACAAAATTCATGAGATGAAATTAATTGAATAGTAAAATGAAATGCGAAAATGTAAAATTTACCTAAAAAATATAATAACCATCTACTCCCTCCGTTCCTAATCTTTTGTTGTTTAAGGTTATGCACATTGTTTAAGAGTGCAATCATTGATATATTTGTTGACATAAGCACCCCTATTTAATGTTCTCTTATAGTGAAGAGAGAGAATTATAGTTATTGGTTAAGAAATTTGTTATGATTTTGATTGGTGAAAATAAGAGGTGGTAGGTGAGAGGTATAGTATTAAATGAGGGTATATATGGAATAAATTAAGAAAAAATGCATTGGATTTGTAAAACAACAAAAGTTTTGGAATTTAGGCCAAAAGTTAAAACAACAAAAGATTAGGAACGGAGGGAGTATTAAATTACTCAATGCGGGTACCATACCCAAAATATTTTATGGGTACCACAGAATTTACCAAATATTTATGTAAAATCTAACATATGGTATATACTTGTTACTGGATAAAAAATGATATATAATTGTTAGATTTTAATATCATGTTTTTTTTGGGGTACAAAGCAGCTTAAAAAAAAAAGAAAAAAAAGACCACAAGCAAAGGTTGAACGGATAAAGGAAGGTGATCCAAGAAGCTTAGAGGAGAGGAGACATGCGCTCCGTCTTTCGCCAAACAATCCGCCACTGCATTGCCCTCGCGGAGCATATGCTCCAACACCACTCCCTCTGAATGAGGCGATGAACGCGCCCCACAATTGAAGCAAACTCATGAAAACGACCAGCTCCTTTCTGAACTAAAGGATAGAAAGAGCAACCAAAGAAATTTGAAAACACTGCAACCTGACGGAAGCCACGATCCCAGCAAAACTGAAGACCACAGAGGATAGCCAGAAGCTCAGCCTTCAGAATCCCAAACACACCAACATTGCCTGAAAACCCAAACACCCACTGCTCCGTATCATCCCGAAGAACACCCCCACCCTTGCCGGCTCTGAATTGCCAAGCGACGAACCGTTACGATTGCCCCGAATTTTAATATCATCTTGAAAGATATAATATAAAAAATACTATTGATTTGACTATAACCGTTTTTTCAAGGAACAACCATATTTAAAAGATGAAATATTCATATCTCAATAAGATTAACTTTTTCAAATAAATTCTAATGAAGGTTTTCACGAGGCTCAAACGTTAGGTGTTTCTTTCAAGAAAAAGGTTGTATTTTGGGTTGTAATGTTTCGGTTTTGAGGTCTTGACTCAATTATAAGAGGGTTGTTCTCATGAACTTTATATCAATTCATTAAATTCATTTTGTTTAAAAAAAAACTTTTCAAATAAATTATTCTTCATAGACAAAACTTGAATACCAAACCTTAGAAAATCATGCAAAATAAAACGTATGGACCAAATCTTTACATTTGACTGGACTATTTATAACTTTACATAATTATAACATTTAATATTTTTAAATTTTTAATCAGTTTAATAATATGTTAAAAAAAATCAGTTTAATAATGATGCAACAAATAATATAATATTAAACTGATCATTTCCATAGTTGTTGTAGTCAAAATAAATTTGTAGTAGTACTTTGTAGAGTCAAACAAGTTTCAGTACAAGATATTGGACTTTTTCCCTCCTCACCTAACTTAGCTTCCTCCTGTCAACCGGAGAACTCGCCGGCAACACCGTCACCATCACCATCACCACAACCAAAACCCAGTCACTCTGTTTCTTCCTTCCAACGAAAACAAAAACCAGAGAGAGAGAGAAACAGAGTTTGTTGAATGGTGTGAGCGGGTTCAGAATCACAGCGCGCATGGGAAACTGCAACGCGTGCGTGAGACCAGAGTCGGTAGAATCGAACCGGACGGCAAGCGAGTCGAACCGGGGGCGGAGGAGGAAAACCAAACCGAACCCATACTCAGAGTTGGGTGTGGGTGCGGTGGGAGGAACCGAGGCAACGATCCGGGTCCTGAAGGATGCGAACCCGCGGAGCCGAATCTGCGACAAGTATGTTCTCGGTCGGGAGCTTGGTCGGGGCGAGTTCGGCATAACCTACCTCTGTACAGACAAGGAAACGAAGCAGGAGCTGGCGTGTAAGACCATCTCGAAGCGGAAGCTGAGGACGGCGGTGGACGTGGAGGATATCCGGCGAGAGGCGGAGATCATGTCCACGCTGCCGGACCACCCCAACGTGGTGAAGCTCAGGGCTACCTACGAGGATGATGAGAATGTTCACCTTGTTATGGAGCTCTGCGGCGGAGGAGAGCTTTTCGACCGGATTGTTGCACGGGGGCATTACAGCGAGAGGGCGGCTGCACACGTGGCGAGGACTGTTGCGGAGGTTGTCAGAATGTGCCATGCCAATGGGGTTATGCATAGAGACCTTAAGCCTGAGAATTTTCTCTTTGCTAATAAGAAAGAGAATTCAGCTCTTAAAGCTATTGATTTTGGACTGTCTGTGTTTTTTAAACCTGGTGTGAAATGTGGCTAGCTTTCTATTTTGGTCTTGTTTTGTTTTAGTTTGATGAATTGTGCTTAATGCTTATGATAGTTTTTTGGTTTAATTGATGATAGGGGAGAGGTTTTCAGAGATTGTGGGGAGTCCTTACTATATGGCACCTGAGGTATTGAAGAGGAATTATGGACCTGAGATTGATATTTGGAGTGCTGGTGTGATTCTTTATATCTTGTTATGTGGGGTGCCTCCGTTTTGGGCAGGTACTATACTGGTGGTTTGTGTTTGGTGATTGTGGAGTGTTTGGACTTTGGTGTGATTTTTGTATTGGTTTATTGCAGAGACTGAACAAGGGGTTGCTTTGGCGATTTTGAGAGGGGTTATTGACTTCAAGAGGGAGCCTTGGCCTCAGATTTCGGATAGCGCCAAAAGCCTTGTGCGGCAGATGTTGGAACAGGATCCTAAGAAGCGCTTAACGGCTGAACAGGTGCTTGGTAAGTGGTTTGCCCGCATTAGGATTGTGTATGCTGACTAGTGACTTGGTGCTGAATTTAGTACGTGATGAAAATTTTATGTTTAGGTTACTGTTATTCTCTCTATCTTATAGAAATAGTAGTAAACACTGAGAAAAAGTGAATTCATGGGTTTATTGGATATTGGGCAGTTCCTGTGTTAGTCTCCATCTTGCTTAATGGTATGTGTGATCTGAGGTGGTGATCCATTTTAACGCTTAAACTATTTTCCTTCTATGAGGTCAACTTTCAAACAATAGTTTTAGTAACTGTAAAAATGCTGCATTTGATTTGTCCTTCATAATAGAAGCTCACATGTATTTTAAAAGGAATGTTATCCTTCTCACTGGACCGTTTGCCCCATTGCCCTCTCCCCTCTTAAAAGAAAAGTAAAACTGTTGCGTATTTGAACCCTCACAACTACGTGATATCGAAAGTTATTCTAAATATGCACGTTTGTTTATTATGGTTGCAGAACATTCCTGGCTACAAATTGCAAAAAAAGCTTCAAATGTACCATTAGGAGATATTGTGAGGGCAAGGCTTAGGCAGTTCTCAGTAATGAATAGATTCAAAAAGAGAGCTCTTCGGGTTAGCATCTATTGTCGTTGATTAATGATAATTGAGTTGAGTTCAGTTTTTTATTGAAGCAGTATGGAAGTTGAAACGTTGGTGATTTGTGTTTCTTTGAATAAATGCCACAGGTAATTGCGGAACATTTATCCGTTGAAGAGGTAGAAATAATCAAAGATATGTTTACCTTGATGGATACTGACAAAGATGGCAGAGTATCATATGAGGAGCTGAAGGCTGGTTTGCAGAAGGTTGGTTCAAAATTGGCTGAGCCAGAGATAAAGTTGCTGATGGACGTGGTAGGCTTTCTCTAAACTTCATTCCATTTATAATGTAATTGATCAATATAATTTTAGTTCTTTGATTTTCACCATGATTATTTTTCAATTTGATGGAGCTCTTCGAAAAAACACTCTTTTTTGGAGATCTGTTGCTTGATTTCTTAGAAGAGTGCGCATTTTGCACCATTATAATGAACATGATGTTGTGCTTTCAAGGGATGGAGATTTTCTCTTTCCTACTTAACCTGATGTGTGCCTGATTTCCTGGTCTATATGTGTAGGAAAAATGTGTCTTATAGCATGTTTGGATTCACGTTCAGATCTTTCAGAATCAATTCTGCTACCACACTAGGAGTAGCTTCTCCGAGAATCAATTCTCCTTTTAATGTGAAAATCTATTGTGTACCCAAACATGCACATAATTGGTTTTGGATCTTGTGTCGCATCACATCACATAATGATAAAGGCCAATTACAATGCGCGTATATTGTCAATATTGCCTGATATACTTATGGAGACTTTGTTTTACCATTATATTTGCTATTCAAAAATTACTTCTGAAACTTGTTAGTTTGAGTATGAAGGTTGTTTTAGTTTATCCTTAGATTGAAGAAAATGTTCAGAGACTGAATCATGAAAAAACAAACCCTGATTTGTTGTTATTGAGTTGATGAAATCCATTGTCCTTCGATATTCTATTTATACTACTGAGCAATATGGTAGTACATGTTAAAGTATCTCTATTTCTCAATTATAAACAGTACCAGTTTACTAGACTCAAACTCACATTGGTCTAAAGCTGATGCAACCTCTCACTTCTATTGAACTATACTCCTCCACATACTCCCTTTTTTTGTTTGAAATGTGCTTCATCTATTTGAAAGGAGCATAAATTGAATTTCCACTCATGCCCCAAGCCTAGACTTGTCAAGTATGCAAGTGTCATGATAAATTTGTGATTCAAATCTCTGTTATTAATTGCTTAGGCTGATGTTGACGGGAATGGAGTACTTGACTATGGAGAGTTTGTAGCTGTGACGATTCACTTGCAAAAAATGGAGAATGATGAGCATTTCCACAAAGCATTCATGTTTTTTGACAAAGATGAGAGCGGTTATATTGAGTTAGGTGAGCTAGAGGAAGCCTTGGCAGAGGATTCAGGAGAAACTGATACTGATGTATTGAATGATATCATGCGTGAAGTTGACACTGACAAGGTTTTGCTTTCATGCTCATGACTCATTCTTTAATTTTCCTTTGTGCTCGTTCTTTCTTTAGTTACACTGCTATTGTAACATAAACAAAAGCATATATGTTAGTGTTTCTCGCAAAACTTGATTATTCAGATGGTAATAACTAATAACCATGTGAGGAGTGAAGATGTGGATTTTCAGCTTAATTCTCATGTTACATCTCATATACACATTCTCCACAAGTTTTAAAAACATTTTTCAATTTTCTCTCCCAGGACGGTCGCATCAGTTATGAGGAGTTTGTGGTAATGATGAAAGCTGGAACTGACTGGAGAAAAGCATCTAGACAGTATTCAAGGGAGAGATTCAAGAGCTTGAGCATAAATTTGATGAAGGACGGCTCGCTTCAGCTTCATGATGGGATTAGTGGCCAAGCTATTGTGGTTTGAGTACAAAGTTTTTTTTTTCTTTCTGTAACCTTTGTGCTCACCCAGCTTCGCTTTTCCTTTCACCACTTGCTGTTCTTGAAAGTATGGTTTGTGTAATCTCTTCGTGAAAGCAAGCAAGTTTTAGGTTAAAGCGTTTTGAAGTGCTGATTGCTGTGAGTTGGAGTTGGCTTTGATGTTAGATGCCTGAAGCATGCGTTGGAGAATTGCATACTGGAGAAGTTTTATAGCTTGTCAGCAAAAGTTGTGGGGGCACATGCTGCAGGCCTCAAAAGGTCACATATTCTTTGTATATCTTTGTCCTGTTATTAATCTGATAATTTCATTGGTAAATGTGATTTTTCTAAAAGCATATGTTTGGTTACCCGGTGAAATGCTGAGATACTCTAGAATTACTTATGGTTAGAGGCTTTGTAGGCTTAGGTTTTGTATATTGGATTC
The DNA here is from genome assembly GCF_012489685.1 of Lotus japonicus. Classification (NCBI taxonomy): domain Eukaryota; kingdom Viridiplantae; phylum Streptophyta; class Magnoliopsida; order Fabales; family Fabaceae; genus Lotus; species Lotus japonicus. Next base: position 59,656,968 of record NC_080044.1, read on the forward strand.
TGTGTAAATTGTATAACCAAACCTGTATTAGCTTGTGGATGGAAAACCTGTTTGGAATGGCGTTGTGATTTTGTCTCAGTGCTGGCTTTTGGAGAAGTTTAGTTGTCAGCAGGTTAAAGCAATTCAATTTGGATGCCCATTTTTTCCCCTTTTCATTGTCACTTGTTTTCAAGGCTATTGCACTATAGTTATTGTCCTAGAAAAATGAAGGCTGAATATTAATAAAATTATTTTCACTCCTTATTATGTGTTTTTTCTTTTCTCAGAATGTTAATTAGGAACGAATGAAGTACAATGCTTCCATATGGTGATTAAAAAAAGTTATTACTCCATAGTGGAGCAACTACTTCTAATCACCCATATGTAATCATCATACTTTATACAAGGAGATTGAAGCATCACTATGGCAATTGCAACTCAAGATTTTGTGCACATATCTTTCTGCCTTTCTTAATTGTCTCTCACATACATCGACGCATTAATATAAACTTCTCAAGTCTTAAGAATCATATTTTAGGAAAGAAGAATAAATTTCTTTTCACTGGTCTGCTTCTTTAAAATCTATCTGAGATACATTTTTTTCACCCTTTTAGTTTCAATGCTCTTTTTAACATTTTAGGTGAACCTCCATATGCACATAATGATGTCAAACCTGGTCATGTTCTTGATGAAAAATATGAAGAGAAGTCCACAGGGTGGGTTGAACACCAAATCTATAATATATAATCCGAAGAGTTGAAATCCGAATTATACGAAGGCATTTTGGGTCAAGTAATACTAAAATAGAGTAATTTGAATTTAAATTTATAAAAGATTTAATTAAATGTAAAATAAGATAAGTTTTTTATTTCTCAAAATTATATATCTTATTTTACCAAATTTTTATCTCATTTGATTCATCTTATAATTCTAATTTATCATTCAATTCTTAAAATTTAAAATAAAAGATAATAAATCTACAAAAAAAAAAATGTAGTGTCAAACTATTACGATAGAAAATGTCTGGGAAGAAGAATGAAGAGCAAATAAATTTTGGCAATGTGGGACTAAAGATAGATTGACTTTAGTGTTTTTGAATTATTCAAGGCTTAATTGCACATTTGATCTCTCAACTTTGCCCTTTCTGTGAAAGTCGTTTCCCAACTATAAAATTAGCAAAAACCGTCCTTTTGGGGGACGATTTTCACAGGAAGACAACGGTGGAGTGTAAACTAACAGGACGGTTTTTGCTAATTTCATAGATGGGGGATAATTTTAGCAGGAAGGACAATGTAGGGGACCAAATGTGAAATTAAGCCTTTATTCAAACATTGGAATTAATTCTTATCCCTCTAATAAGAATTATATATGAAAGAATATGCTTAATGAGTACTTATATACACAACAATCCCCTCTCTTAACGTAATTTTTTAAATTAAAAAATATTACCCGACTGCTTCTGTGAGACTTAAACAAAGAAGCTTGAAATTGAGGTGAACACTGCTTTTGCATTTATCTTGCAAACGTAAACGCTACCAATGTGGGACTAGCCTGGCCGCGCACCAAGTAATAATTTGTTGTTGCTTGTACATTGTTGTTTCTATTATTATGTTTTGCTTTAATGGATTATGTTTTGAGGGCTATTGACCACTAACCATTATATATGACAAAATTATCTTTCAATACCACAAATTTGATATAAAACTGACACATATATACAACTCTAGACATGAGATTGTGAAAAGATTACAGTGATGCATGATTACTGGTTGAGACTTTGTATATCCTGATCAAGTTGATGGTAGTCTATACAATACAATATGCTTTCTCACCTTTCCGAGATGTGAGACTTAAACAAAGAAACTTAAAATTGAAACTAAGGTAAGGACATAATCGTAACCAATGTGGGACTAGCTTAGCCACAAGCAATGAAATGAAATTTGGAACTAGACTAGAATTGGATTGGAAACCGTATCCGAGACAATCCGGAAGTAGTTGGGCCTAATAATCTAGGGTTGTGCATTGAACTTGCAAGGATTCATTCAAGGGTTTCATCATCTGTTGTGTCCAATGTACATATAAGGCTTGTGGCCCTGTTTAAGGCACATGACAGACGACCATATGTTCACTACCCAACGACGCCCAATCCTGGACCCGACAAGTACTTTTTTCCTCCACGCATAGCTATGCGTGGATGGATGTGTACGGTTTTCTTGGTATTCCTGGAGGCCTTGCTGATGTCTTCCCTCCTGCTGCTCAGAATTTTGGTGCTGCGGGGAATGCTAACCTCGAGATTCAGCACAATGTTCCTGTCGGGCCGTAAGCCGGGCTTGCCCTCCCTTCTGCCCCTATGCCATTTAGGATAACAACGAGGTAATGAGAGGACGACGAGGAGAGGAGGAGATGACAACCTTTGTTGCGCCGCCATCGGGATTAGATGGCTCTTTCTGTATGTTAGGCTAGTACTTGTAGCAGAACTATTTTATTTTGATATGTATATCTATGAATATCTATGAAATGAAGTTTATTTTAATTTCCTGTCTGATTTTGCATATTATAACCTGTTTTTTAAAATTGTTTCTGAAAACCTTTTTAAAAACTGAAAATTAAAGCTCATTGATTAGAAGCCGAGCCAAAATCATTGAAAACTAGTATCTCAAGTTAGTAATTCATCGATGTATTATGAAATCAAACCATACATACAGAAAAATAAATCAGTACAATTAAACCCATAAGATACTCATACTATCTTGCCCTTCAGATAAGATAAAGTGTTTTGCGTACACAACGATGCAAATTTTCATTTCATAATCATTCCATGAGTGAATAAGATACATAAATAAAAAATAACTCAACCCATCATGGGTTACTCATCAGAAAAGCCCAATAGACATAACCATCAAGAGGTTAAGTTCTATAATTAATATTAATTCTCATTAATTGATATATTAATAATTCAAAAATTATACATTCTAATTAAATGTCTGATGCTAATCCATAAAATATCCAACACTTTCCTCCTTGAGCCCCCACTTCTTACAACGACTAAGGGATCGCACAAAATCTAGCTTAGAAGGGCAACATATTTTCCATTTGAGGTCATACTGTTTTACCCACTCTTCCTGTGTTTTGATTTGAGGAAGATATTGCTTCATACCAACATCCATACAGAATTGCAATATTTGTTGGTTTTGAACCTGAAGTGCTTCCAAAGTTTGAAAATTAGTTGTACGTAGAAAAGATCCAACATAGAAAACATCTTCATCATGTGTAACAGCTGACATCTTATCATCCCACCTGCAAATTCATGCATTTTAGGTGCAGAAATTCTTAGAACCTTTAAGGTCATGAAGCCGTAAAATTTTAGCAATGTGGGACCAAAGATAGATTGACTTGTTGCAAATTTTCAATTTTCCTTATCACTTTGATAGGTTTTTGAATTATTCAAACATTCGAAATAACTCTTACCCCTCTAATAAGAATTATATATGAAAGAATATGCTTAATGAACACTTATATACATAACAATTGATAAGTGTCAATTTTACGTGTTTTTAAATATCATTTTAAGCACTTATTTGACCTATATGCTTGCATTGTTGATTATTTTATCCCCATAAGTAGTTGATTTAGTAAATACTTAATTTTAGTATAGAAACAGAGTAAATATTATATTTTTCACATTTAATCTTTTGTTTTCAATGATAGGTGGAAATCTATGAAGATCTGTGCCACAAGATGTCAATATGTCAAGAAATGAAGAACTTCGCTTAAGCCAAATGTTTACTCGCTTAAGCGAAATTATATGGCAGAGGGTATCAATTCTGGAAGACAATCTCGCTTAAGCCGAATTCTTTCTCGCTTAAGCGAACCATTCAGTGGCATAGAAGGAAAGTGAACCCTCGCTTAAGCGAGACTTATGCTCTCTTAAGCGAGAAGAGTACTTTAGTGTTAAGAAAAGGCTCTCGCTTAAGCGAATCTGAAGCTTGCTTAAGCGAGCCAAACTGCCTTGGACCCTTATAAAAGGCCAGAACACGATTTTTCTCAGGATCTCTTCCATTCTTCACCATTTTTCCTCCCTAAAACATTAAGAGGAGACTGTGCTTCATGGAGGAAGGGTCCCCGGGCTAGGAATTGATGGAGTGGAGCTTTGGAGCATGGTGACAACCTCTTGGTGGCTATGGAAAGCTTGAGAAAGTTTCCATAGCTTTGGATTTGTCTCCGTTCTTCGGGTTTCATCTCTTCCTTTCTTATCTCTTGTATATGTTCTTTTATATTTTTGTATCTGGAATATTATAGCTTAGTTCTTTGATTGTTGTAAACTCAATTATTGATGTAAATGGAAATCTTTCATGTATGGTGTTTCTATTTGTACTTCATGCTTCTAACCAATCAATTGATAATCAAAAGAGCTTCACTAATTTATAAATAGATCGAGAGGTTGATATGAGTTGGTGTATGCTTAGATCAATGAAAGTAGAATGCCTATGTCTTAGGTCACGCTGTGTGTTAAAGTTTTGCTTTCTACACTTCAAGTATCATTGATTTGTGTTAGATTTTTATGGACTAGCATGAGATCGGGAGATAATTGCAGGTCCGGTTCAAGAGAGAAACCACTCAATGAACTAGTTGTCTTATGGTGAGATTATCTTAGGTAGGAACAATAGTGGGCTTCCACGTGACAGGTGGGGTTTTGAGTTCTAACAGGAGTTTCCGGGATAACAACGGAGATTCGCAAGCCTAAGGTACCTTGTCTTAGGATAAATTTGTTATTGGGAATGTCTTTGAGAGAGAATTTGAGTTTTAATGTTCCTTTTGGTTTTCTAGATGGTAAGGGATTACGCCTAGGAATTCCAACCGATAGATTCACCTAGGCTAGGGGTAGTTAGGTGGATAGCTCTGGACATCGTAAGTGAAATGAACATTTACATAAGTGTTTGTGTTCAAAGCAATCAGAGGATTATGTGAATGCATTTATGAATACATGTTCTTCTTTGTTATCTCTGTAAACCTTCTTTTACCGCTTTTCTTATATTGAAAATCAATAAAACAATTTATCAAACATCTTTTTATCCGCTCAAATCAATGTTTAACGGGTGGAACTAATGTTCACACATAAACCCGTATCTGAGACAATCTGGAAGTAGTTGGGCCTAATAATCTAGGGTTGTGCATTGAACTTGCAATGATTAATTCAAAGGTTTCATCATCCGTTGTGACCTATATACATATAGGCTTGTGGCCTTGTTTAGGGCACATGACAGACGACCATATGTTCATTACCCAGCGACGCCCAATCTTGGACCCGACGAGTACTTCTTTCCTCCACGCATAGCTATGCGTGGATGGATGTGTACGGTTTTCTTGGTATTCCTGTAGGCCTTGGTGTTGTCTTCCCTCCAACTGCTGCTCAGAATGTTGCTGCTGCTTGGAATGCTAACCTCTGGATTCAGCACAATGTTCTTGTCTGGCCCCAAGCCGAGCTTGCCCTCCCTTCTGCCCCTATGCCATTGAGGATAACAATGGGGCAAGGAGAAAACGAGGAGGAGAGGAGGGGGGACAACCTTTGTTGCGCCGCCATCGGGATTAGATGGCTCTTTATGTATGTTAGACTAGTACTTGTAGCAGAGCTATTTTATTTTTGATTTGTATATCTATGAATTGAAGTTTGTTTTAATTTCCTGTCTGATTTTGCATATTATAAACTGTTTTGAAAGATAGTTTCTTCTGCTTGTGGAGAAATACGAAACTCTCTTCCGCTTATCTGAGGACAATTTTTGTTCAAAGTTTTCATGCATCATTGTCACTAGTTCTGGAGAACCCGGCGTTGCAACTCGTTATTTTATCAAAAAGATTAAAACTGAATTGAACATCCCCGTCCTTTGCATCATGGATGCAGATGCGTACGGAATCAAGATGATGTGTGTGCATAAATTTGGCTCGAAGGAGCTCTCATATGATAGTGAGAACTTAGTAATTTCATATGCGAGGTGGTTGGGAGTACGGCCTTCTGATGTTGAATTATTTCAAATTCAAGCCCACTATTTGTTAGCCCTCATGAAATTTGACATTAAAGTTGTGAGGAAGCTGTTGAAGGCTAAGAAGAAGTTTGAGATACAAGCTCTGAGCGAGTTCCATATCCAGTTCCTTAGTCAAGTCTACCTTCCCTACCAGCTCCAAAACAAGAACTGGATTTGAGTATGAAACAAAGGTGGACCACAAGGCTTTAATAATGCTATCAACAGGCCTATTCGTATGCGTGAATTTCTATCCTATTCATTGTTCACTTATTTTCCTTGGTATTATCGATTTATCATCAAGGATTCTACTTGTTCAACAGTAAATTTTACTGTCATTCTCAGCTAATGAAGCTATAATATTCGTCATGTTCATTAGATATGTTAGATAGCTAAGCAATATGACATTGTTCACCATATAACACATTTCTTTTCCTAAAAAAATAATCTGTTTTTAAAAGTTGATTCAAAAATCTTTTTTAAAAACTGAAAATTAAAGGTCAATGATTAGAAGCCGAGCCAAAATCATTGAAAACTGATATCTCAAGTTAGTAATTCATCGATGTATTCCGAAATCAAACCATACATATACAGAAAAATTAATCAGTACAATTAAACCCATAAGATACTCATACTATTTTGCCCCTCACATAAAATAATGTGTTTTGCGTACATAACGATGCAAATTTTCATTTCATAATCATTCAATGAGTGAATAAGATGCATAAATAAAATATAACTCAACTCAACTCATCATGAGTTACTCATCAGAAAATCCCAATAGACATATACATCAAGAGGTTAAGCTCTATAATTAATATTAATTATCATTAATTGATATATTAATAATTCAAAGATTATACATTCTAATTAAATGACTAATGCTAATTCATAAAATATCTAACACTTTCCTCCTTGAGCCCCCCACTTCTTACAACGACTAAGGGACCGCACAAAATCTAGCTCAGAAGGGCAACATATTTTCCATTTGAGGCCATACTGTTTTACCCACTCTTCATGTGTTTTGATTTGGGGAAGATATTGCTTCATCCCTATACCAACATCCACACATAATTGCAATATTTGTTGGTTTTGAACCTGAAGTGCTTCCAAAGTTTGAAAATTAGTTGTACGCAAAAAAGATACAACATAGAAAACATATTCATCATGTGTAACTGCTGACATCTTATCATCCCACCTGCAAATTCATGCATTTTAGGTGCAGAAATTCTTAGAACCTTTAAGGTCATAAAACCGTTAAATTTTGGAAATGTGGGACTAAAGATAGATTGTCTTGTTGTAAACTTTCAATTTTCCTTATAACTTTGATAGGTTTTTGAATTATTCAAACATTGCAATTAACTCTTACCCCTCTAATAAGAATTATATATGAAAGAATATGTTTAATGAGCACTTATATACACAACAATCCCCTATTTTAATGTAATTTTTTAAGTTAAAAAATTGATTTTGTGAGACTTAAACAAAGAAGCTTGAAATTGAGGTAAGCACTGCTTTTGCATTTATCTTGCAAACGTAAACGCCGCCAATGTGGGACAAGCCTAGCCGCGCAACAGGTAATAATTTGATGTTGCTTGTACATTGTTGTTTCTATTATTATGTTTTGCATCAATGGATTATGTTTTGAAGGCTATTGACCACTTGACCATTATATATGACAAAATTATCTTTCAAATACCACAAATTTGATATAAAATGGACACATATATACAACTCTTTTTTTTTGAAAATATAAAGATCAGCATCTAGTTATATATTGATTGACAAAATATGCTCAAAAAGTCATCGAGCATTCAAATATGCTTCAACAATTAGAACCTCTCTAAAATAGAAACAATTTTAAACAAAGACAAAAAAATACAAATAACAACATAGCTCCTAAACTCCTCACTACTAAAGGTACCTAACACTAATAGTTGTGTTCACACTATCTTTCCCGTCTGTCCAAGTTAACCCCCCAATGACATAATCAGTCTCAGAGTTAGGTGTTCCTCTTAGAGTTAATGTAACTCTAAACTGCAACTTTTGACCTCTATACTTAAACCTCAACATTTAAGGTTCAACAAAAACTTGCAGCTCTGGAGGTGAAATAATTTTCACCCTATACATTCATGGACATCCAACATTTGTAACCGTCCGCAAAACAAACAATTGATGTCCAATATGGATGTACGGAATTGTTATGGCTGGATAATTATAATCCAATATGTTGTATGATAAGGATGAAGGGGGAGTGTAAGGCTTGTTGTAGGGTTTCACAATTTCGGACTGGCTAACTTCACGATACCATAAAAAGTTTAAGTGATCGTAAGGTCATAGACAAGTCCTGGGTCCATGACAAGGTTCCGTTGGATGTGACCTGCGCCATATGCGAATGGTGTTGCTTCTTTCAATTCTGAAAAATGCTCCTCCTCGACCTCACCAATGGTAGCCGAGAGAGCATAAATCATAGCACAAACCCGACCCACCTCCTCGACCTCCATACCCAATACCATAGCCTGCATCATCTGCCCAAAAGACGAGGAGGAAGGATCCCAACGGACCCCAAGAGAGAACCAGCAAGCTCTAACCGCATCACACAACAACAGAACATGTACCACAGACTCATCATGAGCATCACAGAGCAGGCATGTCGTGGGGACCTCCATACCGCAAGCTCGCAACAAAGCACGAACCGGAAGAGCATAAGAACAAGCTCTCCAAACAACCTCCTTACATCGTAGCAAAGCCTTCGAACCCCAGACTTTAGACCAGAAATCAGGAGGGTAAACCACTTCCGACGAGGATGACGCCACTCCAACATGTTGTCGCTGCAAAGCAAACCTGTACCCAAGCTTAGTTGTGTATATACCATCTTGAGCCATAGGCCAGAATAACACATCCTCTCCTCGATTAGATGCCAAAGGAATGGACAAAATTGAAGCCACAGTCACCAGAGGGAAAATCATATCCAACAGAGTTTGGTTCCATCCACCATGTCGAGTAGAAATCAAATTGGAAACTTTTCGAATACCATAATCCTCAACAACACGCCAATTACAGTGTACCGGAGGGCCATTTGGAAGCCAAGCATCCTGCCAAATATTAATTTTCTCCCCATTACCAACTTTCCACATACCACCCTCTTGGAAAATCCATCGCACACCCCAAAAACTAGACCATGCATAGCTAGGGCGTGAACCACGTTTAGCATCAAGCAAATCTCCCTTTGAAAAGTAAACTGCCTTGAAAACCCTAGCAAGGAAAGATTCCGGGGATGTATAAATCCGCCACCAATTCTTCGCCACAAGGGCCGCATCAAATAACTTGAAGCCCCTAAAACCCAACGGGATACGTCACCACCCCAAAAAAACCTACTAACTAGCCCTTCAATCTGATCACATAAGCCATTCGACAGAACAAAGCATGACATCACGTAGGAAGGAATTGCCTGAACAACGACCTTAATAAGGACTTCCCGACCCGCTCTAGAGAGGGCCTTTTCCTTCCAACCTTTCAGCTTCTTCCAAACTCGTTCCTTAACAAAGTTAAAAATCTGCGTCTTGGACTTACCAATAATTGTTGGTGGACCCAAGTACTTATCAAAGCTTTTTACTGCCTGAACAGCCAATAGCTGTTTAAGCTCATAAAATCCATTCTCATGCATATTTCGGCTCACCGAAAGCATTGACTTGTCAAGGTTTATCATCTGACCAGAAGCTCTCTCATAGGATGAAAGGATATTCTTAATACACTCTGCCTCTCGCGGATCCGCCCTTGCAAACACAATACAGTCGTCTGCAAATAACAAATGTGAAATAACAGGCGCAAAATGCGAAATTCTAATACCAGACAAAACAGAAGATCCAATTGCTCTCTCAATCATAGCAGAGAACACCTCACCACAAAGGATAAACAGGTAAGGAGACAAAGGGTCCCCTTGGCGCAACCCTCTCTCCGGAGAGAAAGGGGCTTGGGGATTCCCATTAAGCATTACTGAAAAACTAACAGTTGAAACACAATCCATAACCAGATTAACCCACGAACCAGGGAAGCCCATTTGGGACATAACACTCGCCAGAAAAGGCCATTCAACATGATCATATGCCTTAGACATGTCAAGTTTTAATGCCATTACGCCATTGCGGCCAACAATTTTTTTCTTCATGTAGTGGAAGCACTCAAAGGCAATAAGGGCATTATCCGTGATCAAGCGACCAGGGACAAAAGCACTTTGAGTTCCACTAATAATATCAGGCAAATTAACTTTCAGTCTATTCGCAATAGTTTTTGTAATAATTTTTAACAACACGTTACAAAGGCTAATGGGCCTAAACTGACTAGCATACACAGGTTTCTTGAGCTTAGGTATTAAAACAAGAAGCGTTTGGTTTATCATACCTGGTGAGAGCTACCCATGTAACACCTTCAAACAAAACTGCAGAACATCATCACCCACTACACTCCAATGGCGTTGGTAGAAAAGTGCCGGAAAACCATCCAACCCAGGAGCCTTTGTAGGGTGCATCTGAAACAAAGCCTCCTCCACCTCATCTCTAGTAAACGGTCGAGAAAGAAAAGCCTGGTGCCGCGAAGTTACCCGCCCTGCGACCAAAGAAGTAGCCTCCTCGATCCTTGTTGGCCCTGAAGAAGTAAATAAAGTCGAGAAGTAACCTCCAAGAACACGACCAATGTCAGCGTCCTGAACAAATTCTCTCCCAGAATCATCCTTAATGAACTCAATCAGATTTCTCTTCCTGCGCTGCGTGGCTTTCTGATGAAAGTAACGCGTGTTTCTATCGCCATGACGCAGCCAACTAGCACGAGATCTCTGTCCCCAAAAAACCTGGTCCAGCTCGAGAAGCCTATCCAGCTCACGCTCAGTGGCCTCAACCTCAGACACCACAGCATCAGTCTGAACCTCTCTCTGTAAATTTTGAAGCAAAGTCTTGGATCCAAAACACTGCTTTCCTCATGAACCCAAAGCATGGCCCACATAAGCCATTCTATCCATAATATCTGTATCTTGTCTAGACCAGTTCTCTGCCACAATCTTTGCACACGTGTCACCTTCCTGTAACCAAATTTCTTCAAATCTAAACAATTTAGTCCGCCTCAGCTCATTACGTCGACGAGCACCACATGTTAAAATAATAGGATTATGATCAGAACGATATCGTGGGAGGTGCCTCACCTCCGTCACCGGCCACAACCCATCCCAAGCATCATTCACTAGTGCATAGTCCAGCCGTTCCTCCACTGTATACTGTCATAATGAATAGAGGTGTATCTTTTATTGGACAAAAACAATGGAGCTCCTTTACATTATTTTACTCTTTCAAGTAGCAAAATACTTTCCATCTGCAGTACCATCATAATGAATGTTCGCAGGTTTAGTGTCCTTATCAAACTGTTTAATATATCACTTGGCTGAATTTTAAGGTATGCACTTGGAGAGTCTCGGTGAAAGCCTGCAACTTGCTTTTGTAAATGCTCTTTGTTAGTATGTGTCATGGATGCATCACCCTCAGAGGCGCATGTTGATAAGTTGATTGTAAAGCTCGCTCATTGAGTTTATAGGGAAGTGTTGGGCATGGTTACAGAATACCGTTGTTTTAAAAATTCGTGTGCACTTACTGCCATGTTATATATCAATGAATCGAAAAGCTGTGGTAGTTCACTGTGATGTAAGTTGAAAAAAGTCCCACATTTGTGGGATGAAGAGCAAAGTTATAGTTTATAATCCTGAGTGTTGAAGCTTTATATACTATGTTTGTGGTGTGGACCATCAAACGCCAAACAAGCATAATACTCCATTTAAATTTATAAAATATTTAATTGTAAAATAAGATAAAACTTTTCTTTCTTAAAATCATATCTCTTATATGTCCAAATTTCCTCATAACATATGAGGAGCACTGAGCCCCCCAAAGAGGGTTATTGACCATTAGGTTCAATTTATGACCAAGGTCATTAGTCCTTGGCGATATGAAACGAAGTCTCACATTTTGATTGCTTTTAGGCATTTAGGTTTAATGCATCAGATTTTTGGTTGAGCCCCAGATCAGGTTGATGCACCATTCAGCAAAGAAATGTCATGTTCAAATTTGTTAGGCTTCTCTTGAGCATTAAATTTGCTTCTCTTGACACATTGACAAATTTACAGTTTCAATTGTTGCTTCTGTTGTCTCCCTACGTTATCCAATGCTCAAGAGAAGCTTAATATAGTTTCTTTTTGTTGCATCTACGTTACCTTTATCACTAGTAATTGTTGGTAGAAAATTGGAAAGACTTTTAGAATCTTCACTATGTAGAATGAAAGCCACACCAACTGAAGTGACTGATCTTTAGACCTTTCAGTACAACTTCAACATAAGAGCGCTAGCTCATTCCTATGAAATCATTTCGCTGAATGCAAATAAGTCAACATTTTACTCATTAAATCAATTATCGATCTATATTTTAATTTAATGGAAGTAGGAACACTCTAAATGACCAAATGAGCTCCTTTAGTTAATAGTTACATTCGGAGTAGTTGTAAACTTTAGATAAACAACATTCTCTTAAGGAAAGTACTCACCATTCTCTTAATTGGGCTCCCAACGGACTCCTTCAGCCCACTTCTACGCCAAGCCTTTCTTTGATTGGGATTTGGGAGAAGAAAATGAAAAGAGAAAAAAACAGAGAGAGATAGAGAAAAAAAAAAAAAAGATGAAAATGGAGTGATTTTGTACTCAAGGGTAAGTGTGAAAGATTTGGTAAAAAAAATTTGAACTCAATACATTGATTAACTTCATAACTAATTTTCTTAAAAAATAATTGTCTTTAAAAAACTTTATAATTAAGGACGGATGAAGGTGTATCATTTTTCAAACATTCATGAATTTTTATTTTTGAAGCTCTATATGGATATTTGGTAAAAAAAAAAACAACAACATATTGTTAGTTCTATTCTATGAATGCATGTTGGAAAATCCTTTCCTTCCTTTCAAAAAAAAGGACATACCATGAAAAATTATAGTGAAAGTCAAAATTATAGCAAACAACCCTAAAAGTTAAGCTAGTTCATAATTTTTACCTCAATTTTGGTTCACCATGATTTTTCAATGTATATCTAAATATGCATTTAACCACATATGCTTATTATAAAAAAATACCAACAATTCTCAATACAACTAGTAGTTTGTTAAACTCCTTAAGTATCTATATCTATATACTATAGAAAAGAAGAACTCTGTGAGACCCACTTAGATGAGTTGACACTTTTAAGTTCACTCTCACCCACACTCCTCTTTAGCTAACAAGTGTCAAGCTCTAATTTATTTTGACTAATTTATGGCTAGATTAATTTCTCCTTGATTTTAGTTTTGTGTCCCATCATTGTCAAGCATTCAAATAATCTTGAAATAACTCATTAATTGTTGTTTAATGATTATTTAAACCGTTCATTAATGCTGAATCAAAAGTGTCCACCCATCACAAATTACTTATGGAATAATTATTCAAAATATTATTATTTTTCGTATATTTTTTTTAAATTATCCTTTAATGCTAAAAACAGATTTTGGCTTTTGTTATACGGTTTTTAATATTCCCTTTTCTTATACGTATATTGCATTAATTCATTAGTATTCTTATTTCAAAAAAAAAATTGTTATACAGATATTTTTTTTTATGTTGTTCAAACTGTTTTTCGCTCCAATTATAGAAGTTACATTTCTGAAATAAATATTTAAATTTGCTTCATTAAAAAAAAATCAATATTCAAATTCAAATGTATTAATTCTTGACAACCTGTAAATTCAAATTTTGAATTTTATTTTTGCAGCATTAATCTCCTTCCTTTTTCCACCTACAAAAGTCATTAACCCAAATTGTGATTCATCTATATATAGTCCCTTATATTATTCTTCACCTCCATCATTCCTTCCATTAACTAGCCTCTGATAACTTTAAAATAACTTATGTTCTGATGTCTGGCAAAATCGACGATCTCGCAACAATCGATGCCTCCAAGGAGAACTGGATTATTGTTGCAAAAGTGAATCGTTTATGACTAAGTCCAAGCTTATGTGGTTCGAAGTTGCCCTTTTCGATGGACATGGTTCTCATGGATGACTTATGTGGTTCGAAGCTGCCCTTTTGGATTATTGTTGCAAAAGTGAATCGTTTATGACTAAGTTCGAGCTTATGTGGTTCAAAGCTGCCCTTTTCGATGGACATGGTTCTCATGGATGACAAGGTATGACAATTTTTTTCTTAATCACCAACTTTGAATTTCGTGTTTTTATTGTTGGACAATCTCTGATCTTCTCAATTTATTTAATTTCAGGGTTGTAAGGTTCGCGCTTCAGTTCGAAAGACTCTTATTTAGCGATTCCAGTCTTTGCTGAGTGAAGGACGCGTATATCATATTTCATTCTTTGGTGTTGGTGAAAGCAGTCATGATTTCCGCCCAACCTCTCATCCATTCAAGATCAACTTTGATATACATACTTCTGTATGATTGGTTCCTAACAAGGCTATCAACTTAAGCCCTTTTGCAACCTTTGGATTTTTAAAATATAGTTCTTAATTTTCCTTAAATGTGTGTTGTTTTTTTGAGCAGATGTCATTGGAATTCTAACCGGAGCAAGTGCTGAACAAGAGTTTGAGAAAGATGGTGCAAAGCAGAAAATGATAACTATTTAACTTGACCAAGATGGGTACACTCAATGTTCTTTACTTATTCAAAATTTCCCCCCCTAATTTTATGTGTAATTAAATTTATAATTTCCAAATTGGGCTACCAGGGTTCAGGTTGAATGTGCTTTTTTTGGAAAATATGTTGTTGAAGTCGTTGGTCATCTCGCTTCTGGTGATGCAACAAATGTTGTCGTTGTAGTGCAGTGTGCCAAGATAAATCCTTTCAAATATATTTATAAATTTTACTGTGTCAGCTAATTAAAAGTGAAAACAAGAATTTGGTTTTTTAAAAATGAAGAAAAAAAATAAGATTTTCGAAATCAATCTAAACAATTAATTAGGTTATGACTTAAAAGTTAAAACCTAATTCGTATTTATGCAAAAAAAAGTATTATTCTTAATGAATATCAGATAAGGAATGTTCAAATATTTTTAATTTTTTTTTCAAGTTTACCATCTATTATGAGCTTAAATCAATCAACCATAATTAATGTAGATGAATTATTTTATTACTATTCAAATATTGATATTGTGAGGTTTATACAATCACATCAAATTAATATAGTTATTTGTGGTACATTCATCTACATATTTGTAACATATGTTCGGTTCCATATCCGTTTACTTACTAAAAAGAGTTTAAACTAAGTCAAAACATATTTCTACTGATTCATCTTTACGATAAGTTTAATCGACGTGCAACGCACGAGTAAAGAACACTAGTTTAATAGATGATTCAATCTATAAGTGGTGTATGTATATGGAGAAAAATTTATTGATTCAATATCAAGCCAAACCCACATTTCTACCATAACAATATTAGGAAAATGGATCAAATATGTTATATCTAAAAAATAAGATCAAATTTGATTATTATATCTGTTATGTTAGTATAATAGGATAAGATATGTTAGTATTGAGGGTATATCAGGTGAGAGAAGTGGTTTATGGTGAGAGATGCGATATCTGTCTTAACTCTGGGCTGAGGATTTATGAGGCTCAATGGCCCAATTAAGCTAGCATTAGAGTTTTGGACCACTCCAGTATAAAAGGGGAGGCCACTCATTGTAAATGAGATTCATTCATTATTACATGATGCTATATTTCTCCTTTATATGTCTGCTAAAATTTTGGATGTGATTAAGGTCTTTACTCTATGTTGACTTAGATCCGGAACAAGCATACATGCTATACTTAAAGAATATCTATCCCTTCTTTTTCTTATTCAAGAAGGGGCTAAGAGCAACAAAAAAAAAAGTTTAACTCTTTTGGTACAAAATATTACAAGAATTATTCATGAATCATGAAAGAAATGCTACTAAAAGAGGGGAGAGAGAGTCAAAGATGCACATAAAAATCAACAAGGAAAAACCATTATTTGCGAAGGTATCCGACCCCAAAGACATGATTATATTCCAATGGATATTGGAGATATGCATGCATGGTTAACCAATCTGAATCAGTATCCCTGATGTTGCAGGTGCCGGCCTTAACATGTGAGAGATATGGTAAGCTAGTTATTATTGTTAGATACTACACTTAATTATATTAGATGTAACAGAGTAATGATATATACACACCTCATTTTTGAAACACTTCATTTTCACATTTTTTTATTTCTATCTCTCTCCTCTTATCATCTAGAGAGCTGGATTTAACACCCAAACTATTAGATTTCACACCCCAAATTTTCGGATTTTCAGGTTCCGAATTATTTCGGAATCTTATATTCCGAAATTAATTCGTGAATTGTAGTGCAAAATACATGTAACACCCCACTTTTGAGTGAAAAAATACTTCGGAAACCTTATTTTTGAAATATTTCGGAAACTAAGTTTCCGTAAGTGGGGTGACATTTCTAATGTGTGGGATGCCAAATCTAATGATCTATCATCTATCACATCTAATACTTTCTCTCTCTTACTTTTTCTTTTCTTCCTATTTCTCTCTTCATTCCATCTCTCTCCACCTTAAAGAGAGGTGTGAAGATAACATTATTGGATGTAACATAATTTGATTCTCGAGTCCAAGTCATGACACGCAAGCTAGATATATATAGGTCCCTCTATAATAGTGAATGGAGTGGAAGCTTATGCGATATCTGTCTTAATCTGTTACATTTCAAATCAGCTTATTTTTTCTTTTCAATAATTCTTAGACAAATCTAACTTGTTTTTCTGCCGCATCTTTATTGAACTAATTTTATTGATTAAATATACTCAATCATGACCAGATCACTAACCTTTTTAGTCATCACTTTATCCCATTTTTTCACCAGTAATATTTTGTTGTAATAATTTTGTGAACTAATATTACCGGCATCAATATACAATCAAAAACATTCCACGTGGATCGATGTATAGATATAGAAGGTGGTGAAATAATGTTCGGCATCAAACATATCATTTTATATATATGGTATTATATATGTGGGTATAATATTGTAAAAAAAGAGAGGGTACCTAAAAATTAAAATATTATAGGAGATACGGCGAGTACGGAATGTACCTGGTTTGAACTTTGAAGGCTGTACTGACACATATCATGTGATGGATCATGGTTTCGGTGGATGTTTCTGCTCACTTTATTTTTATACTGTATGCTTTAGGATATGTTTGGTAAATAGAAGAAAAGTGAGAGAAAAAGAAAAAAATAGTAGAAAGTGATGATTGTGAATTTATTTGATGGGAGAGAAAGTGAAAAGAAAAGTAGAAAAAAAAAACAAAATGATATTTATAAAATGACTTCAATCCCCATAAATCCATAATTGAAAAATTAAATATAATAATTGTTTTTAACACAAAAAATCAGTTTTAAAGAATAGTTAAAAATATCAATTATTTCACATTATCAATTTTTTTTTTAAATCATTAAAATGCATTCTCATATTTCATGTTTTCTCCTTAGTATAGAGAAGAAAGTTTCTTAAGTGCATCTCACATTGAGATTTATTTTCTCCTTATGATTTCGGTTAAACCAAAGGAGGAAAAACTCCTAAAAATTTGTGGTTTTTTTTTTCTTCTTATTTTCACTCATTTCCAATTGTATATGTGTAAGGCTTAGATATGTTTTTAGTTTCTATAAATATCGTAAATATTAGTTTTAGTCATTCAAAAAGGATATCTTAGTTTTTAATCCTCGAAACACACATTGTTATACTTCGTCTCTAATTATAAGCTAACATTGAGACTAATGTGGTGTCACTAAATTAATAAAAGTTAACTATGCAAAAACTAATATTTTATTCTATATTTGTCCTTAGATTTTTTGGTTTTTTTAAAAAAAAAATTGGTACATCGGAAAGATAAATCACACTCTTCATGGATTGAACCTTGGACCTCCCCTATCCAACTCAAATGTCCCCTAACTCTTACCACTTAAGCTATCATTTGAGGACGATATTTCAAAATTTTAAAATTGAAACTCACTTTTATTCTCTTTCCTCCTGGTACTGCCCTCTTAAGTAAGGGTAAATATGAAAGGTTGTACCATTTTTAAAAAGCCAATGCATCAATTAAGGCTTTCTTAATAAGTGTGATTTTTACAATTTTAGCTTATAATTAGGGACTGATAGAGTATTTGTTTAAGTCCTTGTCGTTAAATTTTCTTACGTGACACACTGAATGATGATTCACCCTTCTACTTGATGTTTTTTATCAGTGTCACCTAGACTTTGCATGTAGAATCATATGTAAGCCAAGTGAGCAACATTTAACGACAATGATTGAGTTGGGTAAAAAAGTGGATCTCACGATGTTAAGTCAGATAAAACATCAAGTTAGAAGGGTGAGTCATCATCTTGTGAGTTGCGTAAACAAAAGTTAACGACAACAATTAAATGTGTGTTTCTAGGGATTAAAAACTAAATATCTTAGTTTGAAGGACTAAAATCCATATTTTGTGTATTTGCATGAATTAACAACATATTTAAGTCTATGCGTAAAATACATTCTCTATTATTATGGGTTAATCATCTAATTGGCTCCTGTATTTGTCTCGTCGTCTGAAATTAGTTCCTCCCCGAAAAATTTGCAAATCTAAGTCCTCTCGTTTGTAATAAGTCTGGAGCAGGTCCTCGCCGGAGCCCAGAGCTCCGGCGAGTGATGAATAGACAAGCTGACTGGATAAATGAGGCTGACGTGTCAAGGAAAAAAAAATAAAAATCAGTTTTATTTAATTAACAGACCCTAGTTAACCCTAAAAATTAACTAATCCTAATTAACTTAGTAACATTAATCTAATTAACAAAAATTATTTCCCCCAAGTAACAAATTTTCCCTGCCAATAGCTGTCATGAGTTGTGCATACCCACAGCAGTAAAATCTGTCCAGAAAAACATTAAGATCATATACAAAATGAATCCAAAGCCCTCAAATCTCATATATTATACAAAATTGCAATACAATGGAGCCATCCGTATGTGAAAAACAAGAAATCAAGTAACCTAGAACCCAGTACAAGCTTAACAAAAAGAGGAGAGAAAGAACAGGGAATTAAATTACAAGCAGAACAAAACTAGTACAAGCTTAACATACCCATAAATCAAGCAACTAGATAAACAAAAGACCCAAAAATACCCAAAGACCAAACAACTTAGGAAGCTACTGAAACCTTCACCAAATCATCCATCATGCCCAGATTCAAACTTCCTTCAAACACTTGGAGGGCAGACCAAGTTGCAGATTTGAAACTGACCCAGTTCGTGAAAGTTAAGATGGAATCATCAACAACAACCCAAAATCCAATACTCATAACCTCCACCCATCGTAATCCCACCCACCAGAACCCATAATCAGCAAAGAAATTGCCATGCGAAACCCCCTTGCTTAATTCACGCGGTCAATCCTGTCGCTACTCACCCAAATCTAAAACAGGGTTAGGGTTTGCAATGAAGATGACGAAGGAATCACAGTGCATGGTGGTGGGTGTAACACCCCTAATTTCATACACTGTAAAGTACATATATTTAAAATAACGTGTAAAAAGAAATAATTATATTTGTGTTAAAATACTTAAGTACTAAAAATCGAGTGGACAAATAAATCTATTTTTTTAATAATTTTTTCAAAAGTACATTATCAGAGTCATGAAAATAATTTTAAAGACTCCTTATACACGTGGTGACCTATATCGTGACCATGATCTGACTACCTGACGTGTCTCTAACTAACTACTTGTGATCCTGCGTACATGACACATACTCCCGTCTACTATCTGGAATGTCTCAAGCGAGTTGCTTGTTTTCTCTGAAAAAAAAACATGAAAGTGAAGGAATGAGAATTTTACAATTCTCAGTGATATCCATATCCACTCTAAAAACTAGCATAAATTAAATAGTTATATGGATGATAAACATTTCAAAAATAGATACTAGTTTCATCAATGAAAATCACACATTTAATCCTCTTTAAAACTAAAGATCATTCTTTGTTTCATTGTTATCACTTTCTTGGCCTTTTCGACCACTTTTGCATATTCCCAACTGCGGCTTAGAGCTCTATCCGAATGCAAGGGCGTCCCCCTGCCTAGGAACCTGTGTTCCAGGAACTATGCAACTAGATCACCTCAACTGCTAGAGGATCATTTCGCTTAAAGTGTTTTAATTAAACATTTCATACTTATGTCTTAGCACCCAGGATTTGCCTTTTAACTGGAACTGACATTTGAGTATCCAGGTTTGCCCTGCAGTGTTGTTCTTAAATAACATTCGGGATTTGCCTATACTGGTCATCTTGAGGTCACCAGGTTTGCCCCGCAATGTTACATGATCTCTTAAATGGTATCATATAAGTTAAACTGAGATTGTACAAAGTTTAAAATACTAAATGAAACTAAAACGACATAAAAGTTGTCTATGACGATTTTCATTTCAGGTAAAACAACTAAATAGTAATAAACTGAACTTTTAAGTAATCAGAGAGAGGTGGCAGAGCCGACCATTTCAAGACATAAAATGTAATAACAAATTATATTATCTCACAAAGTTAAATAAAAATCAATATCATAAACATAAACTTAATATTATAAGAGAATAAATAGATCAAAAGAGTAGTTATAAAGTAGACAACGTTAAATAAAATTGACGTGAATAAAAGAGAGTATGTGTAATCATAAAATTAAAGTTGAAATACATAATTAAAACTGGCTAGACATACTTATAAAAATATAGAGTAGATTTAATTAAAAAGGAGTAGATATAGTTATCACCTTACTAATTTATCTTTTCCCTCATGTCTTCCTTTTTTCCTACGGCTGACGGCTCCCTCTCCTCTGTTTCTTTCGTTCTCTACATTTTTCCTCACACATAAAACTCTGTCTCTCTTCACTCTTTCACTCTTTCTCTTCCTCACTTGTTTTTTTTCTCTTCCTCACACTTAACTATTTCTCTTCCCCACTAATCTCATTTCTTTTCCAATTCTTGCTGTGTTTCGCTCCCTCTCTCATTTTCTCTAGCTAATCCTTTCTTCACGTATGACTTTGCCATGCTTCCCAAGTCTCATGTCTATTTATAGGCAAATCCCAATCATCAATTATGTCCACGTTTCCTTCTTCAACAAATTATCTAGAGATATTTGTTCTAACTAATGATTACAAGCCACACCTGTCCACCCACTTGGCATCTCACCACTTTCTTTCTTTATTTAATCAAAGATCTTTTGTAAAACCATAGATATCTGGATAGTAAATGACTATTTGCCACCACGTGGCTTCTTTATTTTAAAAATATGAGGATAATTGATATTATTTTAACTAAATATATTTTAACTATAGATATTTAGACAATAAATCATTAAAAATCACACACGTGGCTTTTCTTTGTAAAATGGTAAAAATGATGTCTTTCCTTATTATGCATGTATTTTATTTGACACTATATTTTAATGTTATGTATCTTGATATTTTAATTACTTATACTTTTAGGAATATAACTTCTCTCTTTTCTTTATAGAACTCCTAAAATAATTCTAAAATCTTATTACTGCTCATATTAACATATCACAAGACCAACAATATACTTTTTTTATTTAAATTTAAGGTTGAGCAAATTATTTTAAAGGTTAAATGATAGTAATTTATATTTATAAACTATGCTAAAATTTAGGATGTTACAGTGGGCGAACAATTTGTCCTCTGTCACACCCGGCTGTCGCACTCTGACTCTCGCGCTCTCTCCCTCTCATTTTCTTCCTTTGTTCTCCGTCGCACTCAGATCCAGATCTTGGTTCGAGTTCCGGTTGCAGGGGGTTGGGGTTTTGGTAGAGGGTGGGCGTTGGCTGGTGGTTGGTGGTGATGAGGAAGAAGCTGAAGTCGAAGGAGGTGATGAGGAAGAAGAAGCTGGAACTGGAAGATGAATCTCAATGGTTGGTTCTGATTTAGGGATTTTGGGAGTTGATTTTGATTTTGGGGTTTATTTTGATTTGGGGAGGGTTAATTTTAGATTAAGAGAATTTGTTAATTTAATTTTTTTAATTAATTTAATTTTTTATGTGTTTTTTATTTTTAATTCCACGTAAGCCTCATTTATCCAGTCAGCATGCCTATTCATCACTCGCCGGAGCCCAGGGCTCCGACGAGGACCTGCTCCAGACTTATTACAAACAAGAGGACCTAGATTTGCAAATTTTTCGGGGAGGGATTGATTTCAGACGGCGAGACAAAGACAAGGGCCAATTAGATGATTAACCCTATATTTTAACATATGTGCATGAGTAAAATATTTATCTATTGAATAAGATTAACTTAAACATAAATAATCATTCTTAAATTTATAAGATATGGATATAGGCATATATATTTTATACAGTATCAAATTTTATTCACTCTTGCGTTATAGTTTTTTTTATCATCTAGTTGTGACTCAATTTTTTATATAAAATGGTAGAACAGAGTGAAAGTACCTTTAGATCACTCTCAGGAACATCGATAAATATCTTTGAGGAGGGCTGCCCACCAACCAAGATTTTACTGACCCAAAAGGGGATTCGAACCCTCGACCCTTGGGGAGGTGAGAGTTAAACCTAGAACCTAAAGTCAGTTGTGCCACCATGTATGTAATATTATGAGTACAATTAACGTAATTTTTATTTAGGAAAAAACTTAAGTGCAGTACCATATGTGTTGTTAATACTGTTCTCCAATAAAAATATGACATGTGGATTAATTTTTACTCCAAACTAACTCTGTTATTTTATTATTTTTTCCGTAACGTCTCTGCTACTTTCACTGCTCTCTCCCCGTACACCATGGTTTTTTCCTAGATCCATAACCAAGCCCTTTCAGCAAAACATAATCAACCAGTTCACAATCAAAAAATTGAATTAAGGAACATGAGAACACTTTCTTCTCCCCCTGTTTTACACAAAATTCCAGCGAATTGCTCCTACCCCTTTACCCCTTTGATCCTTCTTTAAACCTGCGTCCAAACTTCATTGCCGAGATAGATCGTGAGCACCAATGACGCAGATCGATTCTCTCCCTCGATTGGTCTTCATCACCCATCTCTGCCCACGCCAGAAAATTCTCGATGAAGACCACCGTCATTCAGGCCGTCAACAAGTCGACATATGTCATCATCGCCGCGGAAAATAAGAGCCACCGCTAAAGCCCTTGAACCTGTCGTTGTAGGAGCTCCACACCGCCGCCGTACGTGCATGAAACAGCCGCTGCCCAACACCTCGCTGCTGCTCACCGCGGTAGTTGCCTAGACCATCAAAGCTGCATGCCTCCCAGGTTCTGGTCGCTCTCCATCTGTAGATCGTTGTCGCCAGCTTCCTTCTCCTCCTTCCACTCTCTTTCTCTATTTCTCTTCTTCTCCCTTTTACCTCTCTTTCTTGGTCACAACGCCAGCGAAACATGGAGAGAGAAGAAGGGGATCTTTTTTTTCTTTAATGAAAGTTTTTTTTTTCACGATAACAGTAACGGTTCACGGTTCACTTAAGTGGAATTTTTTTTAATACACTTGTCATATTTTCGTTGGACAACAGTACCACCAGCACCTATGGAACGGTATGTAAGTTTCACCCTTTTATTTATACATTCATGTAATTGAATTCTGCAAAATAAAAAAAATGCATGTTTATTTTAGTTAAAACTTATAAAAAATATATTAAAGTTTTTGCTCAAATGTGTGGACAGATATGTACGAATTACTGGGTACCTACACATTTATCATCCCTTAGCTACATTAAATGTATCTCTTTCCTTGGCCCAATTAAGCCTGTCTGTCACACATGTCTATGCCGCCCTATTTTGTCTCAATAATGATCACTTGTAAAACACATGCAGGTGCAATTCGGACCAGCTGTTCTTGCTAAAACGGAGGATTGGGATAATTTAGAGATGAATTTGTATGTTTGATTTCAATTCTAGTTCTAATATATGAATTTATATATCTTTTAAAAATAATTATTTCTTGTTTCTATTAGATATGGATCACGCGTAAATGTGGATCCAATTCAAATGGTATTTATGTTGGATGAATTTATTTTAGACTTATGAAATCTTAAAGGCTTAATTGCAACTTTGGTCCCTGACGTTTACAAAAGCGACGATTTTGGTCCCTCACCTAATTTAATTACATAAATCGTCCCTCACCTAACAGTCAGTGAACAACGTTAGTCCTTCCGTCAAATTTTTAACAGAACGAGGCTGAGGTGGATTATTAGAGTGACGTGGACGACACTAGGAGAGAGAGAGACGCACATGGGTAGCACATGACCTTCCAATCGACCCAACACAACATAACCCAATTTCCCCCAATTCGAAAGCCCTAGCAGAGAAATTGAAATAGTAACTGAGAGGAAGAAGAGATAAGACGAGTGAGAAGCGGAGAAGACTGGAGCGATGACAAACTCGAGGAAGAAGATTACGCCAAGGAAGAAGGAGAAGCAAATGGAGAGGGGCCCTATGTTGGAGACGAACGCGAGGAACACGAGGAGCAACCTTGTCGATTCAGAGCAACACATGGAGAGGGACCCTATGTCGGAGACGATGACAAACTCGAGGAGTAACCTTATTGAGTCAGAGCAGTACATGGAGAGGGACCATATGATGGAGATATCGAAAGCAAAAGAAGCTGTGGTCCCTAAGACAAACAGTCAATTATTTGGCTCTTTATGGGGTTTAGATTCGTTGCCTCCCAATCATGTATCAAGGTATGTTTATTCCACTTCTTTATTCCCCTTCTTTGTGCATGTGTGGCTGAATATGGGTGCTTTTATTTATATATAGTGTATATGTAACACACAAAATCCTGGTCTACAACAGTGCACGTTTATTTTCCCCTCTATATATGTACCTATGTGAAATATTGTACTGAAACAGGAGTATTCAATGGTAATTTTGTCTACTAGTGTTGTTGGTTGAATACATTGAACATTGAATATTAGCCTTGATGATCTTGAATTTAATATTGCAATGTGTGTGTTGTCAGTCCTTTTGATGACATTGAATTGAATATTGCAATGTGTTGTCAGTCCTATTGTATTGAATGAATATTGGGTCGGTTTGTCAGTCTTTTTCATGAATTGAATATTGAGTCCTTTGAGTCCTTTTCTGTCTTTTTCATCCTTGAATTTTTGCTTTTCAGACCTACTGTGTTTGACAAGGTGGATATGCATATATATCATGGGGGTAAAATGACAACAGTACCAAATTTTCAATATATTGGTGGTGCATGTGACGTTTTAAAGGGATGGGGCATAGATGAGATAAGTTCAATTGAGGTGGGCAACGCTGTCAAGAGCTTTGGAAATGCCAGTTTTAAAAGTGTGTGGTATAAGAACCCAAAAAGTGAAGGTGTCACTTGTCTTAAGCCACTAAACTGTGATGCAGATACTATTTGTTTCTTGGAAGATGTCAAAGGGGTTGGTGTGGTTCATGTTTATGCTGAACATGACTCTGAGGTAGAGGTACAACATGGTGTGGAGACTGCTGATGTTGAGATACTAGACAGGGATGAGAGTGTTGGTGTTGCACAGGCTGTTGGTGGTGGTGAGGGTGAGGGTGTTGGTGTTACTCCGGCTGTTGGTGTTGAGGGTGTTGGTGGTGGTGAGGGTGTTGGTGTTGGTGAGGGTGAACAAGTGGTTGTTGCTGAGGGTCATGTTGTTGACAGTGTTGATGTTGAGGGAAATCATGATTCTGGGGATGATGAATACAATCCTGAGGTTGATAATGAAAGTGATTCTGATTCTGACTTCTCATTTGATGATAGTGATTATGAGGAGAATTATGACTGGATGAGTGTGCTGCCTCCTGAATCTCTTATAAATTTTCCACCAGAGCCAGGTTTTGCTCCATCTGTTTTTGAAGGTGATGCATCTAGACTATCAAATCCCTCAAGACTTTCAGACTTTGATGATGAAGATGGGGATTCAGATCACTTTGAAAGCCCAGCTGGCAGTGATGCTGAAGAAAACAGTAAGAATAAATTTCCCATGTTTAGGCAGCCTCAGGAAGGTGAACTTGTTTCATTTGAGAAGGGTCAAATATTCAACTCTAGAGCTCAGTTCAAGGGTGCTGTTAGAGACTTTGCCCTAGAACAAAGGAAGAATCTTTGGTTCAAAAAAAATGATAAGGCTAGGGTGCTTGTGGAGTGTGCTGAAGAATGTCCATTCTACATGAGGATTACTAGAACCAAGTCCAGGCCTTACTTTCAGCTAGTTGGATTTAACCCTACACATACATGCAGTAGGACTGCAAGGAATAGGCAAGCCACCATATCCTGGCTTGCAAGAAAGCTGATGCCTATTTTAAGGCATACTCCTAACATGAAGCGTGCTGGAATTATTGAGGAGGTGAGAATAAGGTGGGGCATCTTGATTGACAAAGCTAAAGTCAGAGTCAGCCATCACAACCAGGAGTTGCCATAGTAGATGAAGCTACAGCAGGAGCTGCTACAAGAAGAGGTAGAGCAAAGGGAAAAGGAGCTGCAACAGGGGATGGAGCTGCAACTGGGAATGAAGCTGCAACAGGGAGAGGAAAAGCAAAAGTAAAAGAACCTGCAGCAAAGGGGAAAGCAAAAGAACCTGCAGCAAATGCAAAAGATGCAACAGGGAATGGAACCAAAAAGAGGAGTTATGGACAGTTTAAGGGAACTAAGAAGTGATTGTGTACCTCTAAAGAAGTTGAACCATTAGACTTGTGCTGTTATGTTTGAAGTATTACTTTTTGAATTAGACTTGGGATGTACTTGAGCTGTAATGTTTTGTCCTTACTTTTTGAACCATTAGACTTGGGATGTATTAATGATTGGTGTACTTGAGCTGTTATATTTTGTCCTTACTTTTTGGACCATTAGAATTGGGATCCATATTTTGTAATAGCCATGTTGCTGACTCTATTATGAGCCAATGAATGTGATTTTAAATTGTAGATTTTAAATGTCCAGTTCTCTAGTAATAGTGTGCAGTTGCTATTTTGAATGTCCAATTCTGAAAATTGCCAATTGTCAGTTGCTATTTTGTCTAGTTTTGTATTATGAGGCAATTATGAGGCAATGAGTTTGTTATGGCTGTGTGAATGCAATGAGGCAATGAGTTTGTGAATCAGTCGAGCATTAATTTATATCCAACACGCCAGAAGATAACAATATATCAACCCTGTAAAGGGACTTGCAACTTCCCAGTTTAATAGCAAACTCACTACCAAATTTCCACAGAATGAGACTCCAACTTATATTTCACAATTTTCGTGCTACAATTATTTCACAAGGCACAACACATAATTTTTACATTGATTAAGCTACAATTATTTCCCATAACCCATTTCCCCCTACTTGGTTACATACAAGAACAGTACAAACAACAATGCAAATATGGCAATTGCTAAAAACATTTGCAATTGCCCTTGTGTCTTCCTCATTTCCACAATTTTTCTTGTCAATGCCCGAACAACCTTGTCTTCCCTATCTTCCACTGCATGACCATCGACTTCGTCAACCCATTTAAAGAATCTGCACTGCTTCTTGCCATATACCTGCGAAAATGATACCAAAATTAAAACAGGGGTTAATTCACAACACAACCACACCAACTTAATTTCACAACACAAACATACCTTGTACAATCCACAACCATAAAACACTCTTCCATGACTGTATGGTGTCCCTGATGCTACAAGGGGAGCTTCAACTCCGCAATCGCAAAGAATCTTCAGTGGCTTGGACCTGTGGAGTCGCCTTCCAGATCCAGAACAGGTAGAGGAACCTTCGCTAAATCCCCCCATAACCTTCGAACCCAAGGAGTTATAGCAGTTGGAGAAGCTTCTTTGTCTTTCCCTTAGCCTTTCACGCAAGCTGCAACTGTTGGAGAAGCTCCCATACCCTTCATCTTTCCCCTCATGTCCATGCTCTGTTTTATAGAAGAAAAGGGGGAAGAAGATGACCGTTGGAAGGTCATGTGCTACCCATGTGCGTCTCTCTCTCTCCTAGTGTCGTCCACGTCACTCTAATAATCCACCTCAGCCTCGTTCTGTTAAAAATTTGACGGAAGGACTAACGTTGTTCACTGACTGTTAGGTGAGGGACGATTTATGTAATTAAATTAGGTGAGGGACCAAAATCGTCGCTTTTGTAAACGTCAGGGACCAAAGTTGCAATTAAGCCAATCTTAAAATAAAACTAAGCATGTGAATAGAAATGTAAAATGGTCCATTAAAGTCAATCAGGGGCTAGGCAGGGAATAGTCCACTAAAGTCCTTGCAGGGTTGGCTCTTCAAGGAAATTTTGTTTATGGACCAAAAGAAAATAAGGAAATTTTATTTGCAATAGATTTTGGTTTACAACTTTTGAGCATCTCCAATAGTATCAATCTTAATGAAAATTTATTCACTAATTTATGTGGATTTACAATACCACCTATTTCCTTATTCCCCTATTATAATTTACTTTTACCTCACAAATCACTTTCGTGTATCCTCTACTTCATGTCAAGGGGAGTTTGTTCCTCATCAAAATACTCTCATACTTTCATACAAAGTCTTCCTAACATCCCGAATTCGTAGATAGGGTTTTGCGCATGAGCATTCAAATACAGCGCATCCCCCCCAAAGCCAAAGAACCAATGCCTCTCATGATCTCGCACGAGCCCACCACCAGGGCCGGCCCTGGGCCTGTGCAAGCAGGCCCACAGCCCAGGGCCTCCAAAAAGAAGGGGCCTCAAAAAAAAAAATTCGAATACTTTTTACAGCGTTTTTCTTTAAAAAAGCGCTTTAAAAAGCCCATCTTTTACAGCGCTTTGTACTGCTGTATACTATTTTACAGCGGCTAGAGGTCCAAAGCGCTGTAAAAGGCCTTTTTTTGGTTTAGTGTACCTATTAAACTTTCTCCAAAAAAAAATTTAGGGGTCTATTTTTATTATTAACCCAGGGCCTCCAAAATGTCGGGACCGGCCCTGCCCACCACCACCCATACTCTCCGCCTCTCTGGAGCTACCATCAATGTTAAGCTTGACGAAATTCGTTGTCGGCCGCCGCCAACCAAGGCTCAAACTCTCGCTCACATCATGTTTCAGTTTTTAAAGAAAAACAAAGTTTATTAATTTAATTCAATTAAAATAATGTATTAAAAATAAGTTCTAGCTAAAACATTAACTTGTTTTTAATAGGTGTAAAGTTTAATTTACACCGACGGTATAAAGTCTTTTTACATCGTCAACCAATCCGATTTTAAGGATGTGAGAAAATCTCTCTTTTTATTTGATTTCATTAATTGATGTGGCACATCCTTGAATCTGATTGGTTGACGGTGCAAAAAAACTTTACACTGTCGGTGCATCATCCTTTTTCTGTTAATGAAAATATTGTAATGATTTGAGAGATAATAAGTTTACAATTATTGTAAATTAAAATTTTTGAATTTAGTTTAAATAAGAAAAATAAAAATATTACTAAAATTTTAATTATAATGTAAAATATATATTATTATCATTCTAAGCATAAATAAAAAGTATTATAATAATATTTTATTAAATGGTAGAATGGTAATTACAATACATCACTCTCATTTTTTTTTATTCTCTATTATTTTTCTCTCAATCCAAACACCTTAAAAGTTACCTCATTTTTCCTTTACATTCTTTCTTCTTATATTTTTTTCTCTTATTTTTTTCATCTCAATTTTATATATGCATCAAAACAGAGCATAAATGCAGATGAAAATGGAGTATTAATTTAGTGACCAAATTCATAAAATCTTAAATAAATTTAAATCTCATTACCATATTTATCGAACATTTAAGGCAAAGGGTTGTCCCCGTAATTCTGAGAGTGTGGATCTCGCTTCTGAGACTGCATCGCCTAGCCCTCCGTCTCCTTCGGGTCCTTGTTTTACCCGAGCATTGAAGGCTT